>NC_056728.1:1569610501-1569810501 GCF_019279795.1 Protopterus annectens | reverse complement strand
GAACTATTTATGTAATCAGCCATATATAATTTTTGTCAAGTTTGGTGTAACGATAAAATATCCTTTTTATACTCTCACTAGTGCAATTTAGTAAAGGCATGTATTGTCCATTATATATGTAATTTTCAGGGCTTTTTTTACATTCCAGTCTTCCTTCTCCCCTCTTTCCCTTCTTCTTTTCTCTTGTTCTCGTCTCTTTCTTTGAATCCCATACCCCCATTCCTTATTCCTTTTCAGCTGTTTAGTTAAGTCCAAGTGTTAACAAACTGCAAAATTGCTGGGGTTTTTTTTGTTCCCTTTTTTCTTCCTTTCCACTTTTCCCTTCGTCCACTCTCTCCTCTCTTCATTTATAAATATCCAAATAATAATTATATCCACATTAATCCATTTATTTGATATATGCAAACATGGATATTAACAAGCCTCATAAGTAGCCCAGAGTCACAAATTGCTTAATTAACTTATATTATGTAATGACAAACTGTGGTATAATAAATTAATGATAAAAAGAAAAAAACAACTCTACATATAAAAGTGGTGAGACACACCATTATCACATTAAATATGTTATACTTAAATCTTTAATTGTAGATCAGATATACATGTATTTACATCAAAGTCCATCAGTTTATATTATTATTCTGGTACCTACATTTGGAAATTTTAGATCATGTTCTCACACCTCCATCAAAAGAGGAAAAGATAGAAAATATATATGGCACTCAAAAGTACTACTCTAGTTGCTGACAATTGTCTTTACTGTGTTGCTTGTGCTTTACGTATAAAGAAAGAAATAATAAACAGAGTTTTGAAAACAAAATATATATGTGTGTGTGTGTGTGTGTGTGTGTGTGTGTGTGTGTGCGCGCATATATAGATCAGATATAAATATGCATATACACATAAATAAATATATATATATATATATATATATATATATATATATACACACACACACACACACACACACACACACACATACACACACACACGCGCACACACACACACACACACACAAGAAAAATGTGTATATTTTAACAATGTATGTGAAGGTAACTAACTCTTCAACATTATAGCTCCCTTTAAAATTGTATTAAATATATATATATATATATATATATATATATATATATATATATATATATATATATATATACATATATGAAAATAAGAGTCATTGTCTTCATCTAACCACTTCCACTTTTTCCCACCTTCACTTTTTCTCCTTTCCCGGTCCACATTCCCTTTACATATTTTTCCTTTGCATTTCTATTCTTCCTCTTTTCAATGACCAGTATCTTTCTCATAGTAATAACAAATAGTTAATGATGCAGAATGTTAATACACTTCTGCAATAATCACAGTGCTATTATAAATGTATACCATTGGAATGAACATGATATTGGTCAGTTCTATGATTTAAATCATATTCAATGTGCTTAAAATTTAACTTAGGTTCTACTCTGTAAAATAAAGCCACATGCTCATTTGTACTCTTAGTAATATAGCTTACAGACTCTGTTACCCTAGCTATGCATGATATTGCTGGACAGGGGAAAAACACTAATGTCATTTGTAATTTTTATATACATCATGATGCCATCTCACTAATCTTCATCAACCCTCTCCCTTTTCCTGCTTTATAGCAGGAAAGACTTACATTCCAAAACACACAAGCTTCCCTACAATAGTTCAAGGCATACTATCCCCTCAGTGTACAACATCACTCTCAATCACCTGACCAGGGGTATAGTCAAAAACATCCACACACTGCTCACAGCTTCACAGTGATGCCCTCTCTCACCTCTCAAGACACTGACAAAATTGTACACATCTCTACAAATATTGCTAATTGCTCTGTTTAGGAAATGCATGCAACATTTTCCATTGTTGCTACCTATTTTTAGATAAGTGATACTATTGATAAGCAAATTATGGGCATATTTATTTATAATGTATATGTGGCAGAAGAGCACAAAATACATGTAGTGAATGGAGTACAGACAGCACACCTAGCTACACTGGAGGACCTAACAACCAGCTAAATCACTACAAAGTGAACCAGCCTCCTTGTATGTCTCCCTGCATCCATGCTATCTACCATGCTCTGCTCAATTCATTAAAAGCTCTTGTGATTTAAAATTTAAAAATATATACTAATCTGTTTAATGGCCTTACATTTTAGACAACTCTAGTTTTGTTAATGCTTCTACATTGTCCCTGCCCATCTGCTTCTTATTCGTCCCATTACCTATTGAAACTGGAAAATAAACACATTCATTCTGCACTTTTCAGTGCAGAATCATGATATCTTTAGGTTTGCTAAAGTTCCTGTCATTGGCATGGCCTTCTTCCATTACAGTGTCACCAAATGTAAATTAGTTGCTCTACTTATTTGTTTATATTAACACTGAGACTGACAGATATATATATATATATATATATTCTGTATAGATAGATATATCAAACTCTAAGGCATACTAGTTGCTTTCACTCATTCACTCCGGAGCAGCTCAGAAAAAGCTGCCTGCTTAATTCCACCATAGGAACAACAGTGCAGCCTGAGCTCATTTTCAGAAAATCCATTTGTAATACCATACAGAAAACAAATGTTCATAACTCTTTAACTATAAGAGCTAGACTAAAAATGTAAACAAGAAAGTTGTTCAGCAGACACTGACCTTTCCAACAGTGTAAATGTTGATAGTGCATATCAAAAAGTCATTATTAAATATTTGGCAAGGAATGTTGATATTGTGCATATTTTTTTACCTTTTTGGAAAAGCAAAGCACAGTATCTTGGTCAATGTACCATGTAGACCCATACAATTTGTATTTAATTTGTTAGTATGAATGTCAGCTTTAAAATGATACCTTAACCATTACTGTGTGATGCTCCTTTATAGAGATATTTATAGAAATATGATTAATATAATATTTCTCATAAGTGATAAATAAACAAAGCATAATATCACATCAGCTGTAATAGACAAAGCCTACATATCAGTATAGAAGTTGTACATCTCAATGTCAGCTGCAAAATGATGCATCATTTGTGTCATCATCATGCTCCCTTGCAAAGATATGGGCCTAATAATGAGAAGTATTGGAAATGTATAATTTTCATAATCCTACAAGACTAAACAAACTGTGATATCTGTACATGTGTACAGTGCACAGACACAGTTCTTTTACCATTTAGTAAGGGGTAACGTTGTCTTCAAAATGAGGTATTACTTTGCACACTGACATGCTCCCCTGCAAATTTATTTACCAAAATATGAAAAAAAAAATCATAATTTCCATAACCTAACTCCAAAACAAACTTTGATATCTGCACGTGTACAACATACATACACAAGTCTTTTACTATGTTAGAACCAGCGATACTATCCTCAAAAACACATTCAGATTCTCCCTTGCGAAGTTATGTATCAAAATATGAAAAAAATAATTTCCATAAGGTAAGTCCAAAACAAACTATCAGTACATATGTACAACATACAGGGAAAGTTCTTTTACCATGCTGAAACTAACAATACTATCTTCAAAAGGAGGTATTACTTATCACATTCAGATGCTCCCTTGCAAAGTTATTTACCAAAATATGAAAAAAAATCATAATTTCCATAACCTAAGTCTGAAACAAACTTTGATATCTATACATGTATACTGCATACAGGGTCAGTTCTTTTACCATGTTGGAACTATCAATACCGTCTTCAAAATGAGGTATTACTTAGCACATTCAGATGCTACCTTGCAAAGTTATTTACCAAAATATGAAAAAAATCATAATTACCATAACCTAAGTCCAAAACAAACTTTGATATCTGTACATGTGTACAACATACAGGGACAGTTCTTTTACCATGTTGGAACTAGCAATACTGTCTTCAAAATGAGGTATTACTTAGCACATTCAGATGCTCCTTTGCAAAATGATTTACCAAAATATGAAAAAAAAATCATAATTTCCATAACCTAAGTCCGAAACAAACTGATATCTGTACATGTGTAGAACATACAGGGACAGTCCTTTTACCATGTTGGAGTCCTTCCATCTACAACCTAATTTCCACTCATGACTGACAAAGCGTGGAAACATGCCCAACTACTGAGTATAAGCAGAAGTATAAGCAGAAATACAGTAATAGAAGCAGAAATGTCAAACTTATCTGGTTCATCCATGTAAGAATTAGTCACAAAAGTAATAATTCCAGTTATTGCATCTGACCATCACTCAGGTTACAAGACCCATCAGTTTTCCTCAATGTAGTATGTGCATATTGTTAACAGATAATAAATTATTCTCGAAAGCTGGACACATAAACAAAAAATTATAACCATCACTGACACCTGAGCTATAGATAACCTATACTTGTTACACTGTATCTGTATTACGATCTTCAGAAGTCTGACCATATATGCACAAACACTTCCCTGGTATACAAATGAAGTATTTCCCCTACCAACATCTTCATTACTACATGTTACACACATGTCCCTAAATTAAACAGTCACCCAAATGACCCTTCAGGAAAATGTTGAGATATGCACAATCACCAATATATATATATATATATATATATATATATATATATATATATATATATATGTATATATTTATATATATATATATCTATATATATATATATATACATACACACACACACACACACACACACACACACACACACACACATGTGAACAATGTATATATGTGCAAATACATTATGTACATACACACACATATATATATATATATATATATATATATATATATATATATATATATATATATATCCATATACACACATGCACTATATATATATATATATATATATATATATATATATATATATATATATATATATATATATATATATATATGGGTCTAGGATATATGGCCGAAAATCCATTTGGCTGAAACTTTCTGACATAGTGCCCAAATCGCTGAAAATCCATTTAGCTGAAAATCCATTTGGCTGAAAACACTTCTGACAGTGTATATGCCCTGTTTCCCACTGTAGTGCGATCTTGGAGTGAGAATAATAAAGGGGGTGTGTGGGCACAGCCCCCCACAATGGGGTGGTGTGAGGGTGAAGCCCCACACCTACCCAGGTTTAAAACCACTTGTTAATACGATGAATAGCAACTAGACAATGTAAAATGATGGCAAACATTAGTAAACTTAACTGGGTGGGGGCTGTGCCACCCACACCCCCCTACTTTATTATTCTCACTCAGAGATTGCACTACAGTGGGGAACAGGACAAATACACTGCCAGTAGTGTTTTCGGTCATGTGGATGTTCGACCAAATGGATTTTCGGTGATTTAGACGCTGTATAACACTTTTTCGGCCAAATGGATTTTTGGCCATATATCCTAGACCCACACACATATATATATATATATATATATATATATATACAGGAAGAAAAAAATCTGGGGTTTAGGAGGGTAGGCAGTTGATGAAGAATGAGAGTGGTTGCTTGCAATGACTCCAACCAGAGAAAAAACACAACCTGGCTTGTACATTCATCTAAGTGATAATGACTTCCACTTATGTGAATAACAGTGACAGCAGCTGAAACCTTTCCCAGAAAAGTGATAATGACTCACTGCTATATTGTAACTGCACATACTGCTAATGTGATAACGACCTTCCTTTCATTACTACAAAGGTATTCATGCTGAGACACAGGTGATAATTGCTGCACATAACCTGAGTAGGCATTCATCATATTACATTGTGCAGCTGTTATATAACACAGACTCAGTATCATCAGTAAGGAAAAGACCAGAGTCATTCAGTCAAATAGTACAACACATATATTACTGAGCCCTTCCTCCCACCTCAATTCCACACATGCCTGACAAAGCCAGGAGAAATGCACAAAAAATATGGTAGCTCCATGCTGGCAGTAGTCACCTAATGATAACTGTTATCTCACTCAGGCAACTACTGAGTATAATCATAATAATAATAATAAGACAAGCAGAAATGTCAAACTAGATATCTGTCTATCATTGTAAATATACACATTCTTGGTGTAGCCAACATACTACTGAATGGGTACATGTAAAGAGAAAAAGTAAGGTAAGGACCGCCACTCCACTAATGAACCCAGGACAGGCATGTGACTTTAGTGGCACGCAAGGTCATTTGATCTGTCTAATAGCTGTGCTGGCTTCCAACTCAGACAGCTGATATCACTACAGTCTCACAATCTCCTTCAGTGTCAGCTGTCTTCCTTACCTATGCCTTTTCTCTTTACATGTGTCCATTCAGCAGTGGACCTAAGGGATCAAGTTCTGTATTACTAAGCCCTCTCTATCATGACATATTCTATTGTACATGTTAGCACTCTCCTGAAACAGTTGTTCTTTCTCAGCATCTTCACCAACTCCTTCACACAGTTATTTGCCAAACTCAGAAAAATATCATTTTACACAACACAATTCATAATAGAGTTTTACTTACCATACTGGTCCTACTTGGTCATGGGTGTTTTCAATTCTTCTCGCAGCTGCATTACCAATCTTGCATAGCTCTCCTCACGCCATTGTGGAGGTCAGTCAAGAACAACAAAATGCCCTCATCAATAAGGTGAACGCCATCCCTTCTGAAGAGGTGAACATCTTCTGCAGTGATGCTGTCATGGCAGATTGTAGATCCACCGACCCTGTGCATCAAGCCATGCAAGAACCCATTCTGTAAACATCTGGCCTTGTGTGCTGCCTGTTGATTGTTTGCTGTTACCATATCTGGTGAGGAATTATGTCAGACCACACAAAATGACAACGTGGGCACCATGACTGCAGCTGTTCAAAAATTGCTCTGATTTGAAACTGTAGCTTTCCGAGTGGTTGACTGATGACATCATTTCCTCCAATGTGCAGCACAAGTATGTCAGGCTCAGGGTAGATGGAACACTTCTCTCCCAACAACTGCAGTACTCTGCTCCAATGCATACCTATTCTTGCAATCCAGTATACCTTCACACTAGATGTGGGGAAGCTCAAGTTGTACCAGTTTTCAGTTTCAGAGGCATGGCTGGCAGCCCAGTAAATATAGGAATGGCCACATACCCACACTGTCAATTGTCGTTCTCCTGGTCATGAAGCCATGTCAGTGTCAGAAGGTGGACAAACCTGCAGAGGAAAGAAAATGCAAACAGATTACTACTGATGTTTGACAGATGTATTGGAAGACTACATATATATGTATATCATATGCATTACCTGGTTAGCCCATCCACATCTTCCATCCTATCCACAGAGGCAGAATTCTTTGCATTAGACACATAAGTGGTGATGACGCTGCAGAGGTACAAACCTACTACCCATGAAAACAGCAAATTACACACAATGAGTGACAAGGGGGAACAGAAAGGGCACATGTAAAGAGAAAAGGCAGGGTAAGGACCACCGCACCACTAATATGCCAAGGAGAGACATGGGGCTCCAGATGGTGGTTATCTGAAGTGTCCCATACCTGTGTTGGCTGCCCACTCAGACTGCTCATACCACTATTCTCTCATGACCTCCTTCAGTGTCAGCAGTCTGCCTTATCTCTGCCTTTTCTCTTTACATGTGCCCATTCAGCAATGGACCTAAGGGATGAGGGATGGAAGTAGCTTACTAAATGCTGCCCTGACCTTCATACATTTACTACCTTCAACTACATACAGTTAATACACCTGAAGGGAGGGAGACTGAGTGGAGAGCAACACCAAGGCAACATGTGAAAAGACCAAGACTCACCCAGGCTTTGTCTTTTTGCATGTGTCCTTTCCCAGAGGGAAACATTGCATCACAGTGGCACTCCCAAGGCCATGTTTACCTAGGACAGCAGCACTATGGGACTGAGCTGAAGAGTCCCCAAGTTCCGAACTGTGATCCAGGTGGATCATAAGTTTATTGCCTTTTTATATTTTGAATACTGTGATTTGTTTTCTCTACCTTGTGTTTTACTTGTATTCTGCTTTTAACTGCATATTAAAACTTCAAAAGAGACCACAGCTCTGTCTCTTGTGAGTCAGGCAGAAATTAGAACTGATCAATTAAGGACTCATACATAAGACAGAAGAGGTCACTTAAGGTTAATCATTTGTGAACTGAGGGAGTGGAGCTAATCACTAAACCTTCTATTTAAGGGTTAAAATAAAGCATTTCAGAGCTTTATTAGAAAGGCTCACCCAGACTCTGCTACACTTTGCTGTGAAGGAAAGGTTAGTTTGCTTTTTATTTGTTGTATTTTTTATTAGTTTATCACCTTTTTATATTTTGAATACTGTGATTTGTTTTCTTAACCTTGCGTTTTACTTGTATTCTGCTTTTAACTGCATATTACAATCAAAAGAGACCACAGCTCTGTCTCTAGTGAGTTAATTAGAAATTAGAACTGATCAATTAAGAACTCATACATAAGATAGAAGAGGTCACTTAAGGTTAATCATTTGTGAACTGAGAGGGTGGAGCTAGGAACTAAATCTTCTATTTAAGGGGTAAAATATAACATTTCAGAGCTTTATTAGAAAGGCTCACCCAGACTCTGCTACACTTAGCTGTGAAGGAAAGGTAAGTTTGCTTTTTATTTGTTGTATTTTGTATTAGTATATTGCCTTTTTATATTTTGAATACTGTGATTCGTTTTCTTTACCTTGTGTTTTACATGTATTCTGCTTTTAACTGCATATTAAAACTTCAAAAGAGACCACAGCTCTGTCTCTTGTGAGTCAGGCAGAAATTAGAACTGATCAATTAAGAACTCATACATAAGATAAAATAGGTCACTTAAGGTTAACCATTTGTGACCTGAGGGGGTGGAGCTAGGAACTAAATCTTTTATTTAAGGGGTAAATTAAAACATTTCAGAGCTTTATTAGAAAGGCTCACACAGACTCTGCTACACTTTTCTGTGAAGGAAAGGTTAATTTGCTTTTTATTTGTTGTATTTTGTATTAGTTTATTGCCTTTTTATATTTTGAATACTGTGGTTCATTTTCTTTACCTTGTGTATTACTTGTATTCTGCTTTTAACTGCATATTAAAACTTCAAAAGAGACCACAGTTCTGTCTCTTATTAGTCAGACAGAAATTAGAACTGATCAATTAAGGACTCATACATAAGATAAAAGAGGTCACTTAAGGATAATCATTTGTGAACTGGGGGGTGGTGCTAGGAACTAAATCTTCTATTTAAGGGGTAAAATAAAACATTTCAGAGCTTTATTAGGAAAGGCTCACCCAGACTTTGCTACACTTTGCTGTGAAGGAAAGGTTAGGTTGCTTTTTATTTGTTGTATTTTTTATTAGTTTATCACCTTTTTATATTTTGAATACTGTGATTTGTTTTCTTTACCTTGCGTTTTACTTGTATTCTGCTTTTAAGTGCATATTACAATCAAAAGAGACCACAGTTCTGTCTCTAGTGAGTCAGGCAGAAATTAGAACTGATCAATTAAGAACTCATACATAAGATAGAAGAGGTCACTTAAGATTAATCATTTGTGAACTGAGGGGGTGGAGCTAGGAACTAAATCTTTTATTTAAGGGGTAAAATATAGCATTTCAGAGCTTTATTAGAAAGGCTCACCCAGACTCTGCTACACTTTGCTGTGAAGGAAAGGTTTGTTTGCTTTTTATTTGTTGTATTTTGTATTAGTTTATCACCTTTTTATATTTTGAATACTGTGATTTGTTTTCTTTACATTGGGTTTTACTTGTATTCTGCTTTTAACTGCATATTAAAACTTCAAAAGAGACCACAGCTCTGTCTCTTGTGAATCAGACAGAAATTAGAACTGATCAATTAAGAACTCATACATAAGATAAAAGAGGTCACTTAAGGTTAATCATTTGTGAACTGAGGGGGTGGAGCTAGAAACTAAATCTTCTATTTAAGGGGTAAATTAAAACATTTCAGAGCTTTATTAGAAAGGCTCACCCAGACTCTGCTATACTTTGCTGTGAAGGAAAGGATAATTTGCTTTTTATTTGTTGTATTTTGTATTAGTTTGTTGCCTTTTTATATTTTGAATACTGTGGTTCGTTTTCTTTACCTTGTGTTTTACTTGTATTCTGCTTTTAACTGCATATTAAAACTTCAAAAGAGACCACAGCTCTGTCTCTTATTAGTCAGACAGAAATTAGAACAGATCAATTAAGTACTCAGACATAAGATAGAAGAGGTCACTTAAGGTTAATTATTTGTGAACTGAGGGGGTAGAGCTAGGAACTAAATCTTCTATTTAAGGGGTAAAATAAAACATTTCAGAGCTTTATTAGAAAGGCTCTCCCAGACTCTGCTACACTTTGCTGTGAATGAAAGATTAGTTTGCTTTTTATTTGGTGTATTTTGTATTAGTTTATTGCCTTTTTATATGTTGAATACTGTGATTCATTTTTTACCTTGTGTTTTACATGCATTCTGCTTTTAACTGCATATTAAAACTTCAAAAGAGACGACAGCTCTGTCTCTTGTAAGTCAGGCAGAAATTAGAACTGATCAATTAAGGACTCATACATAAGATAGAAGAGGTCACTTAAGGTTAATCATTTGTGAACTGAGAGGGTGGAGCTAGGAACTAAATCTTCTATTTAAGGGGTAAAATATAACATTTCAGAGCTTTATTAGAAAGGCTCACCCAGACTCTGCTACACTTTGCTGTGAAGGAAAGGTAAGTTTGCTTTTTATTTGTTGTATTTTGTATTAGTATATTGCCTTTTTATATGTTGAATACTGTGATTCATTTTCTTTACCTTGTGTTTTACATGTATTCTGCTTTTAACTGCATATTAAAACTTCAAAAGTGACCACAGCTCTGTCTCTTGTGAGTCAGGCAGAAATTAGAACTGATCAATTAAGAACTCATACATAAGATAAAATAGGTCACTTAAGATTAACCATTTGTGAACTGAGGGGGTGGAGCTAGGAACTAAATCTTTTATTTAAGGGGTAAATTAAAATATTTCAGAGCTTTATTAGAAAGGCTCACCCAGACTCTGCTACACTTTGCTGTGAAGGAAAGGTTAATTTGCTTTTTATTTGTTGTATTTTGTATTAGTTTATTGCCTTTTTATATTTTGAATACTGTGGTTCATTTTCTTTACCTTGTGTTTTACTTGTATTCTGCTTTTAACTGCATATTAAAACTTCAAAAGAGACCACAGCTCTGTCTCTTATTAGTCAGACAGAAATTAGAACTGATCAATTAAGTACTCATACATAAGATAGAAGAGATCACTTAAGGTTAGTTATTTGTGAACTGAGGGGGTAGAGCTAGGAACTAAATCTTCTATTTAAGGGGTAAAATAAAACATTTCAGAGCTTTATTAGAAAGGCTCACTCAGACTCTGCTACACTTTGTTGTGAAGGAAAGATTAGTCTGCTTTTTATTTGGTGTATTTTGTATTAGTTTATTGCCTTTTTATATGTTGAATACTATGATTCATTTTCTTTACCTTGTGTTTTACATGTATTCTGCTTTTAACTGCATATTAAAATTTCAAAAGAGACCACAGCTCTGTCTCTTGTGAGTCAGGCAGAAATTAGAATTGATCAATTAAAGATTCATACATAAGATAGAAAAGGTCACTTAAGGTAAATCATTTGTGAACTGAGGGGGTGGAGCTAGGAACTAAATATTCTATTTAAGGGGTAAATTAAAACATTTCAGAGCTTTATTAGAAAGGCTCACCCAGACTCTGCTACACTTTGCTGTGAAGGAAAGGTTAGTTTGCTTTTTATTTGGTGCATTTTGTATTAGTTTATTGCCTTTTTATATGTTGAATACTGTGATTCATTTTCTTTACCTTGTGTTTTACATCTATTCTGCTTTTAACTACATATTAAAACTTCAAAAGAGACCACAGCTCTGTCTCTTGTGAGTCAGGCAGAAATTAGAACTGATCAATTAATGACTCATACACAAGATAGAAGAGGTCACTTAAGGTTAATCATTTGTGAACTGAGAGGGTGAAGCTAGGAACTAAATCTTCTATTTAAGGGGTAAAATATAACATTTCAGAGCTTTATTAGAAAGGCTCACCCAGACTCTGCTACACTTTGCTGTGAAGGAAAGGTTAGTTTGCTTTTTATTTGCTGTATTTTGTATTAGTATATTTTGAATACCCTCACACCCTGTTACTGATGTGTTCTTAAATACCACTGTCTTTCTAGTTGCCCGCCTCTTATGTTAATTTGACCATATATCTCATTTCCTCTCTGCTTTCACTGGCTTATGTGAGTAAGCACAAAATTATCAGTTTGTGAAATCACTCCCCTTCAACTATTTAAATTTATTGGCCATCCTACTGTATTCCATAGTACCAGAATACAAAAGTGATCACCCCCTTTCAATCTATCTTGCTGTTTTAAAAATAATGACTCTCCACAACAACTTAACTTTTTAGACAGGTAAAACTTAAGTTACCTACTTTCACATCTAACTTCTCTAGTGCACACTGCAGTGTTTAGGATAAACCATTTTTTTCATCTTACCTTTAAGCATCCCTGTGACTAGCACTTGCCCTAATACCTGCAGGAAAGCACTAGGAAGCCTTAAACTTATACAAGCACTCAACTCCCCTTACTAATAAGAAGAAATTATCATAGGCACTAAACAGATTATAATTGCAGAGTACCTTGCTAAGGTAAGGGAAAACAGCTCCTGTACTTTTCAATAAAAGCACCAAACCAGGCATGTCCAAAGGTCAGCTTCCGGTGATTTCTCCTGTCCACCTGGTGAATCTGAGCATACTGGGGCAATGCAGCAATTTCCTCATGTACTCAGTCAACCCTCTCCTCCTACCACCCAAAACTACAACCTGTGAAAGATGCACTTACATAGTCAAACTGGAAGCAAAGCTCTCTCCACTCAGTATTGTGCTAGACAGTCAAGAGGAGAAGGTTGACACCCGCACTACACCTCAAGCAACACATAGCCCTTCTAAACTCACACCACCAACACCCACACATAGCAACACTAAATCCACATATGCAGACGCCCTTAACTGTAACCTGCCCAAGCAACAAGGACCTCCGAAGCTGAAATGCAAACAAACACCAATCACAACCAAAGTGTCACATAGCTCACAACACCAGTGTGCCACCCAGCAACAGCCCCTAAGGCAAGACAATGTACCTAACACTTTAGTCATAGGTGACTCTATAGTAAGGCACACTGATGTCCCACTCACCAGGCTGAACAAGAAGAAAATTACACTCAGCTGCCTGTCGGGTGTAATTTTCTCCTTGTTCAGCCTGGTGAGTGGGAGAAAATTACACTCAGCTGCCTGCTGGGTGCCAGGATCTGCCACATAATGCATGCACTCTAGTCATGCCACAAGTACAAATATGACTCTGTCATTGTCCATGTTGGAGTGAATGACTTGAGATGTACCTCCCTGGACTACAAGAAAAGAGACATGGAAGAGCTCTCGGATCATGTGGCCCAGGCAGGTATGACCCTAGCCCTGAGTAGCATCCTGCCTTTGCCCAGAATGATAACACAATATAAGGACAAAATGATTGACTTCAACAATTGGTTAAGCTTCTGGTGTCATTCAAAGGGGATCCAGTATCTGTCTGCCTGGGATGACATGATCGACAGACAATGATGCTTTGATAGAGATGGTCTGCACCTGTCGCCCCTGGGATTCAGGTTACTGGCTAAGGATCTTGCCACCCCATACAGTGCCTTTTTTAAGCAAAGTTCAAAGGACAAAACCACCACCGTAACAGGTACAAGCATGCAAAATCTGAAGGTAATGCTACTCAATGCTAGACGTCTAAACCTCAAAATGCACTCTCTCAAGGCACTCCTAAAAATGGAGAACATCGATATGCAGTAACTGAGACCTGGTTCAAGGTTCCAGACAGCACCCCTGCAATACCAGACTACAACTCTTACCACACTTTTTGGCCACCAAACCAGGATCAAAACACTACATGTGGAGTAGTGTCCATATTCACCAAGGACATTCACACCACCAGGTTAGTTGTCCAACACAATGCATCTGAAATTCTCCAGATGCAACTAACACTAGGTAAGACTGCAATCCAAATTGTAGCTTGCTACAGATCCTCCACCATGCCCCAAGATTCTCATTACACCTTTCTAAACATATTGGAAAATATTAAAATACAACCAAACACCCTAATACGGGGTGATTTCAACTACCATGCCATTAACTGAGAAAACGACTCGTGTACCAACACCTTTGCCCAACGGTTCTTGGAATTCATAAATTCCAGCACCCTGGATCAACTAATCCATAGTCCCAGCAGGGGCTCCAATATCCTAGACCTGGTCATTACCAACATGGGAAATCGATGCTCCACACCTATGGTCATCCTCTTGTTGCTCAGGTTAGACCATAAGCTAATCACCCTTAACATCCACATCCCACCCCCCAGTAAGGAAACCTCCATAAAAAATTCTCCAAAGCCAGCTTCATGCTACTCAAGTCAGAATTGACAAACTTCATGACACCCATGCAGATGGGAACTGAAAATCTGACTGCTGAGTCCTACACTAAGGCACTGTACAAGCATATCCACTCATGCATGAATTGTGCCATCCCAAATAGAACCAAGATGCTCTCCTCCAAAAACAGGAAGCCAATCTGGTGGTCCCCTGCCATAAACAAACTTTACAACAAAAGGAAGAAACTGTTGCAGAAAAGAAGAAAACCCCAGGATGCAAAAAAACTCCCTTACCAGCCTCAGTAAGAAGCTGAGATCCCTCATAAAATCCTCCAAAGCTAGTTACAAAAATAAAATTGCCAAAGATTCCAAAGACAACCACAAGGCATTCTATAACTATGTCAAGAATCTAAATGGCAATGCTCAGATCTGCTCTGAGCTACAACATAATGGCATTAAATATACTGATCCCAAGGATATTGCCAGTATCCTGGCAGATTGATTCAGTGCCAACTTCACCCCCCTCTCACCCCCTAAACAGCCCATCTCAATACCGGAAGATTGCCAAATTCTGGTAATAATGGCCACACAGGTAAACAAACGCACTCTCCAAAGATAAGAATACAGCATCCATGGGACCAGATGACATCCCAGGCTGTGTACTACATGAACTACAAAATGAACTGGCATCTCACCTAAGTGTCATGTTTAATCATACCCTCACCTCAGGCTTCGTGCCCACTGAGTGGAACACAGCTACAGTTATCCCACTCCATAACGGGGGATCTACCTTGGATGCCAGGAACTACCGCCCCATCAGTCTGATCTGCAAGGCCATGGAATGTGTTATCATGGAACTTATAAACAAAGACATTGGCAACCTTCAAACACTGGACCCCACCCAGTTTGGATTAGTGAAGGGCCGATCTTGTCTCCTGAACCTGACTGACTTCTTCAAATAAGTCTCCAGAGCCATGGATGAGGGTAAGGCAGTCCACACAGCCTATCTGGACCTCGCCAGGACCTTTGACACCATCCCCCACTCTGGAATCATAGATAAACTTACTAAGCTGGGCATTAATCCCTACTCCACTTGATGGGTTGCCAACTGGCTTACTGACAGAACCCACACTGTAAAAGTAGCTGACTCCAAATCCAGCTCCAGACAAGTGGAGTACCTCAGGGTTCAGTCCTGGGACCACTCTTGTTTGGCATCTACTTCTCTGAAGTACAGGCCAACACTAAGGGACTCTGGCTGACAAAGTTCGCAGATGACTGCAAACTGGGAGCCATTACTGAATCCCCAAATGATGTAGATACTCTACAAAAGGGTCTTACAGAAACAGGTGATTGGTGCCAGAGCCCTGGGCTCAAGCTCTATGCCAAGAAATGTATAGTTATCCCCTTTGGAAAAAACATGTACCCCGTGAATTACTACATAGGTGGCAGTACACTAAACACTGAAAGTGTGATAAGAGACTTAGGGACACAGGTGGACAGTCATCTCACCTTCAATAACCACATCGCCACAACAGTCAGGAAATCCTTCTACGTGGCACACCTCATCACTAAGGGCTTTTCATCCAGAAAAAAGGAGGCCATTGTCCCACTGTACTCATCCCTCATTAGACCCATTATAGAATACAATGCCCCATTTGGTATGTACCTCTCAAGACATCTGCAACAACTGAAAAGGCTGCAGAAATACCTCACTAAAAGAATCACAGGCCTAAAGCAGATGCTCTATGCAGACCGCCTTAAAAAACTCCAGCTATACTCTGTTGCATATTGTCTACTCAGAGGCAATCTCTGCTTAACATACAAGGCCATGTAAAACCCAGAGCTGCTGGACATGCTACACTTAAAGAAATCCCAAACCTTCAGAGCCACATGCTCCAGGGATGTAAACCTTGTCATCACAATAAACAAAACAAGCTGGAGGGATAGGTTCCTGACCCAGAGACTCCCCAGACTCTGGAATAGACTGCACATACATGTCCAGCAGAGCACCTCTTTGGCCCTCTTCATAGGGAACCTTGACGATTGGATGGGAGAGAGGAAATTCACCCCAGGGATCACGTCAGTCACCCTGCTAGACAGGAGTCCAGGGAAGTAAATAGTGTGGGAAGAAATAGCCAGGGAATTATTATGGCTAGGCTTGTATAGGCCATAAGGCTGATAGCCTAGTACAAACCTATGAACCATGGGGGCTGGGTATGCCCCCTGTGATGCATCCACCAACACAAGACTTTGCAATGGGACAGCTTAGGGTTTTCGATGCTCCCTTTCCAGTGATTCCTAGAACAGCAGAAGATACAGTCTTACCTTACCTGAAATACTGCATGGGTGGACACTGACAAGGGGGCACAGAAAGGGCACATGTAAAGAGAAAAGGCAGGGTACGGACTGCCACTCCACTAATATGCCAAGGACAGGCATGAGGCTCCAGATGGTGGTTATCTGAAGTGTCCCATACCTGTGCTGGCTGCCCACTCAGACTGCCAATACCACTATTGTCTCACGACCTCCTTCAGCGTCAGCAGTCTGCCTTACCTCTATCTTTTCTCTTTACATGTGCCCATTCAGCAATGGACCTAAGGGATGAGGGACGGAAGTAACTTACTAATTGCTGCCCTGACCTTCATACATTTACTACCCTCACCTACATACATTTACTACACCTGAAGGGAGGGAGAGTGAGTGGAGAGCTACACCAAGGCAACATGTGAAAAGACCAAGACTGACCCAGGCTTTGTCTTTTTGCATGTGTCCTTTCCCGGGGGGAAACAGTGCATCACAGTGGCACCCCCAAGGCCATGCTTACCTATGACAGCAGCACTGTGGGACTGAGTTGAAGAGTCTCCAAGTTCCCAACTGTGATCCAGGTGGATCATAAGATACATGCTGGCTGGGTATGCCCCCCGTGATGCAGCCACTAACACAAGAGCATACACATCTTGATGCGTCTTGTGCAGCGCAACATGTGCCATTCCTGACATCAACAACCCACTAGAAATTTATGGCCATGGTATTCTCCAAAGCATTCCACACAATGGTTGACCTTGCAAGTCGGGCACCCCCATGATGGCTCAACATGTTTACCCTTGCTGGCACAGTTTTTGCATCTTGATTTATGCCATTTCACTGGAAAGTGAGAGCCATGCTCAAATTGGCTCACAGCCTCTGGGAGAGTAATCTCAGTACATCTTTTCTTCTTTGTCTAACTGGAAAGTAGATGCAAGCCTAGGTTCCTTTGGAACTGTAACTGTGTTGCTGGAATAGCACATCCACAGCATGGCAGTTGCTGGTAGCTGTTACTTTCTCGGAATATAATGAAAGCATTGATAATGGCCACATCCCATAAGAACCAGAACAAGTACAGCCACCATTTGCAGGCCTTTCTGGCAGTGGGATAGTGTGTGCTGAGCTGATCTGCTCAGTCCACCCCATTCATGTAACTGTTGTAAATGTTTACAACTGGTGGACATGGCACCGATGCCTTGCTTCCATCATGCTTTCTCCTGTGTGTGCTGGAGACTGGCAAGGTTGGGTTGCAGTTAGTTGACAGCAGGAAGAATACTGGGTTGCTATCCTTCCATTCAGTAGCTATCAGTGGTCCACTCTGCAATTGCTTGTAGTAGCCTCAAGCTGCTTTTCTGATGGCCTGTCTGTTGAATGTTAGAGGCCATCCTAACCTATTGGTGCACATGGTTCCACAACAGTATAGACCATCTTTCAGCAATTGCTGTGCCAGTGGAACAGAGGTAAAGAAGTTATCAAAGTAAATGTGATGCTTCTTGCCAATAAGTCCCCTAGTTAAGTCAACCTCAACTCTGTGTGCCAGTCCTACCTCTGTATTCTGCTCTGCTTTTCCAGTGTATACCTGAAATTCACGTACATATCCATTGGTAGAGTCTGCCAACACTCACACCTTAATGCCATACCTCTCAGGCTTACCAGGCATAAACTGTCTAAATGTCAAGCGTTCATGGAAGCCAACCATGGCTTCGTCTACAGCCACCTCACGATGCACTTTGTAGCATGTCCTGCATGCATGAAGTACTGCATCCAGTATTGGCCGTACGTGATGTAGCTTGTCATGACCCCCAGAGCCCTGTGGTAGCCTCAGGCTGTTATCATTGCAGTGGAAGTACTGCTGACTTTTTTCAAACCTATCTCTGGTCATGTACTTCGCTGTTGAGAAGCGACCATATACATGGTGCATTTCCCAGTACTACCTGTATTCAGGAACATGTACAACAGACATGTATATCCTGACACCTAAAAATGTGCATATGTCTCCTGGGCAAACAGGACTCCACCGCATATCAACCTTGCCTTCTGCAGCCTGCCTCTGTGCAGCATATCGATTGGTTTCATTAGCAATAAGGGTGTACAGCTCCTCTGGGAAATCAAATTCAGGAAGTCCATCTCTGTGCTATCTGAGCCCAACTGGTTTACTGGTCCGACTGGCCCCACAAATTCCTCAATGTGTAAAGTTTGGAGTTGTTTTTCCCATGTGATTGTACGTGGTGGGCATGCTCGGCGTACCCAACTGGGTCACATGGAACAGTTGAGAATGGAAAGGGCTGAAGGGTTGAGAGATGGTGCTCTCTCAATGCCAGTGGCAAATGCACTGCATGCAGTTGTTAGTGAACTACTAACAGACGTTCCCTGCTGAGGCACTACCATATCATTGCCTGACAAGGAGCTACTTGGACTTGTAGCTAGTAGATTTTCTCCATCCCAATCACCATACTCTGGACTACTTTCCACGTCATGCACAGTCGAAGACACATCCACACCCTTGTCAGCACTTGCAGTGTCATGCAATGTGGAGGACTGCATTGGTGTGCCAGTCATACCACGTACTTTCTTGAACACAGGTGAAGGCAAGTCATTGCCTTCATCATACTCTGCACTGGGTGGTCATCATGTGTGGTCACCTTCCTTAGGAGTGCAAGTGGCACCTCCTCCTCACTGTCATGGTCAGTATCATAATTACTGGTCAGGTCTGCTTTGGCAACTCATAGTGGTCTTTCAGGAATGGTGGGCACAGGGGCATCATCCGTATCACAGGCAATGGCTTTTTCATGCAGACGTGCAAGTGGAATCGCATCCTCTGTCCTAATCTTCATCCTCACTCTGGTTGGCATTATGTGGTTGGTCACGGTACATACCCATGTCTGAACCACTGCTACAACCATCAAAGTCAGTTTCCTCACCCAACAGGTAAATGCTGCTTGCTTTCTCAACAGATAGCATCTTCAGTGGTGGCTGTGTTGCTTTACACTTGAAATCACACCTGAAAAACACAATGGTATACAACATTCTGATCTAATACTATGTATTGACTGTGTACTACTGGAAATTACTACATGATACAATGTTCAAGTGAAGAAGTTCACAAAGATATGAAGCATAAATATCCATAATCAGCAACGACCAGTCAGATGCATTGTTTCATAGGTTCATAGGTTCATACTAGGCTATCTGCCCAAGGGCATTTATAAGCCTAGCCCAGAGTTTTGTGGCTTTCGCCACCCCTTTAGTTTGAAGGATACTATGCCCATTATTTTGCTGTGCCTCTGTCAAGCAGTGACACTGAGGTAATCCCTGGGGTATATCTGCGATCTCCCATCCATTGGTCAAGATTCCTCTTGAACAAAGCCAGCGAGGAGCATAGTTTGTTATGGTAAAAGGTATAAACACGGCTAAACAGAACATTAGCTCCTATCCACAAAAAAAAAAAAAATAAAAACACACACACACACACACACACACACACACACACACACACACACACACACACACACACACATTTATAACAAATTTATATATATATATATATATATAGGTCCCCAGCTACCTTACACCCTGGGTAGCTCACCAAATAGATATGCAACAGCTGAAATATGCCTCTCACATCTCACCCACAAACTGAGGTTTAAATATATTTAATGATAAAAAAGAGCAGGACTGTAATCAGCAACTCAACAAAATGACTTCACAGCTTAAAAGCACAGGAAATATTTTACCACAACAGTGCAGGATAGCATCAAATAAATCAATACAACATATGAGTTTGGATACTGTCATTGCCTTATAGGTATTTTCATATCCTTCAAAAAGTACACCACAAATCCTGTTATTCCAGCAACTTTCTCATGAAAAAACAGCAATTAAAAATGTATCCCTGTCATAACTCTCAAGTGTTCGGATTTTCGCAGGATGTCCAAATGTTTCCTAGTAGATTTCTTACATTTCTTGAAATTGTATAAATGACAGAAATGAAAGTGGTGTGGAGGGGGTGTACTGCAATGACTCCAAGTGGAGAAAAAGCCAAATCTGAGTTGTGCATTCATCAATGTGATTACTTCTAGTTATGTGAATAACAGTGACAGATGCTGACAGTTTTACCTGAAAAGTGATAATGACTCAGTGCTATATTTTAAGGCCACTGTGCTAATGACTTGCCAAGCATGGTCAGACAGAGGTGCTAATTGCCTGCTGAGTAGGCATTCAGTATATTACCTTCTGCAGCTGTTATGTTACACAGAGTCATAATCTGTTAAGAGGAGGACATAGTGATTCACTTAGTCAGTAAAAATACTATAACAGTTATTACTGAGCCCATCCTCCCACCTATTTCTTAGCAAGATACCAAGCAATGAGGACTGAGTCATATTACAGTTGTTTGTGTGCAGACTTTCAGATACTGGAAAAGATGCTTACCTCTTCCATAGTGCTGACATAAAGAAATCCACTACAGACAAAACTCAAGGTCATGCACCTTAAAGTTAGGAGCCTACACAGTAAAATGCACTCCCTGGATGCACTCCTCACCTTGGAAGATGCTGACATTTGTGCAGTCACTGAGAATTGGTTCAAGCCCACAGAGAGCACCTCGGCTATACAAGGCTACAATGCCTTTCATATGTTCAGACCTCACAACAAGCAGGTTCCTGGATTTTGTTAATTCAAATGCCCTGGAACAGTTGGTCTGCATCCCCACAAAGTGCTCAAATGTCCTAGACCAAGTGCTGACCAGCATGCACTACCCTGTGAGTGCTGCCCTCCCTAGTAAGGTCAGATCGTAAATCAACCAGTCTCATTTGAAGTAAAGATCAGACCAAACACCCACACAGGAGCAAAAAAATTAAAAATTTCTCTAAAGCAAACTATAGCCTACTAAGTGATGGCATAAAAAGTTTCAAAGCCCCTGCTAACACAGCCAACAATGACACTTATGCAGAAGAGTACACAGATGCCCTATACAGCCACATTGACTCAGCTGTACTTGACAAGACTAAAACCAGGTCCTCCAAAAAAAAAAAAAAAAAAAAAAAAACAAGTCAATCTGGTGGACTGTGAGTATAAATAAGTTATATAACAAAAGAAAGAAAGAAACTGATATCTAACAACAAGAGGGAGCTTACTCAACAGAGGAAGAATACCCTACACAGCTTGAATAAGCAAATGAGATATTTTGTAAAGTCCTCTAAGGCTAGTTATGAGATTAAATTAGCATCCCTAGCTAAAGACTATCATAAGGCATTGTTTAGCTATGTCCAAAACCTAAAAGTGAATGCCCAGCTGTGTACTGAACTTATAGTGGATGGTACGACATACACGGAGGAAATTGCCAATCTGCTAGCTTTCAGATCTGGCAATAATGTCACTCCCATGTCCCCATCAGCTATATCCCAAAGCATTCTTGACACCAGTCCACTACCGAGTATCTCCAAAGAACAGGTCATACAAGCACTGTCCAAGGCCAAAACATGGCTTCCTATGGGACCAGATAACATCCCAAGTTGCTTATTAAACAATATAAAACAAGACCTAGTGGAACCACTTGGCACTCTCTTTAACCATAGCTTGAGCACTGGCTTTGTTCCTGCAGAGTGGAGAACAGCAACAGTAAACCCCCTTGTACAAAGGGGGTCCATCAACCGCCCCAGAAATCTATTGACCTATAAGCCTAACCAGCTTTATCTGCAAGGCCAAGAAAAGAATCATCATAGACCTTATCAACAGGGACACATTTAGAATTGCTCTAACAATGAACAGCTAACAATGGGGGTAATCAGTTTTTTTACATGGCTAGGCTTGTAAAGGTCCTAGGGCCATTAGCCTAGAAACCTCTTATGAACCTATGTGTGTATGCTGTGTCATAAAAGCAACCATGGGCACATACTATTTTTCACAAGATACAGCACTGATTGGCCAGAGACTGCATGGTGGCTTACACTTGGATGACTACAGTTTTTATGTAGGAGAATAACAATACAATGTAACTTACCCCTGTGTTTACAGATACCTGTCAAAATTCTGATCATTTAAGCAGCCTTTTGGTAAACTGTTTTTTTTGGGTGGAGGGATCACTCTTTCTCAAAATCTGGAGCTCCATCAAGGGCCCACAAGTAATATAGAGTATCGTCATGTGATAAAACAGCTACTACTATAAAAGCCATGTTTAGTTTACTTGGTTTGTAAAAGGATGAGTTAATGGCACTACACTGATTCCGTGTTCGTCTGAAAATGGGCAAGACCTTATGCATAACTACAGACTGTAAAGCAGTTAATATGTTATTAGGGGTGCTGGGGGTATTTAAACATAAGATAGCAGAAAAAAAACTAATGGCTATAAAAATGAGCAGATGAGAAATAACAAGTAAAACATTTTATATATTCAAAACAGAAAGAGAATAAAGCAATAGGATATACAATTACTACCACGCTGGCTGGGTATGGCTTACTTGACTTGGTATATACATTCTACATAATATATATATATTTTTTACCATTGCTAGTATTTTTTACTGTTTTTAGATGTTATTGCTTTATTGTTTTAACTTTTGTTCTGACTATTTTGTCGAATAGTTTCTTAATAAAGTATGAAGTTGAAGTATGTGTGTGTGTGTGTGTGTGTGTGTGTGTGTGTGTGTGTGTGTGTGTGTGTGTGTGTGTGTGTGTGTGTGTGTGTGTGTGTGTGTGTGTGTGTGTGTGTGTGTGTGTGTTTATCCAAAAATACATAGAAGGTTATAATGCATAGTTATTAAAAATCATACAATTAATCAAAATCATTCCAATCAACCTAGTTTTCACCTGTGATTACTGTTCATGTTATTACTTAACAGTTGTCAACATGCTCTCCATAGATTCAGTGAATCAGCTGTACTTCTTGTAAAATTATCTTCATAAGAGCAATTTACCTGTTCTTGAGCAGGCTACATCAATTACACTAGCAAGAGCCAGTCAGTCTGAACATATCCAGAGTCAAGCAAGGCCAACACTATTGTACTGAAACAGAAATGTGCAGCTTGTTTTTCAAGAAACTTGATCAAGGAGTCAGCAGTTATAGGAAAAGCTTATATTTTGTGCATGCAACTTTCTGCAGATAAAATTCACTGCATATGACATACTACAAGGGCACCTGTAACTTGGAATTCAAAGAAGCAGTGTGTGTGTGTGTGTGTGTGGGGGGGGGGGGGGTAGAGATAAGGCACAGGATGTCTGTTTTGCTGGCATACACAATTTGTACATACAAGCTGGTAACAGTCCAGTAATCACAGAAAAAGTGAAGCACTAGTAATATAATAAGGAAGGAGGGCATGTCTCATAAAAGTATAAAACTAATATCTTCTGTCTTTTCTCGGTGAAGGGTCACCACAACAGAACTCTGTTCTGCTAATGATTGGCAGTGGATTTTTACGGTACAGAGGTACCGAGGCACACCCATTCATGCACGCACCTACGTGCATGTCTCATCGCTCGACCGCGGGGAGGACATGAAAGTGTAATCATAATAAAATCAAAGAGGCCTAGCAGAAAAAAGGGGTTTAATAAATGTGCTCCAGTTAAGCAAGTATGTGCCATCTGTTAGCAAACGCATACAACACAACAGGGATGCTCAAATGAAATAAAAACAGCACAAGTTTAAATTATAATGCAACTGAAGAACTATACACAGTCACACCATGCAGGAAAAAAAAGCAAAGCCAAGATAAGACCTATCAAGCTGTACAAGCTACCCAAGAAAATTACTGTTAGACAAAGACAGCTCCAGTTAAACATTCAATGTCAGTGTTTGTATCTAAGCATTCTGTACAGTAATATTTGCAAAATATTACTTATGATGAAACAGAGTAACAAAAAATGAATTTCACTAGTCAAGTACTATGTATACTCAAGTGTTTGTATTGAAGCATTGTCCAAAATCCCTCTCAACTTACAGTTTGTATATAAATTTAGAGTTATAAAAATCAACTGAAATGAACTATTGAAGTACTATCTATATACTGTCAATGTCTGTATCTAAGCGTTAGCTAAAATTCCTTCTTAACTAAATTTGTCAGTAGACAATTCCAAGATGCACTTTAAAGAAACTCTTTTCAGTAAAACATATTCCACACACTAAACAATAAAAAAGTAACATAAAAGATACAGCATGGGCATATGCTAAGAAGTCACGAGACAGCAATATGTTCACATAAACAATATATTGTTAACACGAGAAAGCAGTCTTAGAACAGTGACATTCTAAAACAGCACGATAGTAAGGTATACGTGGAATCACAAGTGTCTATGTCACATTAAAGGCTCAGATGATTAACCAAAGATAACATAAGCCCAGGTCATAACTTATTGCTTGAATAACCTCTCACTCTCTCTGGTTCAGTATCACATCTTTTGAATTAATGTAACTAAGGAACGAACACATGACAAAGAGCACTTACTAAAGGATATCATTATGAGTGAACATGCACTTTGTCTTCTACATGTGTGGCATGACAATGCCATATGGCACAGCTCACCTGAAGGGGAAAAAAAGCAGTTCTTTCGGGCAGTCAAACCAGGAACTCCTTGCAGCAAATGCCGGTGAGCGTCAATGGCTATGTCTGGTGATCCGTGAGGGCACAAATAAAATAGAGGGATCCAGTAGCAGGTAAAGTCTCCAAATATTATCCAAAAGAAAAGAAATACCGTTGCTGGACCCTCTATTTATTTGGATACAACAAAAGAAAATTAGGTCGGAGGTGGAGTTGGTATGCAAGTGGTGGCTCGGATTGCACAAATCCGATTGGCTGCCACCACTTACTTTATTAAAAACCTTTTAAAGGAATTGGAAGTAAAACTTTAATGTGAACTGAATGTAAAAAAACACTGAATCGTAACTATATAATGTAATTTACATGTTCAGTTATGATTTCAGTGTGTTTTACATTAGGTTCAACTACAAATGTGCACTACAGTTTACATTAGGTTCAACTACAAATGTGCACTACAGTTTCTCTCGCTTCAGGAAGGCACTCGGGGGTAACAGCTTGAAATTCGTATCTTCTCATGGCTCGCTCGGTGTTAAGCACATAGGTGCCATGACAAGCTACTCGGGGTTAATGAGTTAAAGGGGAAACTGGCTTGAAATTGTTCCCACTAACAACAAATACAACTTTCATTGCTTTTGTTCAAATGGAAATATAACAGCCTGTATATCAAATGTTTTCCCATTTGTTCCTTTTTGAATAATAAAATTCACTGCAAAATATCAAAACTTTTAGTACAACATACTGGCCAGGATTCATGAATGCCAACACTTCATGCTAACAACATGTGCAAGACAAGCAACATGAGCTCACTAATTTGCATTCATTAAACAGGTCTGCAGACTGTGCCAGACTGCAAAACAAGAGTAAGCAGCAGAATATGCTAATGAAGGCATAAGTAGGTGAAATACATGATAATTAAGCAAATTAATATGGCAGGTGATCCAGGAACATATAAAACCCACACGTACATGCAGTGTTCCCTTTAGCCATCAGTTGCAAAGGTCGTTGGAATACAGCCATGGACACACACACAGAAAAAAACTGTTAGGGGTTGCTGCAGCTATTATTAACCAGTATGTGCAACAGGCTTTACTACAAGGAGATGCTGCTGCTGCCAGAGCTTGGTCTAGAAAGAGAAGAATGTTCAGATCACATCTGACCTGTCATTGACTTCATTACACTGAAATCTCCATCACCCTCACCCGAGGCCCTGGGGAAATCATGAAGAACCCAGCCCAATGGAAACCAAGGTATGTGTAGCATTACGTACTCTACCTAAAGGCACTTTTCAGAGACCCATAGGGATATATTAGGAGTGTCACAGACCTGAGCTCAAGAATACTACACAAATTTCTCTTTGCAATGCTGCAAAATGTAAGGTCATGTTTCCACATAGTCCGGAGGAGAGAGCTGCCACCATGCAACATTTTATGCCATAGAACATTTCCACGAGGAAGCCTCTGATTTCTCTAGGGGGCCATAAACTACACACACATTTAAGTAAAATTCCCACCCATTGAATGGGGAAGGAAATATATCTACAGAAAAGGATATCACTCTATCAATTTTCAGATGGTGGTAATGCCCACAGGATCATCTACAACGTGTGTGCAGGTAACCCTAGCAGTTTGACATGCATATGGCACACCTATGACCTGTATTTAAGGTTTTCTAGAGGTGACTTTCCACAAGGGGATGTAGGTTATGCACTGGAACCTTGACTTATGACATCCATGAGAAAACCACACAACCCCCACTGAGTAAGGTCACAACAATTCACACGTTCAAACAATAAATATTACAGAGCATGTATTTGGTTTGCTCAAATCTTGTTTCTGATGTTTAGATACATCTAGAAGGGCCATGCAGTATGACCCAGCAGCCTTGGCCAAAATACTCACAGTCTGTGTCATATTGTACATTATAACTGTTAAGAAACAGCTGCAACAAAGACAACAAGGCCAAGGACCACAGGTCCCAGAACCACAGGCAGGGCCAGCAGTCACAGATGTGGAATCTGAGGAAGAACAAGCCTGTAGATGATCGTGGCAGATGTTGGTGTGCACAATATGCTATGGCCCTGGCTAAGAGACAGAGAATAGTGCACATGATTATTACCTAAGGGAAAACTTAAGAAGCTAAGCACATACCAAAAGTAACAGTGATGCAAAATTACCAACCTTTACTTACAGTACTCGTGTAATGGATGTGTTCTGTGGACATCAAACAGAGTCAACCCAGAAGAGACAACTTGAAGAGGCAACATTAATCAAGATACGTGATTAACCCGCAAAATAAAGATAAAAATTATTATTACCTCTTGTGGAAGTTGTAACGTGTTTACTCTGGGACAGTGATCAACAAGCCTCAATCCTCACCACCTACACCATTGGGGGACGTTCACTGTGAGAAAAATAGACACACACGTATTCTCAGATGCAGAGCACTGCACCAAGTACAATTTCCTTTAAGAGCACATAGGGAATGCACATTCCAGTCTGGGGGCTGGGCTTCCTCTTCAGGCCCCAAATAAGACTCCCCACTGACCACTTTAGAGCTGAGTCCTTAGCTGGGTGTTCCAAACCAAGTCTTTCACCACCCACTCCTTGAAAGCAGTGCTCTCAGTGTCCCTGTTCAAAGTAGCTATCACATGCACTCACTTTGAGATTTGATCTCTCACAGACACACACACACACACACACACACACACACACACACACACACACACACACACACAACTTGGTAAGGCTGGCCCAGCTTACCCGTTCTGCCACCTCCACCCAGAATACATGGTAGATTTGCTGCCACCAGAACTCCTGAAGCCCACTACTTTAAGGCTGAGGGAAACCAATTACACTTATTAAAATTAATACTTATACAAATGGTAGTGTTTAACCAAGCAGCAAGACTTTCAGGAACATGGAGCCACAGTGTCACTAAATAAATGCAATAACTCTCAAAGTTTAAATATTTTCTAAAAGACCAGCCACGATGAAAGGTATAGATATATTTAATAATAAATAATAAAAAAGAAAACATGAAAGTACTGAATATCTACTTACAATAAGCACCAAAGTTTAAATCGTAGGAAAAAAGCCCCACAGATTTATTTATTTATTTTATTTTACATTTGTTGACCGGGATAGTCTGACTGGATATATGTCCATTTTCAGCAGAGGCCCAGGGAGAAAAGCTCCAAGATAATAATACACATTGAACATTAGTAAATGCTAGTTTCAAGCAGATTACAGTCAAAAGCAATACCAGCATTTTGCACATATAGTACTAACTTATTATAAAACACTTTACAAAACATAACATTATTTTCAAAGTTATATATACATAACATTACATTCAGGTTTGAGACACATTGAACAGCAGTTATACAATTGACCCTTCCTGACATGGAGTGGTAGAAAAAAGTTAGAGCTAGTTGAAGGTAAGGCACCTAAGAAATAGAGAGGTCACTAGTCTGGGTTAGTGCAAGGACATAACCAATGTGTTTTGAAGTATTTCTTGAGTTTGTTTTTGAATCAAGTTAGTGAGGGTTCTAGGGTCAAGTCATCTGGGAGTCTGTTCCATATATTTCCAACAGAGTTGGCAAACAGAGAGTCCCCAGCTGATTAGTTGGATTTGTATGTTTGAACTAGGAGTCTAGTGGATGATCGCAGTGGCCTGGTGCTGGTGTAGGGGCTGATAATATTTTTTAGTGCAGGTGCATTTTCTGGTTGGTAAAGGACTTTATATGCCACTATTAGCTGGTTGAACTGCAGTAGGCTTGGCAGTTCAAGCCATCCTAGGTGATTTAGGTTGTGATAGTAGTGTGCCAGTAGCAAATCTGGCAATGTGGTTATAGCAGGATGATAGTTTATTAAGATCTGTTTTGTTTAAGTTGGAGAATAGAGGTGAGGCGTAGAGAAGAGTTGATAGTAGATGGGAACGGGCAATTGCAGTTTTAGCAAGTGGGGTAAGGAAAAGTTTGATTCTGTAAAGAAAGCCAATTTTTTTATTAATGGTTTTGATACTTTGATTGATATGCACATCAAACTTCAAGTTTTATCAGCTATGACACCCAGTAGTTTAGTTTGGACTTCTGAGGAGATGATAGTGCCATTGTTAGCAGTTATGTTGAAGGATGGCAGGGGGGTCCTGCATGTGGGGGAGAAGAGGAGCAGCTTCGTTTTGTTGGGGTTTAGGATTAGATGTTGATTGGAGAGCCATTTTTCCACTGTATTGAAGGTATTTTGGGTTAATGTGAATAAAGTAGCTGGTGAGGTGTCAGAACAAATCAAGGTGGAGTCATCCGCTTATTGAATGCAGGTAGCATCTGAGATGACTGAATGAAGGTCGTTGATAAAGAAGGAGAAAAGAAGGGGTCCTAGTATTGAGCCCTGGTGGATTCCTAATGTGATGGCTAGGTGAGATGAAAGCTTGTCCTGCCATATGACTGCCTGTTGCCTGCCCTGCAGGTAGGATTGAAACCCTTGGAGTGCATGGTTGTTTAAGGAGAAGGCCTTCAAGGTATTTATAAGCATTTTGTGGTCAACCATGTCAAAAGCCTTGGATAGATCTAGAAAGAGTGCTGAGGATAATTTGTTATTATTGTGGTTGTGGTTAATGACGTTAGAGAAAGAGAGGACGGGAGAAGTAGTACTGTGGTGTGGCTTAATGCCATGCTGAAAGTTGGACAACAACTTGCTCCATGTGAGGTAGTGCATGAGCTATATATGGTTTAGGTTTAGGTTAGTACTAAGCTAACTGCCCTTGAGAGCCATTGTAAGCCTAGCCAATTATCCCTTGTGAGACTCAAACCCTGCACTTTGTGTTTGTAAGGCAAACACCTTAACCATTAGGCCACCCTCCCAACCACATTTCTCTATAATTTTAGCTGGAGGTGACAGAATAGCTATGGGTCTAAAGTTTGACAGTTCAGTGGAACTGCCTCCTTTATGGAGAGGTATGACATGGGAGATTTTCCATATAGTGGGTACAGTAGCTTTAGCTATAGCTCTGTTGATCAAGATTGAGATGGGGTATGCTGTGGTGTCAGCAGCCTTTTGCAGATAGTCTGCTGGGAGGAGGTCAGCAGCCAGGGTGGTGGGTCTTAGTTTCTTAAGTGGGGCATGAATAAGTTGAGTAAGGAACAGGTTGGAAGGTAAAATATGTTTGGGTACTGGGTGTGGCTGCATTAGAATTAGAGCCATTGGGAGAGAGTTGGCTGGCTAGATACTGGATAGTCTCTGTGAAGAAGCTGTTGAAGTTATTAGCAATGCCTACTGGGGATTTTTGTTGGGAAGCTGAGGGGGATTGAGTGGTGGTTTAGCCTGGGTGGAGTAGTTTGTTTATTCCTGCCCAGAACTTTTGAGGTTTGTTTTTGGTGTCTTTGCAGTAGATGGTAGTAGTGGTTATTTTTGTCTAAGGTTATGGATATTTTGGTGTCATTCCTTAGCTGTCTGAATCTTAGTTGATCAAGTGGGGCTTATGTTTTTCGGTAGGTGGCCCATGCTTTTTTTCTGAGTGAAATTTTGGTTTTGGTATCTTTAGAAAACCATGGTGCAATATTAATTTTGGTACTAATAGAGTGGCTGGGAGCATGGGAGTTAAGAATAGCAAGGAATTTGGTGTTAATGTATGCTACTGCTTCATCTAGGGAGAGACTTTTTAGTACTAACCACTTGCATGCCTTTAAGTTCATTTTGAAACTTGGTGAGAATAAAATTCTTGTTGTTTCTTAATGTTCTATAGGTGGGTTGGTAGGAGCAGTCTACTTTGAGCTTGATTACATAGATGAGACAGTGGTCACTTAGGTCATTAGGCAAAGTGCCTGATTTATAGGACTGAAGATGGGCATTGATGAGTATCCAGTCTAGGGTACTTTCCTTGTTATTGGGTTTTCCTGTCCTGGTGGGGGAGGTTATGACTTGACTAAATCCATAGAGGTTTATGTGGGTTGTGGGGGTTTCACAAGAGCAAGTGTTCCAGTCAATGTTGAAATCCCCAAGAACAATTGTTTCTTGGGGGTAGTTATTGGATAACCAATATAAGAAGTCTTCTAAGGTTTCTGTGTTCCTCCCTGGGTGAATGTAGACACAGACAATGTTTAAATTTCTGTTTTTATTAATTTGTAGATTTGAGATAAGAATTTCAGCATTATTGAACTGGGGCTTGTTGGGTGCCTATGCTGACAGATAGGGTAGACATGTAAATTATGGCTATCCCACCACCCTTTCTGATGGTACGGTCTAGTCAAAACATACTGTACCCTGGTGGCAGAATCTCATGGTCCTTGGTGGCAGGCTTTAGCCACATTTTTGTTAGGCATAATATATCTGGGGAATGAACAGCTAAGAAGGCATGCAGGTGCTGAGTTTTGTTATTTATGCTCCTAATGTTTAGATGGCAAGCCAGCAGTGAGTTAGGAGGTCTATTTGTTGGAGCTATGGGGATAGGGGATATAGTAGGGTAATCAGGGTCAACAGGTGGAGATGGACCAGGGTTTAGTGGATGTCGCCATCCTTTGTGAGGTTGTAGTGTATCCTGAGTATGAGTTTTAAGATTTTGAATAAAGTTTTGTAATAGTGTCTAGTTTTATGACTAATGTAACTAGGTCCAGTAAGATGGTAGTATTTAGGGGTTAAGGAGGTAAGCATGAGGGGAAGTGAGTAAGGGTGCATTATTATCTGTTGTAGATGGAATGGATGTTTGGAATTTAGGGTAGTGGAAACCTGGGTGATCCCGACATTCATAGGCGGTTAGTGGATATGAGATGAGTAAAAGGGGTAGAAGTAGAGTTAATACGACTGTTTTGGGTGATAGCATACCTACTGAATAAGACTTGAAACTTAAGCAAAAGGAATAACAGAGTTGGAGGACTGATGGTATCAGGTTGAGGGTGGTGCTGTTGAGTGACAAGTTGTTACCGATTGGTTTAAAAAAGTGGGGTACGGTCTAGTACTAATAAATGTAGCAGCACCAGGGGTGGGAGGGATTTGGGGGCAGGGTGGGGTGCAAAGCGAGCCCAAGTGAAGCAAGGGCAAGCAAATCAGGGATGAACCAATGCCTGTACTATATTGTAGCAGTTTAACCTGTATGAAGAGGAAAGAGGGGGGTGGGGGGAAAGAGAAGGCAGTAGGAGTGGTTAGAGGGATACATTGATTGACTCAAGACACCACATCAGAAGTAAGTTGAATGTAAGGGCCTAAAATCTGCACTCAGCACTTTAATGTTACTTGCACTCAGCACTTTAATATTACTTATGTTTAGCAGGAAAGACAGACCAGCAGTATACAATTTTGAGGATTTGTACAAGGGTTGCTTGTTCAAATGTCAGACAAGTAAGTAAACCTTTCAACAAGAATCTATGTCTGAGTGGTAGAAAGCCAGAAAGGTACAAGGTATACCTGTAAAAATTAGAATCAGAATCACAAATGTATGAGTCAGTGTACTTTAGTTGCAGGGAAAGGAGGCAAACACTCAAGTAGAAAAGAGCCCTATGGCTGACCAAAATGGTGACTTGCTTAATTGTACAGCACTGTAAGAGAAAGTTTAACAAATGCTTTTTATATGTGTAACCTACTCTGATTAATTGCTGAGAGAAAGAGTTTTTGTTGTGGTGGCCAATTGCAATCCTGTAGACACCGTTATCCAGGAACTGCAGTATGTTAGTGTAGGTAAATGTGAAGTTCAACTAGGAAAAGAGAAAAGCAGAGATTCTAGGGTAAGCATTAAGGCAGCAACAGGCAGTTATTTTATAACAGTACATTCAGAAAGGTTTGGGGGTAATGTAGCACACTTCAGAATGGATTAGGATTTATATATTTAAGAAACCTTAGCAAGAGAGCAATGAAGTAATTAACTTGCAGATGGAAAGACCAAGACAGATACAGAAAATAACATTTAGCTAACCTCATTATATTTTATTTAACTGACTGAAGAATTACTGTTCCCTAATTACTTACTAAAGCAAGGCAAAATAAAAGTGGATGAATGTCTTGTCAGGTCCAAGAACAGAGTGCACTCATCACATTTCTCACTAGTATTCAAATATAGTTTCAGTGCTGGCTACCAAATTAAATCACATCTGGTCTCCTGACTGTAGTTCCCACATTACCCTCTCACTAGAAACTGAGCCATGATCTGGCACTGATGTGTCACAATACTCACACAGAACTTTAGCTAAGGTTTATTACAGCATCTGAAAACTGTAAAACAATTCAACACTTCCACCCTTCCTGTAGAAACTAACAAGCCATTCTCTGGCACCCCAGGGTAGCAATTAGATCACCACTAAGGACAACAGAGCAGGGTCCCAGCCCAGTCTTTTCACAGATATCACATCTCTGGCTGCATTCAGACCTGTGAGATAAAACCCTCAATGCCTAAACCAACTCATTTAATTTTAAGGCTATTTTTCTTAAGTTTAGCTGGGCTGAGTTTAACCCCTTCCCTTTCAGCATCCTCTGTTAAAATATATACATTTCATCAGTTACAACAATACAGTCTGGCATACATATATTTTTCTTTCCTGTCCAGCAAGACCAACTGTTGATTCATTTTTAACACAAGCATTTGTATAAATCAGTTGACATTCAAATAACATAGTTGTTTGCAAAATTCTAGCTAGCTATTCTGGCATATGTTACACATGCACTGTCCTATTCCCCCTGTCACAGCTGACACTACCTCACATCATCAAATATCTTTCCCTTTGAAGACTTAATCTATTTTTTCAAGTGACCCTGGAGGAACATTGGTTGAGAAAAATGAGTCTTTCAAGGAACACATTAACCCATAAGAAAAAACAACGAAGATTCCACGTAGAAAAATAGTTATTCCATAAATTGTGTCTTAGCGCTTCGGCTACCACAGCCTTCAATGAGCACATAAATCATGGTGAAAATCCATTCCCTTATATACACAATAATGAGAGAAATATCAATTAATTAATCAATTAAATAAATTAAACAAATTAAACAAAATAACATTTAAAGAGACTCCACTCTCTCCATAGACAAAAGTACATAGAAATCTCATATAAAAAACATATATAAAAATATCAAGCAGCAAAATATCTGTTATTAAAGTAGATATTTCCAATTAATTTCTATATTTAAACCATTAGGTGATAATGTATTATATTTTAATATAAAAATAGATTCTTTATACAGTAACATATTTTTTAATAACTTATAATCACCCTTTTTAACAAAAATCTTCTCTAAAATAGTAGCTTGTAGTAAATCCGTATTACTATTATGAGTTTCTAAGAAATGTAATGCAACCAAATTTTCTGTTGCCCCCCTCCTGATGTCACGAACATGCTCCTGTAATCTAACCCTAAATTTTCTTTTGGTTTCTCCAATATAAAAAACATTACAAGGGCATTTGAGACAGTAAATGACCCCCTCAGTATAACAAGAAAAACAATGATTTGGTGTAAATATTTTATTATTTATTTTATTAAATGCAAGCTTTATAAAAGAGCATATATTGCAACCATAGCAAGGTATAGTACCAAATGTTTTTAGTGAAAATGTTAACTTGTCAATAGGGCATATATAATATGCTCTAATCAACATATCACCCAAACTTTGTCCTCTTTTATAGGCAATTTTAGGATTTACAGGAAGTAATTTACTCAAAATTATATCTTTCCTTAAGAACTTCCAATAATATTTCACTATATCCCAAATTTTCTTACTCATAAAATTATATGTAGTAACAAAATAAATATCATCTTGCTGTACTTTATTATACTGTTTAGATGTATAAGTTGGAATGGTATGTCCTTCAGTAACCATTATAAACTTATTAATAGATTCCATAATGCATTGGATCGTATAACCTCTATGCAAAAACATATCAACAAGTTTATTAATTTGTCTTTCTAAATCCTGATAATCATTACATAATCTAGACAACCTTACTATTTCTCCGTAAGGTAAAGATTCAATTGTATGAAGAGGATGGCAGCTGGTACCAAACAAATATTGGTTTCCATCAGCAAATTTTTGATGAACAGTGGTAAGTATAGATTCACCTTCTCTACCCACTAAAGTAATGTCTAAAAAGTTAACCTTTGCACCTACTTGTAAACCATCAAGTTTAATATTATAATTATTATTATAAAGTTCAGATACAAAATGAGTTACAGAATCATGACCTCCCTGACACAAAAAAATTAAATCATCGATGTATCGAAAATATAACAACACGATTCTTTACAAAATGATTAGTATAAACATAATCTAACTCAAATTTAGCCATGAAAATATTGGCATACATGGGGGCAAAAGGTGCCCCCATGGCAGTACCTTTTAATTGATGATATATATTTTCATTAAAGCTAAAAAAATTATTCGACAAACAAAAATCAGTCAAATCCAAAATGTAATGGGAAACCGGGCTATCACCCAATAAATAATGTAAAGCTCGCATACCATCCCTATGATTAATATTGGTGTATAAACTCACCATATCTAAACATACCCAGAACATATCTTGAGTCCAATGTACATGTGAAATTTTATGAATAAAATCAAAAGAATTCTTAATATATGAGTCCAATTTTTCTACATAAGGCAATAAATGTTTATGTATGACTTCCCCTGCATTTTGTAAAAAATAATTAGTAGCTGCCGCAATGGGACGACCAGGAGGGTTATAAGGATTCTTATGCAGTTTTGGAAGACAGTAAAAAGTAGCTAATTGACAGTTGTCTATGTTAAACATAGTGTTTAAACCTTTTTTACAAAAGTAACCTAAGCGTACACCTTTTTCAATAAGAATAGTAAATCGTTTTATCGAATTCATATATTCCCCATATTCACATATTTGATAAGTAGATGTATCACAAAGATGTTTCATACACATATCATAATATTGAGTATGATGAAGTATAACAATTTTATTGCCCTTGTCAGAAGGTTTAATAATAAGATCATTCCTATTCATCAACTTCTTCAGAGCAAACCATTCACACTTTGTCATATTAAAAGAGCAAGAATTCTTATCAAAAACATTCACTAGTTGTTGTAAAGAAAAATATAACATTTGAGAAAATTGTGTGATAGTACTATTAATATATGGAGGAATAAATTTACTTTGATATTTAATACCATCTGTATTTAAAAGAGTGTAAGCATTAGCTACTGTAGAGTCATAATCATCAGAAATACAAGAGAAAAAACTGTCAGTACTCAAATCACTTTCCAAACTGCATTTTTCATTATAGTCATGTATAGATATATTATTCTGAGAAAAATAATATTTTAAATGTAACTTCCTGATCAATCTGAAAATTTCTTGTTTAATAACATAGTTTCTTGGAATAACTGTTGGTACAAATTTCAAACCTAACTGCAAAACAGATATTTCTTCCTCTGATAATGAAAGACCTGACAAATTAACAACATTAGAAGCATAAATTGTAGGAGAAGTTAAACATACTTTAGTTCCATTTGCTATGTTTAGAAGTCTGTTTAAATTGTCCTTCACTTGGTGGAGAGCAACCACTAATTCCTTTTTTCTTGTTGCCTCTTTGGTTACTATCTGCACAGGCTTGAAAACGCTGTTTATGAGCCTGTGGATTCTGTGCGTCTGGCAATGGCGGGAATACAGAAAACTCCCCTTCAGAATCTGTAGTTAGACCTGCTCCTTCCGAAGAAGCAAAAGAGACAGACAACTGTTTCTTATTTTGATTCTTTCTCATTGATTTAAAGCTTAAATTAGATTGAGTTTGCCACAAAAAGGCCCACCCATTGTTATAATCACGAATATCTCTTTTAATTTTGGTAGATTTAAAATCTATCTGTTCATTTTCAAATTTATTTAATTTATCTTTCAGATTTTTAAAGATGTCACTGACCTTTTGTTCACCTATCTCAGCAAGCAAATCTAAGTGCATGTTCTGTAACTCTCATTGCAACTTATTTTGGAGGACACGCTCTCTCTCTCTACTAATATATTCACCCATTCCATAGCACAGGAATGGGCGGCAGCAATCCATCTGTCTTTAAATAAATTATCAGTAGGATCCGTAGAGTCAAAAGGTGTTGCTGGATTTTTAAATGCTCTAAGCCCCCTAGGGGGCATATTAAGTTCAGTATATCTATTTAAACCCAGCAAATTAAAGTGGCAGCGGGTTTCACGAAAAATCAATTTTTCAAAGGCATTCACAGTATCTTGAATTTCTTTAGGAAACATACCTGGGGCGGAGCCTCCCAAACCCCTAAACAGGTTAAGGAACTTTCGTTGTCTCTCCTCCATAAATTGTAAAGCACTATAAGCCGGTCTAAGATTGTTATCATTACCAGCTGTCACTGAAGCAGCAGGTAAAACTGTAGTAACAACAGCAGTAGCAGAAGTAGAGACTGGTGGGGCAGCAACAGCAGACTTACTCAAGCCATTAACAACAATATTACGAGCAGAAGCCAAAATAGATGCCCTTGGTAGTAAAAAATTATCCAAAGTTCTTTGCATAGAATTACCCGATGCATCTTGCATTCCCAAAACACCAGGAACCAGAGGGGTAACAACGCCAGTCTGAGCAGAGTTGGAGTCATCACGAAACACTCTGGGAAGTTCCAACATGGAATCCATAACGAAAATAGAAAACAACCAGCAAAAGAGGTCTAAAAAGAGACCGATAAGAAAAAAACAACGAAGATTCCACGTAGAAAAATATTTATTCCATAAATCGTGCCTTAGCGCCTCGGCTACCACAGCCTTCAATGAGCACATAAATCATGGTGAAAATCCATTCCCTTATATACACAATAATGAGAGAAATATCAAATAATTAATCAATTAAATAAATTAAACAAATTAAACAAAATAACATTTAAAGAGACTCCACTCTCTCCATAGATAAAAGTACATAGAAATCTCACATAAAAAACATATATAAAAATATTAACCAGCAAAATATATGTTATTAAAGTAGATATTTCCACATTACCCATACCCTGTCTTGACAGTCCATCTGCATTGGCATGGCTGACCCCACTATGGTGCTGCCTGCAACCCTAGGCTTCATCTTAAGAACTTGGCATTTTGATGGCTGGCTCAATGTAGCCATGTTAAAGGATTGTGGTCTGTAACCACAGTGAATTTCCTTCCATACAGATGGGGCTGAAGTTTTTGCAGTGCCCATACTATAGCTAGGCATTATTTTTCAACAGCTGTATAACATTCCTCCCTGGGTTGAAGTCTATGGCTGAGATATAAAACAGGGTACTCCCCTCCCTGTGAGGAAACCTTGCTCAGTACAACCCCCACCCCATGGTTTTAAGCATCCATCTGCACAACAAATGCTTTGCTGTAATCTGGCTAGCACAGGGGGCCCTTCCAAAGCCTCTTTAACTTTTGAAATGCCTGCTTGCAGGCTGGGGTTCTCACAACCTTATCTGGCCTGTTTTTTCCTCATCAGGCCTGTGAGGGGAGCAGCTATTGTACAATAATTGGGAACAAATGTTCTATAGTACCCCATTGTCCCTAAGAATGCCCTTAACTGATTTCTATTAACAGAGGCAGGCCATGCTTGAATAGCTTCCACTTTGGCAGGTTCTGTCCTGATCTTACCACCCCCACTCTATGTCCCAGATAGGAGAACTCTGCTGTACCCACTTGACACTTACTGGGCTTAATGGTCAACCCTGCTCTTTGCAGTCTGCCCGGAATCTCCCTGAAATTTAATAGGAATGGCTGTAGACAGCAATATCATCCAGGTAAGCAAGGACATAATCTCTTGCTCCTGCTAGGACACAATCTACCAGCATATGGAAGGTTGCTGCGGCATTTTTCATCCCAAAGGGCATCTTTGTGATCTAGTATAAACTCAAAGGAGTCACAAAGGTTGACCTCTCTCTAGTGGTGGGTTTCAAGGGCACCTGCCACTAGCCCTTGGTCAGATCAGTATTGATCAGATCCTAGTCTATGTTCAGCCATCGAACAGAATAAGCATCAAACAGCATGTTTCACTGAATATGCTGTTCATTGAGCCATTCAAGTAAGATCACATTATGGTAGGAATAAGGAAATTTGCCCTTTCCCCACTTTAGTGCGATGTCAGAGTTGGTATATATAATTAGCGGGGAGTGTGGAGGGCACAGCCCCCCACATGAGGAGTTTCACTGAATGGCATTTTTGATGTAATGCTGTTTGGTGATTTTTTCCATTTGATAACTGAACATAGACCCATCAGATACTTAACCACACTCAGCTGCTCTAAGGCTTCATGTGTCCTAGGCATGGGGTAAGCATGTGACTTTGTGTGATTGTTTAATTTTCTGTAGTCCACACAGAACCTGGTGCTGCCATCCTTCTTTGGTACTAGCACCACTGGGGAGGCGCAGAGACTGTTGGACTCCTGGATTACTCCCACTTCCAACATTTCCTGCATCTCCTCTCTCAGAGTCTGTCTGACTTGCTCAGACATCTTGTATGGGGCTTGCTTGATAAGTCTTTGGGGTCCTGCATCCACACGGTGCTGCACAAGGTGGGTGTATCCAGGCTTGCCAGTGAACATGCCCACACTCTCCTGTAACACTGCAATACATTTGCTTTTATAATTGTAAACAATATACAATGTATTGTCTCTACTTTGTTACTGTACTATATAAAACTACATGTGTTCTTTAGTCTGAATATTTTTTAGTCTTGTAACATGATGCATGGGGTCATGGCTAATAAGGATCTATCAGCCAGTCCACTTACCCAGTTATCAAACAAAATTGATTAATTAATTAATCAGTCGATCAATCTGTAAAATTCAACCCCACTACCTTTCATTATCTTCACTATTATATTCGAACATCTCTTCATCTCCTTGCTAACTGCAGCCATGCCCCCATCCCCACACACACAAGCATAATGGCAACACTGATGATGTCTCTGCTAGAAAGTGAAACAAAATACAGCTAGCTTGGTACTCTTTCACTGCAACACACACACATACCACACAGACATGCATAAACCATAGCAATACCAATTTTGCACTTATTGCAGCAAATAGTAATACATTGTGCAACACTAGTGCTATCACACCAGATCAGTGACTGTTGTTTAGCAGTTGTCACACAACAGCAGGGGTAAGTCACTCTGTGCTTCATAAAAAGTTTAATTTTCTAGTAAATCATTCAGGACAGACAGTCAATAAATCCAGACATTAGGGTTTCACAGACTTATCGGTTCATAGACAAGTATTAGGCTAGTTGCCCTTGTGGGGCATTTTAAGTTTCCCTTTCTGTGTTCAAATTAACCTATCCCATTTGATTAGAGACTGGTCTTACCCATCCCATGGTCGATATTTATATATTACCCCTAATGAGAATAATTGGGATTATACCATAGATAATTGGAGAGGACCCATGCATGGGATAAAGCATTTAAGGACTGCCTCTGTCCATTAGTAGTACAGAAGACAGTGCTGATGTAAATTTACTGTTTTCCATCCATAGATCCACATTGCACTTAAATATGGAAAGGGATGAGCATTGTTTTATGTGGCTGGGGAGTCTATTCAAGGACAGCAGTATCTTCTGTGAGATATACCTGTCACTCCAATAGTTCTGTTGATGTTGTAGAAGAGGTTTAGATCCCTTGATCGATTATTTCTGATGCCACCTGACTTGCTGATGTGTAGTACATTTATCAATTTTGGGTTGGAGGATGCCTTGTATGCCAAACACAGGTCACCTCTTAGCAGTCTGAAGGATGCCGAGTATAGTGACAGGGCATCGAATCAGTCCATGTAGGACATGTTGTTTAGACCTTATATCCTTTTAGTTAGTTGTTGTATGTGTCTGGACAGATACACGACAAAGAGGGCATTATATGCAATGATTAGACTAATGAGGGCTCAGTAAAGGGGGGAAAAGACATCCCTAGATCTAGACACAATCCCTTATTTTTAAGATGTGCAATCTAGAAGGACTTTCTTACAACAATGGGCACATGTTGGTCAAAAGTTAGATCACTGCCACATAAGTTCCCAACTCCAAAACAGCTGGGTCAGCTTTTAGGGGTGTATTGTTAATCATACTTTTTATTGTCCAAAAAATCCACGTTGATGCAAAACATATTATTCTATTAAATTAAGTTAATTAGAGCAATATTTATTAAGTGCTCCTGATTTTTGAGGCTTTATTCTGCTATTGTTTTTGGATTTGCCTAGACTTCTTGAGAATAACTGGTGTTCTGCCAGGATTTATAAAACTCCCTGAAAGAGAAAACCATTCCTGAAAATTAAGAGCATTAGTTCTTAAAATTTAAGGTAAGCACTGATTTTGGTCATCTTGGGTGCTGATCTCTAGAACTTATCTTGCTCATGTTCAGTTACAGATTATTAGCTTTATTCTAACAAGGTCATATCATAACCTTGTTCCATATAAAGTGGGTAATCAGAAAATGAATAAACTTTTTTTTCTCCTTACATTTCCCAACAACCAACAGCTTTTGCAGGGCCACCACAAAGTCAAGAATGACTGGGGCGCCTCCTGCAGCTACTGGTACTGCAGGTGCCTAAAGCTGGCTATTTTAGTTTTTGATCAGGAAATGGCCACCAGCAGATGCGAAGATAAGGACACTATGTCAGTGGTAAAACGTTTAACTAAATTGTGAAGCTTGTTACTTGACAAAATACTGTTACTATAATGAGTGATACCTTTGAATTTTAAAGGCAATATAAATAAGAGCTCTTAGTACTCACCTGGTGTATTAAGTACACAAGATTGCTGTACTTGCTTTTGTTGGTTTGAAAAACATAACAAAAATATCAATATAAAAAAACTTGCGGTTGGGAATACCAGGACCAGGGGTTCCCCCAGTGACCACAGGATTTGCTGGTGCCTAAAGCCAGCTTTGGTGGACAAAATTACCTCTACAGTTATCAATAATTTTTAATTAGTTGTGTTTTTTTACATTAATCTATTTATATATGACTACACATTCCTCATTAAGTTCCCCTTGCCTCTTAATTATAATTCAAGTTGTTATTGTCTTGTATTTTATAATTCATCATTGTCTTGTATTGTACTGTACACATCTGCTCACTTAATGAGGTTGAGTTTATTTACAGCCTGTGACAAAGGGGGATACTGCCAGCACAGCTATCTAGAATTTTGTAAATAATTATATGTCATTTGTGAATATCAATATGATCTATATAAGATGCTTGTGTTACAACTGTATTAGAACTGTATGTCATGTGCATATCAAACTGCTCTGTACAGACGTGTGTTAAAAAGGTATTTCATAAAGTGCTTGTGCTTAAAATGTAACCATAGTGTGCCCTGCTGGAAGAGAACAGAAATGTACATGCACTGTTAGTAAGTTCTTAGATTATAGTATAATTCTCTTAGATTCAGTCAGGAATATAATACAGCTTAGTTTAGATATTCTTTTTAATTGAGACTGTCCTGCAATGTTATTTCCTGTAGTTTTGAACTCTGATGTCACTGCGATTATATACAGAGTATTTTCTTGCTATTTTATTTATTATTAAATATATTTAAACCTTTTATTGTGGCTGATCTGACTAGATATATTTAAGTTTTGAGAGTACTTGTATATTTATTTGGTGACACTGTGTAGACCACACCTAATAGCCTTGATCTTGGTCAAACTACCATTTGTATTAATATTAATATTACTGTCAAAGGAAAAAACTTCAAAGACCAATACACGTAAGGTTCAGTTAAGGCACATTTAATAACTTGCTGCAAGGAGACAAAAACATGCAAATACAAGATTTTGCCTAACTACTAACAGGAAGTATGCTATTCTTATACTGTTCTACAAGACATTGCCTTCTATGGCTGACATAATCAAACACAACTTTCAGTATTGTTCTACAGCAGATGTTACTCAGATTTTCTGCTGACATGACTGGATTTATGAAAAACATTTTGAGAAAAACAACCTGGCCTTGGTGGGCCCTAGCCCGTTACAAACTTCTATTGTGTAGTTCTAATACATGTGTTACATTTCAAGGTACTTTTCTAACTCAGACACAAGCAAATGCTGATTGCAGTTCATATTTTCAAGCAGTCTTTGTTCTGATTATCTATAGCTTCTGCAGCTGTGTGTTTTCTCACAGCACAAGCGGAACTCCTTGTCTAAGTCTCATAACATTAATACATCTATTCATTATTTTCCTGACACAAGCAGAATTTATCTGCTTTCCTGTAAATTTCCAAAGCATAAGCAATAGCTGCGCATATTTCATAACAATACAAGGTTAGAAAGCTTCTACAATTCGTACAGATTTTATGCAGTGTGAAATAGAATAAATGTGTTAACCCTTTTCGAGCCTTAAATGCACTAAGCATATTACTAATACATAAACTAATACATATTTTTCTGACATTTCCCCCTTTTAATACTTTTATTCTACTTTCAAAATAAGCATAAACTTTTTTTCTTCTCCTAACCTCTTCCTACTCAGGATTTGCAGTTAAGAGAGTCATTCAGTTTAAACTTATGAAAGCATTTCAGTTTTTCAATAATTCTTCAAACTCAGCACTTTGATATAAGGTTTCAGAAACTGACATGTCTATAAGGTCTTTAATCAGTCTTTTTATGCAGGGGATGCCACAGCAAACACATACTCCCAATAAGAGCATTCCTACACAAATGGCGATCAGGATGTTCATTAGGATGGTACCCCACCCCCCAAACCATTTCTGGAAAAAAATCCATCAGTGGGTTTGGTCCTGGTTTGGTCATGACCGACACCTGCTGAATTACCTCAAGATGATTGTCTATCTCGTGTTTATGCTCAGGAATATACGAACAGCACTCCTCCTGGATTAAAGCACAAGTACTGCCTCTCACCGTTAGGGTGAAGTCGAGAGCCATGCAGTTTTGAAGCACTACAGTTCTCATGGCATTCAGTTCATCAGTCATCAATTCGAGAGCGGAAAAAGTTGCATTGCTCATTACTTCGAGAAGTTTAGACAGTTTTCTCAGCTCCCAGATCGATTTCACTGCTCCATATGCTGGTAATATGCCTGCCCACAATAAAACACTGTCACTCAAGTCCATGTGTGTCAGTTTATCGCCTATAGAATGATAGTTTTTTCCAGCACGCATCGATTTGCCCCACTGGATTTTCAGGTTTCTTGATGAGTTTCTTGATGACCTCTCGGACATTCCAAATTTTCCCTTGAGGTAAAACTGCAGTGTGTCGTATGGCCGGAACCAGGTAGCCCAAAAAGCAACTGCCGGACCAATTCTCAGGTAACCATTTGTATGCCTTTCTGCCACACACAAAATAACAGTCCTCTACTTTAGTAGTAACTTTGCTATGAATATACACTCGCCCTGCATGAAACATTTTTCTATCAGTTATAGACAGTTGTTTATAAAGAAAAGAATTATGTTTTACTTCATCAATTGTTTTGTGCATCAATTCAAGAAATGAATCATAGTTTGTATTACAATAAGAACCTGCATTGTTAGCTTTAGTGTAACATTTATAAGGAACAGTCACATTGCAATTGCTCCAACCCACCTGAACAGTATCATTTTTTTAAAAACACACAGTTCCCTTTTGTGGAACAGACAAGTGCAATGCTATTTTATCTTGTGATGTAATGGTTGAGGTATCATAAATCAAGTTTTCCCATGTCTCGTTGACCCCTAGGGGGACTGCAGTCATTAATAATCCCCCGTATGCTGTCGGCAAAGCTGTGCAAATCCAGCAATTCGAAACATTGAAAGTCTCAGCATACACATATTTAATTGCCTGGTAAGTGTTGAAGTTTGGGTGCCAGTCTATGAGTAATACTTCATGTTTATTCAGTTCAGTTTGTGTGGCTGGAAAAAGGAATGGCCACAACAAAAATATTATTGTCACTAGTACAGTTAACAGGATGATTATGCAATACTTCTGAGGAAATGGTTGTTCTGCATTCCTGTTTGTTCTGGATTCTATCATTTTTGCTCTTGACATGTGACAAGATTTTTGTCCAGTTCAAAGTTCTTAACTAGTTTGCAGTGCGTCAGGTGGATCCACGAGGCACGCTCTGCGATCTTGACTGCAGTGGGTGTCGACAGAAGTACTTGATATGGACCTTCCCACTTTGGTGATGCCCAATTCTTCTTCTTTATTGTTTTCACCCAGATCCAGGTACCTGGTGCCACTGCCACTTCTGATGGTCTGGTTTGTTCTTTATCTGAAATAGAATTTGACTGCAACAGATGTTTAGAATTCAACAAATTTCTCATTAACTCTGCTAGTGTACAGTCGGCTTCCTGGTCTGCGAGCATGAGAGGTTTCCACTGAGGTATATAATAAGCCCTTCCAAATAATTTTTCAAAAGGAGTCAATCCTTTTGTATTCGGAACAGTTCTCATGCTCAACAGTGCCAGGGGCAGACAGTACACCCAATTTCTCTGTGTTTCTACTATTAACTTCCTTAGCTTACTCTTTAAAATCCCATTATGCCTCTCTACTAACCCTGCAGATTGCGGGTGATATGCACAATGATTTTTTAAAGAAATACCAAAATGTTTACTTAACTGTTGTATGGTTTGGTTTACAAAGTGTGTACCGTTGTCACTGTAGATCCTTTCCAGAATGCCAAATCTAGGGATGATTTCTTTAACGAGAATTTTTGCTACGGTAGCCGCATCTGGATTTTTAGTCGGAAAGGCTTCCACCCATCTGGAAAACATATCTACAATAACAAGACAATACTTCTTATTTTCACATTTGTTCAATTCTATGAAATCCATACAAATAGTATGAAACGGATATGGTGGTGTAGGGAAACTCCCTTGCTTGGGCTTTAACGCCCCTTGTGCATGATGTTTATTACAAATGTGGCACATTAAACAAAATTTTTACTAGTTTAAGAATCCATATGTCGTGAACACTCGGTTCACCAGCTGTACCATCCCCCCTGTTGAGACATGGCATTGCCCATGGCTCAACAAAGCTGCATATCTAAACAAATTAGATGGTAATATCAGTTTCCCCTCTTTAGAGATGTACAGCCCCTTTTCGAGAATTGCTCCTCGTTTTACCCATCTTTGTTTTTCAGCCTGCGTAGTAAGTGTCTGATTTGTCTTTAACATTTCTAAGTCTAAAATCTCAGAGGGTTGTAATTCCTTATTCAAAAGAAATACTTCTGAAGCTGCCTGCTTTGCAACCGTATCAGCTCTCACATTACCTTTTGAAATCCTATCCTGTTGCTTGGTATGAGCTGTGCATTTACAAATAGCTACTTTCTGAGGTAACTGAATAGATTCTAAAAGATCTAAAATAAACTGTGCATGATTGATTGGTTTGCCAGTAGATGTTATCATTCCTCGATTTTTCCACTGTTGCGCAAAAACATGTACAGTAGAGAAAGCGTACTGGCTGTCAGTAAAAATGTTCACACATTTACCCTTTGCTAAGATACATGCCCGTGTCAAGGCAATCAATTCTGCTGCCTGTGCAGATAAATTGTGTGGTAAGGGTTTTGCTTCTATAATCTCAGTATCAGAAACTACTGCATATCCTACTAGTTTCTGTCCTGCAGGACCCCTTTTGCACGAGCCATCCACACAGTATGTCACCTCAGCATCATCCAAGGGGACATCCGTGAGATCTTTTCTAGGCAGTATCTTTTGCTCAATTGCCTGCAGGCAGCTGTGCGGTGTGCCATCTGCAGGGGTTGGGAGCAAGGTAGAAGGGTTCAAAGTCATGCATCATTCAATTGTCATATGAGGTTGGCTCAACAATATAGTCATGCAGGAAAGATGCCTAGCAGGGGAAAGATATGCTACTTTCTCTTGCAGTAAAATAATCGCGAATGCATGAGGCACTCTCAATGTGAGAGGGTGGAACAAAACTACTGAGGCCGAAGCCTGTACTGCCATTGCAGCTGCAACTACTGCTTGTACACAGTGGGGTAAAGACCGTGCCACTGGGTCTAGTTGTGATGAGTAATAAGCAATAGGGCGTTGCTTGTCCCCATGCTGCTGTGTTAACACTGATGTCATATAACCTTGCTTACAATCTACAGTTTGGAAAAAACGTTTATGATAGTTTGGTAATCCTAAAACTAATGAGGACGCTATTAACTGTTTCATTTTGCAGAAAGCAGATTCTGCTTCCGGTGTCCATTGTAACAAATCCTGTGCTGCCATAGGCTTTTTATATATCAGGTTCATCAGCGGTGCAGATTCCAAGGCGTAGTTTGGAATTCAACTCCAGCAAAAATTAGTCGTACCCAGGAAGGACATCATTTCCTTCTTGGTAGTGGGTTTTGGTGCTTGTAAAATTGCTACTTTTCTGTCCTCATCTAATGTCCTACCCTCTTTGGATATTACATATCCTAGGTATTTAACTTGTTTTCTCCAAAGCTGCAGTTTATTTTTGTTTACTTTATGTCCTTCAGTGGCTAAAAATTGTAATAGCGCTATGGTATCTTCTTTGCAATCTTGCTGGGTGGGGGCCACCAGCAGGATATCATCAACATAAAGTAAAATCTGACTGCCTTTTGGTGGGGTAAATCCCGCCAAGTTGCTTGCCATTTCTTGTGAGAATATTGTCGGACTTTCACAATATCCCTGTGGTAGTCATGTATATGTATACCTTTTCCCCTGAAATGTGAATGCAAACCAATATTGGCTGTCGATTGAAATCAAAATTGAGTGTATCGGTATTGAAAAGAACGCATTGCTGATATCTACCACAGAAAAATATTTCTGTTGAGGTTTTAAATCATTCAACAGAGTGTGTGGGTCTGGCACCGTAGGTGCCCTTGGTATTAATGCGTCATTTAGAGCTTGTAAATCTTGGACCATATGCCACTCTCCATTCGCTTTCTTAACAGGAAATAAGGGTGTGTTACATGGTGAGTTAGGAGATTCCACCAGCACCCCTTCCTTAAGTAAAGCTTCTATAATAGGTTTGATTCCTACCTCTGCATCTTTTCTTAAGGGATACTGTCTTTTTTTTGGTCTAAATGCTGACTTTGGCATGATAGTAACGGGTCCCGCTGTACGAATAAGTCCTACATCTGATTTCCCTGTTGACCAGAGAGTCTCTGGTATATTTTGTAAGGCATTCTCTTCCTCCTTTAATAGGAGTGCTAATCAGCTGTCCTTGCTAGACTGCAAGTGCACAGCTGGGTGGGTCTGAGTTATCCAATTCAACTTCTGCATTTGTATTCCCTGTTCTGACAGTTCTAACTCTGTCTGCTTTTCCCATCTCGTGACTTTTTCTCCTAAGTCTACCCATTTTACATTCTTGTCCTTAGTTAAGCTAACATGTGGTCATCGATTAGATTTATAGAGTGCAAAGAACTCCTGGGGCAATGAACAGCTGGCTACACTGTTCCCTTCCATGTCCCAGTACAGATTACGTAATATCAATCTGTTTGCACGATTTCTAAACAACTCTTGCTCATATTCCTTATCAGGTCCTGGTGTGTTACAATAATACAGAGTACAGTGCAACAAATGTTGTTTATCAATGTCAAGGGAGGGGAACTTGCTGATGGCTACGTTCATCAACTCTTCGGTCACTGCCCCTGGACCAGTCGTAACCAAGTCCTGGCTGTACCAATAAAACATTTCACCCTCCAATTGCACTGCAAAAGTATCAATTTGTCGCTGTGCTTCCATACACTGCATAGTCAGAACTACTGCTATACCAAATAGCTGCATAAGGTCTCTGCCCAAGAGGTTTACTGGGCATTTTTCAGAAACAACAATTTTGCTTTTCTGGGTCAATCCTGAAACAGGATCAGTTATTACAATATTATGGGAGAGGGGCTCCCGATACAGCTGTCCATTAGCTGCTTTCACTAGTATGTAATCAGGTGACTCTGAATTTTCTGGCAGTTTGGAGGGATGTATCAGGGTCCGTGACGCCCCTAAGTCACACAAGAATTTGACTTCCCTCCCTTCTACCAGGAGTGTAACTTCTGGTTTTGTGTCTGCTAAATAGAGCTCCAAGCTCAATAAAGCTAAATCCAATATTTCATTTTCTTCATTATCCGTAACTTCCTGCACTTCCTCTGTTTCCTCTGTCACATCCTCTACTCCCTCTATCACATTCTCATTTGTCCTATCTCTGCTATCCCCTTCTAGTGATTCTTGACTATCATATAGTCAGTCCTCACTCTCCTTGTCTTCCTCCATGGTCGCCCTCTTGTTTTTCTTGCAATCCCTTGCCAAGTGTCCCTTTTTACCGCATTTAAAATATTCACCCCTTTTCTTTCGCCTTCAAAGTCCTCTGATCACTGATCAGATGGTTTGTTTCCCTGGGCATTTCTCTTGCCCTTTTTCCCAGACTGTACTACATAAACTTCTGCTCCATCTTCTACAGAAAATACTTGGGCTTTCTTTTTCTTTTTGCTATTAAAGTGCCTTTCGGCATGCCTAGCATATTCAAGTAATGACTGTAACCTGCTTGTACGATGATCTACCATGTGCTTTGTAATAAAACTGCTTATGGGTGCAATGCTGCCTTTCAAAAATGCATTCTTTAGCTGCTGCTCATATGGGGAATCTTGTGTCTGATCTTCAGGAACCTGTATTCCACAATGGTTATTAAAACATTCTAACAGTCTGGCATAATATCTGTCAATAGTTTCACCTTCTTGTTGGATGCATTGATTAATGCAAGTCCAGTCTGCCCTAGGCTTCCATTTCTCAGAGATTTAGTCTGTAAGTCCTTTCACTCTGTTATCTAGCTCTGCACTGTTATGTGGGAGGGGCCTGAGCGCAGCGTGACGGGGATTCCAGTTGCCACTAATCATGTGCCAATCTGGTCCAACAATTTGTCTGACTACTTTTTCTACCTCTTCTCCGTTTAAATTATAACTTAACCTCATTCCTTGTAAATCTTCTAAGAACTTTCTAAAATTAACCTTTGGATGAGGAATTCCCTCAGTGGCTTTCCGGATGTCTTCCGGAGTCCAGGGTCTATACACTAGAATAGTTGGGTCCTGACCTTCTTGCCCTGCCTGAGGATTAGGCACTTCTATAAGTGGGCATATTTCTTCTTCACTCATAGATCATGAATTCCTACCCATTTGATATAATTCAATGTCCCCTTTTGAGTTACCTGCCCGTGTTCGAGACCTGGTCTCAATGGGATCTCTAATAAATGGTTTTGCTTTTGTTGTGTCTCTATTTACAGTGACAGCAGGATATCGTGGGGGTGGACTAACCTGTTTACGTGCTTCATATTCTGGTAAGGGAGGCGGAGGAGCCGATGCTATTACTAAGTTATTGTCCTCCTTATCTAAAAACATTGCTTTTGAATCATTATTCTTTTGTTCACTACGGTTTACTTCCTCAATCCACCTGTGTGCCTGAGGAATTCCTTATTGGCCCTGCTTTTTTACCCGACCTCTGAAATCAATTTTAAGCTATTTGACAAGTTTAACAAGCGAGGATTTTTCTAATTTACCATCAAATTCATACTTATTAACCCATTTTGAGTAGTATTTAATATTATCAGCACGTTGTGACTGCATGTATTTCACGTCATCGGTTAATGGCGGATTTTGGGGTCTTTTTGTGCAATACCCATTTTGTTCTAACCTTTTAATTGTTACGTAACTGCTTATTTTTAACGTGGTACCACGGATTTTGTTATAGTCTCTTCAGAATGACTGCCTACCTACTCTGTTTTCTCTGATCTATGACAAGACAGTAATCTTTTCTGTCCCTGACTTGTAAAAAAATACAGTCCTGACAAAAACAATACAAATCTAGTCCCTGATCTAAAACAGAAAAAAAAGGTAGATTCACCTTACCTGAGCCTTCGTGATTGATCACCTGGTTCGTGAAAACCCGTCCTTCAGTCGCAGATCAGAAAGTGGCTGGCCTCTGTTGCTCTACAATTCAGTCGGAGGGCTTTTCAAATAAGAAGAACCAATGTGGTTTCTTCCCCATACGGTTTCAAGCCACCTGGCCTGTCTGATCCGAGGCGAAGTGAGGATTTCCGGTCCGAAGGACCAATCTGTCAAAGGAAAAAACTTCAAAGACCAATACACGTAAGGTTCAGTTAAGGCACATTTAATAACTTGCTGCAAGGAGACAAAAACATGCAAATACAGGATTTTGCCTAACTACTAACAGGAAGTATGCTATTCTTATACTGTTCTACAAGACATTGCCTTCTATGGCTGACGTAATCAAACACAACTTTCAGTATTGTTCTACAGCAGATGTTACTCAGATTTTCTGCTGACATGACTGGATTTATGAAAAACATTTTGAGAAAAACAACCTGGCCTTGGTGGGCCCTAGCCCGTTACAAACTTCTATTGTGTAGTTCTAATAAATGTGTTACATTTCAAGGTACTTTTCTAACTCAGACACAAGCAAATGCTGATTGCAGTTCATATTTTCAAGCAGTCTTTGTTCTGATTGTCTATAGCTTCTGCAGCTGTGTGTTTTCTCACAGCACAAGCGGAACTCCTTGTCTAAGTCTCATAACATTAATACATCTATTCATTATTTTCCTGACATAAGCAGAACTTATCTGCTTTCCTGTAAATTTCCAAAGCATAAGCAATAGCTGCACATATTTCATAACAATACAAGGTTAGAAAACTTCTACAATTCGTACAGATTTTATGCAGTGTGAAATAGAATAAATGTGTTAACCCTTTTCAAGCCTTAAATGCACTAAGCATATTACTAATACATACACTAATACATATTTTTCTGACAATTACACAGTAAGATAGGACACCCTTTGTTAAGGGCCTTAAAGCAGCTGATAAGGAGTTTTCTGGTGACAATGATAACTACCTTTTAGTCTGGGCAAAGGGGGCCATAGCTAGTAAACCTATGCCAGCCTTTCCCAGGTGTGTGTGTGTGTGTGTGTGTGTGTGTGTGTGTGTGTGTGTGTGTAAATCAAACCCCAAAGAGTATGTGTGTCAGTTACTTGGGCAGGGACATGAAGCACTGGTTGGACAGAGAGAGTGCTGGAGGTCTTGGCCTGGCCACGCAGCTGAGATCTCAACTCTATAGCTGTGCCAGTGGGGAGTCTTATTGTTGATCTGGAGAAAGAGGGAGAAACCAGCCCCGGACTGACCGTGATCTCTGTTTGCTCTTAAGGGAAACTGCACTTGATGCAGAGAACTGCCTCTGGAAATACTGTGTGTGTACTTGTCATCCTCCCAGTGATCGTTTCCCCACTGTTGCCAGTGGGGAGGAAGAGGCTCCTTGATTACTGGTTCAGTGGTGGGGTGTCACACAGCCTATTGTTCATATTGTGTGCTCAAGCTTCTCTGCACCTCAATGTGGCCACTAGCAGGTGTTCTGACCACAAACAGGTGCTGCTTAATTATTCATGTGCTGCTACCAGTGTGTATTTTTTTATTTTTGATGATACACTGTTTGTGTTTTGAACAACGTGGCAGAGGATTTTATGGTGTACCTTTTCAATTTTCCATTCTTTTGGAATATAGACTGTGTCTTTTTGGACATGCTTTTTTAAACACAACAAAAGGTAATCACTGGCTTCTAGTCTTTCATTTGTGGTTATACACAGATGCTGCTTAATGTGTAGGGTTGCTTAATGGTGTGTATATTCGATGAGCACTGCTGCTCATTACTCTAACATAAAAGAAATGTATAGGGTTAGCATGATGCATACATGCCTGTTAATTTATTCCCAGGACTGACAAAACAAGTTAAATTATAGAGACTGAATTAGCTTTATAGTTTAAGGCATAATGTTTCAAAAAATAAAAATAAGAGATTACTTATAAACTATATTACATACAGTACCTCATATAAAAGCTTTGGAGAAAAATTTTGAATTTATTACTATATCGTTGAAATTGATTTACTATGTTTTGGATTTTTTTGGAAGCAACAGTAGTTTTCCAGATTTTCCCTTTCAAGTTGTAATTTTAGTGTTGTATATCTCCATTAGATATCATCACTATTTGGGATCAAGTTATTTTTCTTAACATGAGACAGAGACTTTTCCAGGTTATTAAATACATTTGTTTCATTTGTAGAAACAGTTTTGTTTTATTAGGAAAACAAATATATGCTTTGATGCTATTTTTCTGGAGTGCTTTGATTGGTTTACCTAAGTGATTTTGACTATTGATTTTTCAGCTCACTGTTCATTGCAAATGACATACCAAAAAAAAAAAACCACACACACAAAAAATTTTTTTTCAAAGGGGCATGTCTCCCATGCACCCTGAAATTCTGTATATATCAACTCCATGGACATACCACATTGAAGAAAATGGGGGGGGGGCTACTACTGGACTCTTGCAATGCAATATATTATGTTATAATATGTTTTGGACTTTTTTGTGACCTCTTTAGTACAGCATAAGTGGATTGTAAACAGGCATGTCTGCAGCTAGTGGGGTTTGGTTTTATTGGCCTGAATGTACCCATAAAGACATAAAAGTGAAAGGTCAAAAGTCATGAGCATTCAGAAGCCATGCAGCTGAACTGCTATGTCCTTGAGGGTCATTTGCATTTATCCCATGGGCCTTCGCTTCTAAGTTATTACACAGTGAAGCTTACAGCTTTTGCCTTTCTTGCAGATTTTACTGAATGCTTTGTCTATGTAATCATTTTACCATTTGCTTGATATATATAAGCTGGATAGATATATATACCATAGATACAACAGCTCTCATAGAAATAATAATAGTTAAATACATCAATAATATTAAAATACTGTCTAGGAAGATACTCTGAAATGTATTACACCTAGAGATTATCTGGCTAAATTAACCATCTGTCAAAAGAAAATAAGATCCCATTAAAATATGAAGTAGCAGTCCTATGCTCCAGAAAGGTAAAACATATATATTATTGTCATCTTGAGGAACAAAATATTTTCCTGACAAAGAATATACACATCTTGGCATCATTACTGACCATAAACTATACTTTTCCTCTCACAGAAAAAGTATGCATGTATCTAAACAGGTTAGTCAAGCTAGAACAGATTTAATAAAGTTTACTGCAAACATAAAGGAATTAAAGCTGACACCAGGATTCAATAAACTCCATATAGGCTTTGTGCAAAGCCTACTTGGAGTTTACATGTTTGCGTGATGAGCAGCAGTGCTAATTACATATTCGTGCTACACATTATATTTAAACATAAACAAGCATGGTTTTGTGGCAGGCAAAAGTGTTGGCGAGCAAGAAACTGTATAGTGCAACACATATAGTGAACCTGTTTCCCTCACAGCAATCTAGGTTAGTGAGATTGTGCAGAATGCCACAATGATTACCAGGGTTTATCATATAGTAATGTATATGTTCCTCACACAGTACAAGACAGTGTATACAGTGCAGGGTAGTGTGAAAACTCATTCAAGCTATTCTGTACAAAAGTTGGGTAAATTATCTGTAAGGGTACATGGAGTGCCATTTAAAGTAAACAGTACATAGGGACACACAGATGAATTGTAGGAATGAACACAGGGAAGGAGGACAGGTGAAACATTGTAATATACAGCAGACGAGGGCATGTAAATGGAAAACAGTTGTAGCAGGAACACTAATCACATATCAACATGGCAGAGTACGGACTTCACATAAAAATGTATATAATGTGACTGTCAGGCAAGGTGACATAACAATGGAGAAGATATGTCTTTGTGAGATAAGAATCCTGACATGAACAATGGAGAGGACATCTATCAGGGTTGTAATATACAATTGGAGCTGGGTGCATATTATGAAGCTGTGTAAACTGATATGCCTGAGTATAAGTAGAATGTCAGTAGAGGTCTCCAAAAAGTAGGACACAGTTACAGGCTCATAGACAGCAGTAAATAAGCACACAGAATCATGGACCATATCAGAATAATACCACCAGTAATACCATGTTTCTGACACTACATGTGTGATTCTGAGTGATCATAGATGGTTCTGCACAAACACACTTGTACAACTATTATGAAATGTCAGCAATCTATGAGGATAATCAAGCACACCTTCCTGATACTAAAACATCTGCTGGTGGTGTTAGAAGGGACACTGCTATACCTGTATGTGACATTAAAATAAATCCAGGCTAATTGACTGGTGTGCATGGCATATATATGGCACAATCCACACTGTCATGAATGTAACCCATGCCATCATTGTTGTCAAACAGCTATGTATGTTCTGTGTGCATCACCAGAACAAGTATCACACATGCATCTGATGTAACATCTTGATGGGTGTTCCGCACCATCATACAGTGATGTGTATTCAACAGAAAGAACACCTAGGTATGGCCAATAATATGTGTGGCAGCTCAGTGTGGCAAAGATGTTACACTTTGGTTACACATCACTGGAAGATGTATAGTGAGGTACATGAAAAAGGGTACACTGCACTCAGTTACCAGTGTGATGAAAGCTATGATCTATGGAGGTACTATGGCCTTTGATGTGGATGTCCTGCACATGTAGTTGTGTTACATACAACAAAATACTCACCACTGTGGCCACATGCTGGTGGATATTCCACATACCATCTACCCCAGGGCACAGGTCACATACCAATTGGGTGTGATGTCTACATTATCCTTGGTTTGTATGTTTGTTTTCATAACATAACGAACTCCCCATGTTTTTGCATCATCTCATGTGTTGTCATGGCTGTGGCAGCAGTCTTTGGTATGTGCTGATACTGCCTGTATTATACTAATATCACAGTTGGAGTCAATGATTGCTCACAATCTTTAGTCCTCCAGACAGCTGTTTGGACACAGGATGTATATGCCAGTCTCGACATCTGTGTCTTAAATAATGGACATGAAAGGGCCTAGCATATAGCCTAGCTGTACGGGCCTGATCACTCGACCAGTGATATATGTCATTTCACACATTTCAACATATTTAGATGCCATGTATGTGATCATATAGTCTATCCATTTAGTGATATAGGTGTTTATGGCCACATCTGACAGTGTTGAGTGAATACCTCAATGTGGATTTGTGTCAGATGCCTTGGCCTGGTCAGGTTCCACAGAATGGTAGTGTTCTCATCGTGCATGCCCTTGATGACCTCTACCAGGACATTTAACAAATGGAGAGGACATGGATTTAGCATTAACAACTTGCACATGTCTGTTGCACACAGCCAGGATATTACTAGTGACCATATAGAAAAGGTCCATGATTTCTCACCATGAAAATACAGTCCCTACAAACCATGCCATGATATATGTGGATAGACTGAATCCCTGTCACTGTTATCTATATCGTATAGGATAAGGTGACCTGTGCCTGGCCTACAGGCCAGTCTCTGACCCTGCCCTGATGGGAATACTGCACATCTGCAAATCAGCTATAGCTGACGACATCATCAGCTGTGTCTGGTGAGGAGAAAATGATAATAGCAGTGTCACACATACTGATGTAAAAGGCTCTCCCAAATATCAAGCAAGTCCACACACACACACTCCAGTTGACTGCAGCGAGAGCAGACCCCTACCTATCCAAGTACGCCAACTAGAGAACTCTGTATTTTAGTCAAGCACCACAGCTCAAGTTTGACTTTAAGAGTGTCAGGCAAAAGTTTATAGGTGATGACATCAGCAGAGTCTGGTGAGGAGAAAATGTTAATAGCCATGTCCTACATGCTAGTGTAAAATGCTCTCTCTCTAATGTCAAAGAAGTTCACAGAAACACACATACACCCCAGTTTGACTGCAGTGAGAAGTCATGTGGCCATTTATATCTTGCCAGTACCCTCCCTTAGATACAGTAATAAAAATAAAAAAGTGAGCCACCGAGGCAGTATTTGCGTGAAACACTAGTTTATTTAAATTAAACACTGTCAAAGTAAAACCAACTAAGCGCTTTTGCCAAGAAACATGAATTGGCTTCATCAGAGTCACTCAATTATGATGCAACTTCCTTTATATACTCTAATTACTTAAGCAACTATTCATGATTTTGCTTGCATCAATGAAATTACCATGACTAAACTTAGTCATACTTCCCCTGAATATGTAATGTACACAATAACTTGCTGTAAACCACAATAATAAGTACATTCAAGATAAAAATATACTAATAGTACTAATAATGAACATAATAATATAAAACATACATAAAAAATAAACTTAAAAATTCAAAACATAGTTGATCTGTTTGTTGCAGTCAGATAAGTGTTTTCACAGTACACTTAAAATGGCAGCTGAGACTAAATGCTTGTTGCAAGCCAGGTTTAAATGATTTTTGTTCAATAGCTCCTTTTTGAAGCAAAGGGCAACAGAGGTTTAATTTTAAGTGTTTTGAAAAAGTTCATTTGGCTTAGGTTCCAGTATCTTTCTGAGGACATTGAATCTAAATTTTTGGAAGCTCCTCTAGAGAAGGATTCTCTCTCTCATTGGAGGCTGCTTCTGACATTTTTAAGAACATTCAGGACAGAAGTAAAGTAATGAAGACATTTAAACAGATTATTCCCTCTCCTGTCTCTAGTTTTCAAAGGAACTATCCATCCAAAGGTGTCCTTTTGTTTCATAAAAATGAAAAGGCCATCCACAAGGGTAAAATATATCCACAAAAGAGATCTCGGAACAAACCTAAGCAGACAGACCAGGTTCCTTGTGACTATCCACATCTGCCTCTCACCCCCTCCATACCTTGGTCTACCCTTAACTGCTCTGTCAAAGAAACATTCCCTATCCCCTCCAGTATGGAAATCAATCACTGGAGACCATTGGGTTCTTTCAATCATTCAGAGTGGTTACAGAATGTTGTGGCTTTTCACTGCCTCACCAGCCAGGTATTCCTCTTGTACTTTCAAGTCAGCTCCATTTAATTCCTCCAGTTTTGAAGGAGTTATTACCCCCAGTGCACTATAGAACTTGTTCCTGCTTATCAAGAGGAAGCCATTTTTATTCAAAACTTTTCCTGATCTTCTGGAAAAAAAGAGAAAACTGAGACCCATTCCAAATTTGTTCTTCCCAATTTGTTTGAGAGTCACAAAATGTAAATTGCTCACTCAGTGGTCTTTATTCCTTATGATTCTGCATCAAGCCTTTTTAGCTAATATGGACATAAAATATGCATATCTGCATATTCCAGTCCATTATGACCCTCAGGAGATTTTTAAGGTACTCTATTTTGGAATATAATTTTCACTTCTGTGCTTTGCCCTTTGTGCTCTCTGTGGCACCAAGAGTTTTCACAAAGTGCCTTGCTCTGGTCGTTGCTTTCTGCAGACTTCAGAGAATTCACATTTTCCCTTACCTGTTCAATTTGTTTCTTCAGGCTCCTATAAGTGAGAAGTTCCATCTTGATCTCAGCTTTATGATGAATCTATGTCTATCTCTGGGATTCAACCTAAACATAAAAAAAAATCCAATCTAATTCCCTCCCAGGATCTGGTCTATCTGGGATGGAGACTCAGTTCCTTGTCAGTGACAGAAAAGGTGTCTTTCCTAAAAGAAGACTTTTGGTCTCTTCTTCCCTTTGATGTGACCTCAGCAGGACAGATCATGACAGCCCTTAGATTTATGGCCTCCACCATTCACATGATTCCTTGAGCCAAACTGCACATGAAGAACATTCAGTGATATCTCAAATCATTCTGTATACATCATTGTCTCCCTCTGAACTTCCTCATCACTCTCTTGCCATTCACCAAAAGGGAGCTTCATTGGTGGATCACTCAGATATCTCTCAAGCCAGGGAAGTTTTTTTTTCCTAATTCCTCCCTCTTACCAAACTCTCGTTATATATGCTTCAGTCCTGGCTTGGAGGGCCTGTTCTATGAATTTAAAAGGCCAGACTCTCTTCTTTCATCTGGTCCAGTGCAATCACCATAATTTACATCACAGGATGGATTTGTTCACATAGCAAAAGGGCTCTCTTATTCATCCAAACCTCCAGACTCTGAATATAAGCCTCTGGATAATCAGATTCAAATACCTTTTAGGCACCAATGTTCAAATGGCATGTTACGGATATTAGAAGAGGCTAGGAAACCTGTTACAAGAAAGTCTTATGTTTCTGAATGGAAGAGATTTTTAATTTGGTGCCACAAGAAGAATCAGGACCTTTATCAAGTGGAAATTCCTCTCAAAATATCTTCTTGTATGAGTTGCTCAATTCAGGGTTGGCATATTCTTCTTTAAAAGCAAATATTGCAGCCATTTCTGCCTGCATCCCTTTTGATCTATGTTTATCTTCGTGTTTTGAGGTCATGCTGTTTTTAAAAGGTGTCCTTCATCTCAGACCACCTGGAGGTAGCCTAGACTCACTGTAATAAAGCATTGCTGCAAGCCTCACAAGCTCCTTTCTGCATAAGCTGTGTGCTCCATAGTCAGCTGCATGTACCTCCCCAGTGCAGCAATTGCAGCACTCATAAGGCTGCTGTGAGGTAGATGGAAGCTAGGGCACACGTCTCAACAGCAGTATGATGCTGTGTCTGATCCTCAAGCTCCTCACTGGCCTGGACATGGGTTGCATTGAGTCTGGGGAAGGCTGTGGTGGGTCTTATTGTCCCAATGAATGAAGACAGGAGCTGGTGGCTGGGTCTGAGGTGTCCAGAATCATCACTAGTGGTGTTGGATTTGATGTGGCTGTAGGGGGAGGCTAGAGGTCCCAACTGTCTCATCATGATAAGTCAGATTAGTATAACTCACAAGTGTTTAACAAAACATATTCAGAACAGCTGTTTTGACCAGTTTCCTTTTAGGTGCCCTATCCTGAATGTTTTCTTTGCAGGAACCTCATGATATGCAGCTATCTCAGTTATGCTTAGGTAACCATGTAGTTTACATTCTTTTGGACCTTGCACTGCATCTAACTTTATCACATGATCACTTGGGATGGCACTTTATCAGTTCCCATTAATGCTGATATTCTTTCACAGTTAACACAGTGGCTGGAGTTGCTGATGTTCCTTCCAGTGTCCATGACTTAGGGCACAAGGCTGATCTGAACACTACTGATGTGCCTGATGATAAATGCTTGCGTCTTGGGGCAGACCACTGACAGTGTGGGCTCACTGCATATGGCTGTAAACTTACAAAATGTGACAGGATTCCAAGCATAGGGGAATGACAATGATACAAAGACAGAAATGTTGTTGGCATGGATGGCTGTGGCTTCACATTCCTCAGAGGAGGACACACTGCAGTAGCTATATCTCAGCACAGTGCTTTCCCAGTAAGGGAATGTGTGGGGTTGCATTATAAGTAGTGCATCAAACATGGGAATACTGCCATCCAGTAGTGTCTTCCTATTACTGTCCAAGAGAAACACCAAACATATTCTCAGAAGTGCAGAGGTCCATGGAGGTGAATGAGGACATGGTGAGGAGTGTCATTCATGCCAACTTTGCTGTCATTAGTGGCATCCATGAGTTTTTTACCATAAGCCACATCATTCATGCAGGTGCACAGCAGTTCTATTACAAGTTTATACACTTCTTGATATCCCTCATGGTTCACATACTCTCTGTTAAAAGCACCTTCAAAATGATATTACATAACACCAGACCTACCAGCTGTAGCAGAGGTAGATGTAGATGGACAAGACCACACTTAGATGTAACACACATGCATGTATTTGTAAATATTGGGGTATATTGACTGCATCTGTGTCCATAAGAGCATTATCCCATGATGTGGCCAGCCTCAATGACTTTGCATCCACATCCTGCACAGTCATGCCCCACTCATATCAAGGGATACCTGGTGCCATCACCCCTTAGGATTCCTAATCTTCCATTGCTGAATTAGAAAATGCTGAGCTGAACAACTTGCAAGCAATGAGACAATTTTTAGTGTAATAATTTATAGTACAACACCATCCTGGGGGCCACCTTACAGAATATCACATGCTATACTCCAGAGAACACACTGCGACACCCACTGGAGCATCCTGGGGGATACCTCAAAGAATAAAATGGGGAAATCTTGGGAATGGTTTATGGCATACTTCATAGCACACTTCGTAGCATACCTCAAGGATGCCCATCCAGCTATGGTGATGATGTGTATTCTATACTAATCCCCCGTGTGTCTCCTGTCCTGTTCATGATGTCCTTTTTCGCTATCACTACGCAATGTGTCCCCAGTCAGCTATGCATGTAATAATGGATGGCACATGATGTGACTTTTATTTGTGTTTCCCTATTGTATCATTTAATGCATAGTGTATATTGATAATGCAGTGCACTGTGCAGTCTGCTCTTATTTCAGCACAGCAACTACCATACAGTAAGCATTAAATTGTTCTCCATGGCTGATACTTATGCCTTTTAATCATCCTGATATCTGTATATAATTTTGATAAGGTGCAGATGCCCTCAGTAATTCAGTGTCCTCTTGATTTGCTGATCAGTTCATGTTAATGAGGTGTCCTAGCAACTGTAAACTGTTCCACAGAGTGCCACTTATTAATATAGGTCCCTGCACTGATTCATTACGTGGCATTGTTTCTGCTTACCAAATCATGCCATGATTTGTCATATTTCTCTTGTGCAAAAAATATTTTCCCATGTGGTCCACAGTTATGATTTCACATAAGCAAGTTGCCTTAATTAAATGTGATGTATATTGTCCAAATACAATTTGTGCAAAAGCTCTCCTTGAATCACAAAAATATACAGCTGTCCACAGATAATCCACATGTGCACTGCATTCTACACAGATTATTTTTTTTTGTTGTATGTTGTTGTATCTTTCAGCTTTTCCCGGTTAGGGGTCGCCACAGCGGAACTCCGGTCCGCTAATGATTGGCAGCAGATTTTTAAGTACCGAGTTGCCAGCCCTGACGTACAACCTTCAACGAAGGTACGCCCATTCACGCATGTCTCCACACAGAAGATGCTTTAGCTGAGAATCGAACAGGACAATGTCTTACTGTGAGGCGACAACGCTACCGCAGCACCACCACCGTAATACACAGATTATTTCTAAACCCCATATATTTTTTCAACTTTATTCTGCACTGCTCATACAAAATAAACCCAATTTTATTTACTTATTATTACACACAAGTGTAATTTCAAGTATTTTTTTCTCTATGAATGAAAAGAGAAAAGGCTTAATGTGACAGAACTGACAGTGGTAAGGCAGTTAGCACCTCCTTTAACCCTCCCCACATGGTCAGTCCGCTAATGATTGGCAGCAGATTTTTACGTACTGAGTTGTCCGCCCTAACGTACAACCTTTAACGAAGGTACGCCCATTCACGCATGTCTCCACACAGAAGACGCTTTAGCTGAGAATCGAACAGGACAACGTCTTACTGTGAGGCGACAACGCTACCGCAGCACCACCACCGCAGTACACAGATTATTTCTAAACCCCATATATTTTATCAACTTTATTCTGCACTGCTCATACAAAATAAACCCAATTTTATTTACTTATTATTACACACAAGTGTAATTTCAAGTATTTTTTCTCTATGAATAAAAAGAGAAAAGGCTTAATGTGACAGAACTGACAGTGGTAAGGCAGTCAGCACCTCCTTTAACCCTCCCCACATGGTCAATATTTTGTCTATCTAGATTAATACTGTTCCAACAGTCCTCCATACTTGTTGGCAGCTTGTTGAAAAAAAAATATTTACAAATTGGTAGTTAAGAAAATTCGGAACTTACGTATTATCGCAACCAGATTTTAGCGATAATACTACTTGCTTCCCGATATCGACATCTGACCGTTAGTGATTTATAAAAGTCATATAGTGTGTTTCCTTTAACAGTACAGTTTTTTCTGGGAGTGTTTTCAATAAAATGTAAAAAAAAAACATGCTGTTATTCCTTTATGCACTTTACTGCCAGCAGCATATTGCTTATTGAAAGTCTGCCCGCTGAACATTCCTTTTTTTTCGTGGCAGCAAATGCTGATGAATAACGGTCATAATTGCATTTGGGTTTCAGGTATCACAACTTTCCTGAGACTCATACAACACAGTATTTTGCTTAGTTTAAAATGCATTTCTAGGATTAAAACACACAGAGGGACGCCTCCTCACCATTTGGAGTCCTACTGAATCGAAAACATGTATTGTGACACACACTTTGACAAGGAAGAGATAAAAAAAAGGAGTTTTTGAGAGAAGGTGGTTTTAAGAAGGGTTATGAAGAACAGCATGATAAGTTACTGTCGCTGTGGCTGCAAGCACCGTTAATGCACAAATGAGATAGCCTCACACATGCTGGTAGTAAAGTGCACACAGCCACAGCGACACACTGACTTTCTCCGTTGTCCTTGACAACCTGTCTTAAAACAACCTTCAATGTGAAAGTAAAGGCATTTGCTGATATTTGTACAACAAAAACAGTCAGATTTCGATATCGGGAAGCAAGTGGTATTATCGCTAAAATCTGGTTGCGATAATACGTAAGTACCGAAAATTCTTTTCATATGCAAATTAAAATAAAAAAAACATCATTTTTACAGGAGAAAACTCCTCTGCACCCCTACTAATTATATATACTAACTCCAAGATCACACAATCTCCTGAGAAAGGGCATATTCCCCAACTCCAGAGAATGTCAATCTCACAACCTGACGATCATTTGCTTTGTCGACCAAAGTGTTTCAACAAAACAGATGTTGACTTTTGGGAGTTTCAACCAAAAATAACCACTCCTATAGCTATATCCATAATTTGTTTTCACATCAGCCAAATATAATGTATTACAATATTGTTTGCCATACAGAATGAGTGCATAATGATATTTACTCATCAGATCCAGCAATGATTGTTACCTTTTATTTTTGTAAGTTGGCTACTACAGTCTATGGCTATATAATGCTGTACCTGCATACAGTTTGTTCACTGTACAAATGTGTTTCATGATTAATTCAAACTGTGATAAAGCCTAGAAATCTTATTGAATACCAGAGGTACAACATTAGCCTCTAGTATGCATGGAAGTCTACTGATGATAGTTGCCTTTTTTCAAGTAACATTGGTATAGCTCATTAAAATGAGTGCTTAAAATACACATCATAATCCTGTATTTATAAGTATCTGGAAAGCCCAAGATTATTTTATTTATTGCCTGAGCTGATAAAATACTATTCTTTGGCTTTGATTCTTTCCTTTTCCATCTGCATACTAGATATGACCGCAAATAATTCAGTTAAACAGAGAAATACTCTAGGGTCATGTCTAGAAAAAAGGATGCAGCTCCTCAAGGGTTTATCTGCTTAATAAATAATAAAAATATTTTATACAGTGGCAAGTCTGTTTCCTAAGTAGGGCTTCCCTTTACAAGTCTCCCCAGTGTCAGTGTTATTTTTAAATATTTCTTTCCTGAAAATCTTTCAAACATCAAAAATCATTACTAATTAAACAAATTCAAAACAAAATATTCAAAAAAGGAGAACAATTTGCATAATTCATGTAGAATGTGTGTAAGAAAAAAAAATAAGATAACCAACCATGTATTCTTACCAGTCAGTATTTTTTAAACTTATTTTTCATTTTTCAAAGCCTCAAACTTAGTTGTATTTACAAAATGAATTGCACAGACTTCAATTAATTTTAACCACATATATGTAAATACTCGTTTTTTACATTATTTTTTCCTCCCAGTGCCTGCCAGCCATTAGTCTCCTCTTAATCTGTCAACCCAGATGATTCCTCACAGGGAAAGGCATAACTAAGAGGGGTTGTCATTCAGGCAGCCATCAGGGTGGTTTGCAGTTTTTCCATATTTCTTCCCAGCCCTAACTTTCCATGCACTTGACAAAGTGCTGGGGCTGGAGCATGCAATGGTCTGTCCATGGAAAGTACCCATCACTTCTGCAAGGTGTGTTCTCTCCAGATATCCCAATACTTCCCTCTATAGCATGAGCAGTGGTCTCAATGTACTCCATCAGAGAGATCACACCACACTGTGTGTCTCTGAGTGAATGCAAACGTGACCCCCCCCCCCACAAGAGGTGAGTGGGCCATGTCCCCTCACTCCTTCCTCTCCATGCTTGGCTCCTATACAGCCAAGGTAAACAATTAAAACTTGGTTGCCTGGGACACAGTCAGTGCTCCATCTCACTTTACTTCAGCCAGAAAATGTTTACAGTAATTATCTAAATCCACAGCCTAGCCGAAAAACAGTTTAAGACAAAACAAACATGCTACACGCTTTATCAGTCTATGCTATTCCATTCCAAAATACAAAGAAAACAAATAATTTGGGATATATTCACAAAATGTCTATGACATTTGTAGCATGCATATGTATAATAGGGATATATCTTTATAGGTTCATAGGTGTGTACTAGGCTAATGGCCCTGGAGCTTTTACAAGCCTAGCCCATGGGACTGCCCTGGCATCGTGCCACCCAACCTTAGTTCCTAGTGCCTCTGTCGAGTAGAGCCACTGAGGTGATCCCTGGGGTGAATTTTCTATTTCCCATCCACTCATCAAGATTTCTCTTGAAGAGGGCCAGTGAGGTGCTCTACTTGGCATGTATGGGAAGTCTATTCCATAGCAATTGCAGTCTCTGGGTTATGAACCTGTCCCTCCAGCATGTTCGGTTGATTGTGGTAATGAGGTTGAGGTCTCTGGGGCATGTGGTGTGGAGGGATTGGGATTTCTTTAGCTGTAGCATTTCTAACAGAGCTGGGTCAGACATGGCTTTGTAAGTCAAGCAGAGATTGCCACTAAGTAAGCGATATGAGACAGAGAATAGTTGGAGTTTTTTTGAGTCTGTCCATATAGGACAAGTGTTTAAGGCCTAGGATCCTCTTTGTGAGGTACTTTTGCAGCCTCTCCAGTTGTTGTAGGTGTCTAGTGAGGTACATGCAAAATGGGGCATTGTACTCGATGATTGGCCTAATCAGGGAAGAGTAGAGGGAGACAATGACCTCTTTCTTCCTGGATGCAAAACCCTTAGTAATGAGATGTGCCACATAGGACTTTCTGACCAGTGGCAACGTGGTGGTCAAAAGACAGGTTGCTGTCAACCTGTGTTCCCAGATCTCTTATAATGCCTTTTGTGTTCAGTGGACTACCATCAATGTGGTAATTCAAGGGTTAAATGGGTATAACTTATAATGGTGATGCATGTCATGTGATTTTATACGTAATGGCACTGTCAATAAATGCATCTCATGGACTTCCAAGATGACTGCACATTGAGTAACAGCTTAATTCTAGCTCTCCCAGTGTGAAAACATAAACATAGCAGAGAAAACCACTGGATTTATATTTCTGGGTAGATCTCAGTAACTGGCTAGTAAGTGCTATGCCTGAAAGAAAATCAACTACAAAAAATGAGTAAAAAACACTGATTGGGAAAAGCAATGCAGCTGTTCATCAAAAAGCAGTCCAAGCTCCAGACATGACTTCTAGTAACCTAGAGGAAAGTATAAGACAACTGCACACAGACCTGATTAAAATAAATGAAACACTGATGGAGTATATCAACTGAAATAACAAAAGGCAGGAGAAATGGAAGAAGCTTTAAACAGATATTCAGATGAGGTGATAAAAAATGTAAAAATCAGAGGGTGAAATGAAGAAAAGGCTGGCTGAACATGAAACTGCTGAAGAAAACATGTTTAAAAAAATAATAGAATTAGAGGACAAAGCACGTACTGTAGGAAAACCTGAGCTTTTCTGCTCTACCAGAGAAGTTGGAAGGAACAAAATGTATTAATTTTATGAAAGCACAGGTACGCAACTGGACTGGTATTCTATAACAACAGCTGTTAATTGAAAGGGCATATTGTGTATATGTTGCAAACCTAGCTATGAGAAAGCAACCTAGACCTTTATTAGTAAAGATGTAATCCTATCAGCAGATGGAGTTGATTCAGACAAAACTGTGGCAGAAAGACAAAGTACTAAAAGTGGGAGACAGCAGAGTGTTTGTGGAAAATGATTACTCATTGTACACCAGGCAGAAAAGGAGTACATTTATTCCACTATTCAGGGAATGTCGAGAAGCAGGCATGGGATTCAAACTGCTGTAGCCAGCTATCTTCAAAATATCAATTCCTGGAGGGACAAAATCATTTTTGATGAAGTATATTCTAAGGAGGAAATGCAAATGTTTGTCCAACAAAAAAGTGAGCTGTGAAACAGAAGGAGATCCTTTTTTCTTGTTCTTTTGGCAATAAAGACCACAGAGAGAATGTGCCAGTGAAACCATCTGCAATGTTTTATCAGAAAATGCTTGAGAAAAGGAAAAAAATGCACAAGAATCAATTAGAAAAAATCAAGAGCACATTGTAAATGAAGCAGAGACAGGATTTGGGAGATGGAGATAAACAGAAATAAAACCAGTAACTTGGAAATGACAAATGTGGGATTACAAAGCAATAATTATATTTGTGAAACATGACAGAACAAGAAAATCTGGAAATATTAGACTCTTTTGGATGCTGTTAAATTTGTAGCAGTCTCTAAAGCATATAAACTACTTCATGTCATTAATGCTCGGAAAAATACTTAGGAGGGGAAGTGGAGGGAGAAAGTAAACTGTAAATAAAACATTTTTTTCCTTGATGGTACTATTTTTATAGTGCATGATTTTCTTTGCAGGCTATAAAGTAATGTTTTCTCAGTTATTTTTAAAACTAATGGGGATGCTAATGTAAATGTGTTTTTTTTTCTTTTTTTTTTCTTTCTCCCGTTTTCTCTTTCTCATTGTTCAGTTTTAAGAAATACAGGCACTGCAATGTAAAAAAAAAAAAAAAAAAAAAAAAAAAGAGTGAACAAAAGTTTGGTTAAAAGAGCATGACAAAATTACAATTAGTGTGCCTTTTCTCATTCTTGCACAGAGGAATGACGGAATTAAGGCCCTTAGTTTGATCTAGTAACAAGTTTTAAGAGAAAGCAAGTAAATGAAAAAGAATATTGAATATTATAAGGCCTTTTTTTCTAGCAGGTAAATGTATGCTGTATCTGGTCCTCATGTCTCCAGGAGATAACCTGATAAAGACAAATGATTAGGAGATAATGTTCTCTGAAAGCATTCAAGTGTTTACTCAGCTGGGAGAGTTATAAAGATAAGAAATAGCACTTATTTGAAGCACAGGCTGCACCATGCATCTTAGCATGGATAATCTTTCTTTTAGATTAACTCAAGTCTAGGAATGTGGCTGTCAGTTTGTAACACGTGTTCCTATTAGTAGGGTAAATCTTCAATATTTGAAGATGTACATCATTTCATGTGTTATTATTAAGTTAATAGGTTTTAGGTAGGGGTATTGCAGGTCTTTTTTTTGAGGGCTTTCAATAAAAGAAAAAAGTTTAGTAAGATGTGACATAGACATAAATAGATATGACTAGAAACAACTGTATAAAAGATCAACCTGCCAAACAGTGTATGCATGTAATACAAAAGCTGGAACTAGACATTTAACTAAAAAGCTGTTATACATAAAAGGTGGGAATAATAACTTTTCAATACAATGATGCTTTCTGTAATGTCTTTAAATGTCAATGGTCTCACAGATAAATACAAAAATGAAAAAGTAGTGAACTATATTTAAAAATATAGAGTGCAACTAGCGATTCTACAAGAGACACACTTGTAAAGAACTAAACATGTGAATTTGATAAAGAACAGTTTTCAGGATGGTTATTCAGCTGAATACCAGAGACAAAGGAAAAGAGGAGTACTTATATTAATTGCAAGAAGAGCTCCAATAGTGATAAAAAAAGATAAAAAAGACAATAATGGTAGATTTGTAATACTAAGGGACTTCTGGCAAGGGAGAAGAATTTCATTGGCAAGTAAACTAATATAATGGAGCTTAAGAAAATTCTGGGAGCAGTAATCAGCTTTCAGCAAGGCATATTACTTACACGTGGGGACTGGAATTTGATTTGCAACAGTGAAGATATGTTTGGGGGGCGGGCAGAAAGAAAAATATAAAAAGGAGGGTAGATTTGTGAAAAAAAAATGAAAATATTTGGCATAGAAGATATGAATTCAGTAGTAGGAGTTTAGTGTGAATATTATTCCCCAAGATACAAAAACTGGGCTAGGTTAGACAGAGTTTACATTTTACAGGAACATGTGCATTTAATTGAAGGTCTTGATGTATACCCCATAAATATTTCAGATCATGCACCGATATTAACTAAAATAGAAACACAGGGTAATGAAATACAAATAAGACACTTGTGCTTTCCCACCTATTTGTTGAAAGGACAGGAATTTAAGGAATAGGTAGTAGAAATTATTCAGGAGCTATTACAAAAGAGAGAAATTGCTTCTGAAAATATAGCTAGGGTGTGGGATAAAATTAAAGTGGAGTTTAAAAATAGGGTGGAAATAAAAGAAAGGGAGATATGGTTAAGAACTAACAAAAATTATTTTAGAGGGACTGACAAATGTTAAACTATTGCAAAATAGGGGGAATCCCACAGAAGAAGAGGAGCAACTGCAGAATGCTAAACAGAAAATAAGGGATTACCTCAACAACATGCACAAGTTTAGAAAGATTGCTGTTAAGCAACTGTTTTTTTTTATAATAATTCTAGACCACTAAAACGTTTAGTGCAATGACTCAGAAAACAGAAAGTAGAAAGGGATGTAGCCAAGCTTACGAAGCCTATGAAAGGAAGATAACAAGTGATCCTGTAGAAGTATTAGAAATATTTCCAAAATTCTATGAGAGTCTGTATAAAGCAGAGAAATATAGAAATCAAGAAAAGATACAAATGTAAATGTTAATGGAAGAATTAAATATGCCAAGGTTAGTGGTAGAAAAGGCTCAATTACTAACAATTTGAATAGGAGGAGATGAGATAAAAACAGTGATGTATAACCAAACTACAGGAAAATCCCCAGGAATATATGGTATTCCTGTAGAAGTTTGGAAGCTAGGAGAGAAAAAAATTATAAAGATCTGGAAGGTTTTGTTTAACAGTATTTTAAGAGGAGGTGAAGTACTAGCAACATGGAAGAAAGTGGTGGCAGCTGTAATATCTAAAGAGGGTAAAGATCCATCAGATCCGGCTTTATACAGGCCCATTTCAATACTAAACCATGATTATAAAGTGTTTGTTTATAATGGCTAAAAAAATGGCAAAAGTGATGCCAAAAGTGATAGATATGGATCAATGTGGTTTTCTGGAGGGAAGGTAAACATTCGACATTAACAGAATTTTGATGATCCAGAGGGAAGCAGAATGTAAGAAAATATTACTGTTGTTGGAGGGTCCTGATCAGAGCCGGATCCAGCACTAGGCGACATAGGCAGTCGCCTAGGTCCTGTGGCTGGTAGGAGCCCACTCTGGCTAGGAGGCTTCAATGATTAAGAATTAAAAATCAATAAATAAATAAAAATTCCACTTGCGAGTATGGAATATGTTTACATCCGCATTGGCCATGTCTTCTCCTTTAAGGTGGACCATGCATGTGTCACACATACACACGCATGCCAAAGTGGATGTAAATGCATTCCGTTCTCTAGCACAGAATTTAAACTAGCCATTCTGCTGAGAGAGAGAGAGGGTAACTGTGTGTGTGTGTGTGTGTGTGTGTGTGTGTGTGTGTGTGTGTGTGTGTGTGTGTGTGAGTGTGTATGTATGTGTGTGTGTTGCTATGTGAGAGCTGAGAGAAGGTAGATGTGTGTGTGTGTGTGTGTGTGTGTGTGTGTGTGTGTGTGTGTGTGTGTGTGTGTGTGTGTGTGTGTGTGTGTGTCTGCATGTGAGTTTTAACATACCTCTCAACTGTCCAGATTTAGCCTCATAGTTCTGGTCTGTTTCTCATAACATTTGTGGTTTTCTGACAAATTACAGAGGGATGAAATCACTAAATAATGTTGTTGTTGTTTGGCTTTTCCCGGTTAGGGGTCGCCACAGCAGAACTCCGGTCCGCTAATGATTGGCAGTCAATTTTTATGGTGCCGAGTTGCCAGCCCGACACCCATTCATCCCGACACCCATTCATGCACGCATGTCTTTTGGAGGCCACTCGACCATAGGGAGGTCATGCAGACTCCACACAATATATATATATATATATATATATATATATATATATATATATATATATATATATATATACACATGGGTTTCAGACTTCATATGCTTCAGAAAATGCATGCTAACACAAATCCATTTATTCTAGCAACTTTCTAAGTTAAAGAGAGAAATATTTAAAATCTATCCCTATTTTTTGGGCCATTGTATCCCCATTATTTCACACTTTGTCAAGACTTCTTGCACTAAGAGGTTGAGAGGTATGGTATGTAATGCCCTAGTTAGGGGGAGGACAGGTTAGTCAAGCCTGATCAAGTTAACTTGGTTACAGGAAACAATAGCCTGAATCCTCTGTGACAACTATCAGACTGCTCTAGGAATTGGGAGCTTCAGTGGAGACAAGAGGCTGAATCCTTTACACCAACTTCCAGACTACTGAAGGAATTGTGAGCTTCAGTGGAGACAAGGGCCAGAATCCTCTACACCAGCTACCAAGACTACTGAAGGAATTGTGAATTTGAGTTTGAGTACATTTGCAGGGAATTATGACTTTCAGTGCATTTTCAAGGGATTATGAGTTTTAGTTTATTTTCCTGGAATTGTGTGTTTCAAGGGAAGAGAAGTTTACTGTTGCTCATGCTAAGCCTGTTTTCAATGGTGCAACTACCTGTTTTGTTTAGCAAATGGCAGTCACTGTTTGTGCTCTAGAATTTGAAAGCAGTGTTAGTAGCATAATTGCCTTTGGTGCAAAAGACTGTGAATTCTACTCCCACACCATGTAGATGGAGTGCTGATATTGCAGTGCCCTTTCAATTGATGATTATTTGGTGCATTTTAAGGGGAGGATAGGGGTTCTACACTCCTAAGTGTGTCCTCCTTTGTATGAGATGCCTAGTAACTATGAACCTGTTATCAGTTTGTCAGTCATTCCCTACTGTAATATTACCAGCTTAATTTTTTTAATGTATCATGGGCAATTAATTCTTCAAGGGCAGCAGTCACTGAATTTGTAGATGAAACACTGAATTGTAAAGCTGTTTGCCAATAGCAACCTCTTCATTAGTTACAGATCTTTTTAATAGGTTCATAGGTAGGTACTAGGCTATCAGCCCAAGGGCCTACGTAAGCCTAGCCAACAAGGTTCCCTGGCTTACGCCACCCAAGAAAGTTATTTTCCTGTTCCACTGTCGAGCAGAGACACAGAAGTGATCCCCGGGGTGTATTTCCTATTTCCCATCCACTCATCAAGATTTTTCTTGAAGAGTGCTAATGAAGAACTTTGTTTGACATAGATGGGTAGCCTGTTCCAGAGTATGGGAAGTCTCTGTGATAGGAATCTATCCCTCCAGCATGTCCTGTTTATTGTGGTGACAAGGTTTAGGTCCCTAGAGTGTGTAGCTCTGAGGGATTGGGATTTCTTTATGTGTAGCATGTCCAACAGCTCTGGGTTTGACACAGCTTTATATGTTAGGCAGAGATCACCTCGGAGTAGGCGATATGCTATGGAGTAAAGCTGGAGTTTTTTGAGACGGTCAGTGTAGGGCATTTGTTTGAGTCCAGTAATCTTCTTTGTGAGGTACTTCTGTGGCCTTTCCAGTTGCTGCAGATGTCTTGTGAGGTACATTCCAAAAGGGGCGTTGTACTCTATAATGGGTCTAATGAGTGTTGAGTAGAGGGGAACGATGACCTCTTTTTTCCTGGATGAGAACACTTTTATGATGAGGTGTGCCACATAGAAGGACTTCCTGACTACTGTGGCGATGGGACTATCAAAGGAGAGACTACTGTCCACCTGGGTCACAAGGTCTCTTATCACGCATTCAGTGTTAAGTAGATTGCTGCCTATGTGGTAGTTCATGGGTACAGAGTTTTTACCAAAGGGGATGACACTGCACTTTTTGGCATTGAGCTTGAAGCCATGGCTCTGACACCAGGCATCTGTCTCAGAGAGGCCCTTCTGTAGGATGTTCACATCATTTGGGGACTTGACTATGGCTCCTAGTTTACAGTCATCTGCAAACTTCGTTAGCCAGAGGCCTTCTGTGTTAGCCTGTACTTCAGAGAAGTAGATACCAAACAGGAGCGGTCCCAGGATGGAACCCTGTGGTACTCCACTTGTCACTGGTTTGAGGTCAGATTTGGAGTCTGCAACTTAGTGTGGGTTCAGATTACTTTTACTTCTGCAGAGATTGTGCTTATCAATTGCTATTGGTGCATTGTAATGAAAGACATTTGAGTGGCCTTTTATGGTTGAAATTTTCTGAAATGAGTAGTTTTGTCATTATTGGTTCATCTATTTTGTTTCAGTGATTACTGGAAGAATGTCCAAAACAACAAATTAAAAAAAACACTTTAACAAGTGGAACTATATTATACAAGAAATATAATTTAGTACAATCAGGAAGGTGAATCAAAATACACATACATGTATGCATGATCCTAAAAATGTGTGCAAGAAGCCTATGGTTTGAAAACACCCCAAAGGTAAACTTATTCCTCCACTGGCCATATGCCTTTTCTTTTAATGTGGGTTTTAATGCCATTTCAATGAATACTAGTTTCAAGTGCAAAGAAGTTTACTGCTCATACTAAGTCTGTTTTCATTGTGAGACTGTATTTGTTTAGCAAATGGCTCAGTGTTTATGCTATTCTAGTTCAATATCTGTAATCATTGCAGAAGTAAATAAAAAAGTGGTGTGCACACTAACAGGTTTGAACAGTGTTTTTGGTAATGGAGGAGAAATAGCCAAGTAACAGAACACTGGAATGGCTGGGGAATGGACTGCTGGGGGTGGGGTTAGGGGGTTGCTGCAGGAGGGGGTGCTCTTGGAGGCCTTGATCTATTACCCTGCCTAGGGCCCCATTTGACTATGATCCAGCTCTGGTCTTGATACAGAGAAGGCATTTGAAAGAGTAAGCTAGGACTTTATGAGCAGGACAATGGTAGAATTTGCATTCCACTTTAAAATGATAAGGTTTATTATGAGGATATATGAGGGTTTGGAGGAGAAAATTAAAGTAGGTGGTTCCTCTCTGATAAATTCTGCTTCAGCAGAGGAACTAGGCAGGAATGTCCTCTTTTCATTATGTTATTTACATTATATTTAGAACCATTGGCAAAGAAAATAAGGGACTCAGAAATGTAAGAATATAATTGGTATGGTAGTCAAGAAAGCTGTCTCTATTTTATACCTGATAAAACCAGAAAGCGACATTATATTGCTGTGGATCATTTCAAGACAGTTTCAAATCTTTTCAGGATACAAAATTAATTAATTTAAAACAAAGGCAATAGCAGTACATTATGTAACCACACATGAATTGGTTCAGCAATATCCACATTTATGGTGGCATGATAAAATTAAGTATTTAGGAGTAGGGATTAAAAATTATTATGGTGTGGCATCTAAGAATATATGGGAAGAGGCTAAACAAAAACTGAGAAACTGGAAGCTCTGTTATATGGATATGGATAGTAAAATGCAAGCACTTAAAATGTTTTTCGTCCCTTTAATCTTATACACCAGTCAGGCCCAGGCATATTTTTATCAACCAGAGGAGAAGCTGTGAATAGCAATTAATAAGGAGCTGAAGGATTTTATCTTGGAGGGGAAGATGGCAAGAGTCACGTGGGATAAGATGATTCTTCTGATAGAACAAGGCAGATTAGGATTACCAGATTTGAAGGGGCATTTCAGAATTATACAGTTAAGCCTCCTATACTTAGCACAAGCATAAACCTATAGTTCAAAGTGGAAGGTGATGAAGATGAAACGGGGGAAGCTGAAGAAACAGAGAGATTGGGATTTTGGATGCAGACCTTTAAGAAAGATAACAATAAACATACAGAGTATTATATTCATAAAGTAGCAGAAATTATTCTAAGAACTAAGCTAACATGGGAATTGAGACAGGAGATTATGTCAACAGAGATAAATGCAAGTAGGAATACAGACAATAGGCAAGAGGGGGCTGGAATTTACTGGAGAAAACTGGCAAAGGAACCAAGGTACTGGGAGCAAATAATTAACTACAGAAGAAAATGTAACAGAATGGGAAGATGCCAAGAATTTATTTGACTGCAGGACACAGACTGCCTTCCCTATCAAGGACTGATATCAGATAATAAGCAAAGAGAAATAAACAGAGGGTCCTAAATGAAAGGCCAGCACTGGTAGAGTTTTCAGTAGAACCTAGAACAGAAGCTATTAAAAAAAGAATAATTAATAGAGCATATAATATATTGCATGATGACTATAAGAATCAATCAAAGGAGGCTAGAAAGGATTGGGAAGACAGACTGGATAAGCAGTTCACAACAAACCAATGGGGGGGATATATGTTTGCCTCCCAAATATGCAACAAAATCTAGAATATTTAGGATGTTTGCTTAGATATGTTTACATAGATATTTTTATATCCCAAGTAGACTCCAGAGAATCTTTTCTCAAATAGACAGCAAATGTTGGAGGTGTGATGTGGAAGAAAGAGGTAATTGGAAACATATTTTTTGGGAGTGTAAGAAGTTGGCAGACTTTAAAGATTGCTTGCAGACAACTCTATCAGAGATGCTAGGTAAGCAAACTGGTGCAACTAGGGAAATGATTTTTCTGAGCTAGGATACAGAATCGGAATTTCCTAGCTACAGTAAGGCCTTGCTGAGTCTAATTATGGTGGCTGCCAAAACAGCAATTACTACAAAATGGAAATAAAAAAAACTACTAGAAAAGTAGTCAATATAGTAACAGAGATAAACAACTGGAAATAGGGTCTTTAGGAAAGGGTAGGAGCAAATTACATTGGAAAAATGGGAATTGTGGAAACAATACATAAAGGGGAGGAATGAGGTTTAAAAGAAGACCGGATCTGAATGAGTTAGGTAATATTTGTCAGACAGTGATTGGGTAGATTATAAATGATGTATAATGTTTGCAACTAAAATTATGTCAATATGGTTTGTGATATAACATGCGACTAAGATTATGTCAGTATAATTTGTTTTCATTTATATAAATGTATGATTGACAATGTCATAAGTGATCATTTAATAAAGATGTTTCTTGTTAAAAAAATAAATGCATCTCATGTCTAAGCCTCTTCATTTTTGGAGCCCATTCGTGAATGTACTTCACCAGAACTATGTTACATGCTGCTAGAATCAAATTATTATTTATGATAACAAAACTTGCATGTCTGTTAAAAAGTCATCCAGACATCTTTGAAACTGCAAAGAGGGCCAGAATAAGATAATTTCCCATGTGCAATAGTACTAATGAAGTAACTATGCGAAGCAGCCAGCATATATTTGATTTTTCAAATTTCACAATAACATTTTGCTAAATGATTCACCACAAAGACTGGTAAATGACTACCAATTATAGTTTAATATTTACAACTAAGAAAAAGCAAGGTTTTATGTTTCACTCTTTCTCATAGTAATCACATTTTCACATCCTGTTCAGAAAACAGTTGAACCACCAATATATTTTCATTTTCATTAGGCAGAAATTCTTCATTTTGGCTCAGCATGTTTACACTCCAACTATCAACATTTCTGAAGCTGTATGGTAACTTGTCTAAAAAACAGAAACCTTTGGGTTCATATGTTTGTGATATATCTCATTACAAGTGAATGAGCCTGCACAGAAACTTGAAAACATTATAAGCAATCAAATGTCATTGTAATCAGGAATACTGTTTTAAAGGATTCTCTGAGAGATGAATAGCCACAGACTAAGCAAAGTAATAAATCATCTGTATCAGTAGATTCTGATAATATTGCACAGAAATATGCTTATTTATTTAATGATTTGTGTTATTTCCTAGGAGAATACCATATTAAGATTTCCCCAGAGGAACTCCCTATAATAAAAGCACCTAGGAAAGTACCCACTGCACTAAGTGAAAAAGGATTGAACAGTAGCTAAAAGGATGATATAATTATGCATTTTGAACTCAGTCAGTGGGTGAATAATGTGATAACACCTGTGAAGCCAGACAAACTGAAAATGTATGTTTCTATTTATAATTGATATGCTTAGATCCTCAAGATGGGAACAAATGTATTAAAGATAACACTACTCACTGAAGACTATTGAAGAAGGAGTTTCAGGCATTCCTGATGCTATCTATATTATATGAAAAGATGCAAGTCCAGCTGGTTGACTGAAAGCTATATACGTTTAACATCATCTTAGGTAGATACAAATTCCTATGGTTACCTTTTGTCATATCCTCAAGGCCGGAAGTATTACAGACAATTGTGGCTGAAAAACTAGAAGGTCTAGATGGTGCTGTGAGCATTACAGATAATCTACTTACAAAGGGTTACACCATACAAGAGTATGTCATGAACACGATCATGTCTATTAAACAAATTGAGGCATCAAAGTCTGAAATGTAACAAAACCAAACAGCAGATACATAAATAGGCCATATTTTGACTTCTATATGGCTCAACCTGGAAATGAGAAGGTTATTGCATTACTATTTATTTTTATTTTACAATTAGGTTACTGGGTAGGTGGGATGGTCTATTAAGCCTTTTCAACCATAACTCAGGTACAAGTGTCCAGTAAATTTTTTTTGAAAAGTAGTAACATATGTAAAGCATGTGGAGCAAAACACTGGTTCTGAATTGATTTGCAATATATAAAGCAGAAAAAAATTTAAGTAAATTTCAGGTTAAATGTTTACAATGTGTACAAGAAAACATTCATTTATATGTGAGTATCTGCTGCTATAAGCTGCAAAATTAACCAGCAGAAACTGCATGACAAATTTCTTCTTATGTGATTTAAAGGAATTGTTCAAAATCTTTCAGAAATCATGCCCAACAAACATGATATTACAGCAACACTCAGGAAAATTCTAGAGCATAACAATTATTTTGTTGTCACAGCAAGATGAAGGCCTTGAAATTTTGAAAAGGCTTTTTGTAGAGGTACTGACCTAACTGTTTTATAATATATCTCATTTTTGGGTTGCTGACAGTTAAATGGGTTTTAGTGTTGTGCTAATGCTGTAAAGTAGATCATCTACATATGATTATGTGGTTTAATATCTTTGAATGAAGCACAAATTAGATACACAGACAATGAAAGAAATGGCCTAGTGGGACTAACCTTGTAAATAAAGAGCAAATAAATAAATGTCTCTGGCTGTCAAAGCTTTCACGACAGCTATGACAAAACTTTTTCAGATAAATCTGATCATAGATCACTGCAATGTATCTTCAGGAAGTCTTTGTATAAAGCTCCAGCTAAAATACAGAGAGTATTAAAGCTGCAAAAATATGATCTAAAAGTCCTGCATAAATATGTGCAGCAAGTTCATAAAGTTGATACACTCAATAGAGCATAATTGCAGGAGAACAAAGATTGACTAGAACAAGACTTAGAATTATTTTTATTTGGTGCATAATTACCCATGTATCCTGAGAGGATGAACAAACATAAAATGTATACTCAAGAAGTCAAACATGCAAATCTGAAATAAGTTATTACACACAGGATTATGATTAGGTTGCTGATCATACCCTGTTTATGTATTTGAGACATGGATGCCAAGAAAATCACCAAAGGAGTAAAACTTCCGAGGTGAATCTTAGTACCCATGTTGGGAACACATACATAACAAAAGGTGACAAATGGAGACCCAGTCATAATTCTGTGTAGTGCATGGAGATTTATCTGCTCCACGTACTACTGGTTACAGAAAAAAAAGTGTTAGTGTCTTGCCAGCTTTTAAAGCCATAAAGCACTTATTGAGCACTGACTGAAAGACAGTGTAACTGCGTCTTTTATGTTTACACTTACCTTCCATGCCTCTCCAGATTTTCACATAATGTCCAGATTTTTGCCTTGCATTTTTGGTATGTTCTTCATAAAATCTGTAGTTTTCTGACAACTCACAAAAGAACTGAAGTCAGTAAACAATGACATGCATTTGAGTTTCAGACTTAGCATGAATTTTCTGAAGGATACAAACACAAAACCTGTTATTCCAGCACCTTTCTAAGTATATAAATCAGGGGCACATTACAAACACAGACAGCAGGCAGAAACAAATCTGTTTTTATTCTGCTGTTGTTTGCTGGTCAGTACTGGCAGATTTGACTGTCTAGCACGAGACCTGACCTCAACATGTTAACCAGGGGGTGCTTAATGTTTGTAAAATATCGGGTCTTGCACTGTAGTAGTGCTTAACAGATTTGTCTTTTTCCAGATATTGGAGAGTAATCACCACACTCCATGCTCTACACATGATTAGTCTTCATTACCTAAAAGCATTCAGTTATATTATCCATAAAGAGACAGCATGTCATGTGTGTAATGACTACTGTTCAAAGTATACAAAGTTATTAGCACAAATTAGATGAGAGCTTCATAAAATATGAGTCAAGGAAGACCTGGTTAAATGCAAATAAAGAGCATTTGACATTCTCTTTGGCCTAGAATGTCAGCGCACATTGAGAACATGTTTTGGAATGAAAAATCTGTATTACCTTCCGTAACTAGAATGATCAAGTCAAGAAGAGAATTCTGCAGAAAATACCTGGGCTACTATGAAAAAAGTAAGAGTCAGTTTTTCTAGCACAAAGTTCTCTGATATTTACCCTATTAATTTAAATATTGGAAAGTTTGACAGCTAAAAGATATGACAAGGATTGTGGTCATAACTGGTCTCCAAAGGCTTCTGTCTCATCAAGTTATACCAGCTGAGACTGTAACAGACAATGTCCAAAACTATTTGAGTACAGCATTTCATATTTTTTTTACTACATGGGAATTCAAGTACATTAACTCAAAACTCCATTACACATAAATTAATGGTTACGTATTAAGTGCTATCAAACCTATAAACCACTCCCGAAGAAGTACAATATTTCATGAAAGTAGACTGATATCCCTTTGTTCTTTTTTAAAGTTATTTATTCCTGAATAAAGAATTTGACTTGGGAAGGAATGGAAGACAGAGGAAATCAAATCTACGTACTGCACATTTGTTACTCAAGATATAGAACAGAAATATCATTGATTTATTAAAGAATAATTATCAGAAACAAATGACTATGACAGACATATATGAAATCCTTCTGCCTCAAAGAAGGGGATGGGGGAAATAAAATTGCCTGTAAATCCAACAGGTTTCACATGAAAGAACAATACTTTACTACAAGCTAAAGTTATTTCAGAACCAGAAGAGCCTAGATTCTACTAAACTGAAGGAAAGGATTCAACCTACATCACAGAAATTGAAGACAGATCTACAAGATGCCTGGCTAAGCAAGAAAGATGTCTGTAAATTCAGCAGAATATACAAAGTTGCTAAATTCTAAGCAATTTAAGGATTTACCATTCCCTCATAGAGAAAATAGGCCAGACATTGAACATAAAAAGTACCAATTGGAGATGAAGTCTAGGTATTTCACTTTCTGAGAACAGTAAAAATGTTTTGCAAGAAATACCAATGGCTAAAGAAATATTGATAAAGAAATCCCTCATACTACTGACTGTTCATGTCTCCAGTATTCTAGATCTAATAGACTTATAAAGAAACATCTGAGAAGTACTGTGTTTAAAAAGGAAAGACATAAAATTTTATCTAATTTTTTTTAATGAACAAATTTCAAAGTTTTGAATGCAATATAATTTTGTATGTTACCTCATTGTAAATAAACAAGACATGACAGTGAAGTTGTAAAGCCAGAGTTTTATTTATTTTAAAGAAAATGGAAATTGATTTATATGTTTAATTGCGATACCTCTTTAAACAGATGCAATTTGGATTGGGGATGTACCTCATTAGATCTTATTCTTAGAGACATTCAATATCAGTAAGTCCTTGGATGGTGATTGACCTTGTGTCTAAGCTTTTTCATTTCAGGACTTTCCTGGCTGTACTTCCCCAGAAAAATTTATATTGTGTTGGAAGAAAAGTACCTGACAATAAAGCCATTCTAAACAAAAGTGCATTTGCAGCGTGTGAAACATGATAGGCAGTATTCATCTGAAGAAATGCAGTGTAGTGCAAAGCAAGCATAACATAAGTGTCCAAAACATATGCAACTCCCTTCATTTTAAGCTACATTCCACCGAAGAAGGCAGCACATCTGTATCAACGTTTATTTGTATAACCTATCATGGAGATCTGCCTGGTAGGGTTTTCAGCTGTAGAACTGCTGCCTGTTGAGCTGTACTTTTATTGAGCTGCTGGTTTTCTGCAAAACAGTCTAGGGATATTCATGACACATCCTTCTGGTGTGTGGCACCATTTGTCACATGTACCGTATGTGTTCTCCTCAATATGCAGACCCATGTCCGAATCACAGGTAACTATTACGAACAGCAGTGAAAGCTTGAGTACAATTTATTTTGCAGATAACACATGAAAGCTTCCTTTCACATTCATTCTAGTTCAGATGCATTGTATAAAATACTGCCAAAGAACATAAATGATATGTTTTGGAATCCAGCCTTCATCCTCAAGCCAGTCCATCAACATTATGTATTGCCTCTCATTTATGATTCTGAGGTAAATCTCTTAAGTATTTATTTACTGACATTCGATTACTGGGAAAGTCCAACTGGGTAGGACCCATTTTCAGTGGGGGCCCAGGGAGAAAAGCTGCAAAGTATTACAAAACATTTTAAGAATTTTCATTTTACAGTCTTTAAAAATAATACCAAAAACAACTACAGTTTAAATAATTATACCAGTTAGACGCAATATGAAAACACTGGTAAAGAATAGTTGCAAATTGTATGGCAATGATTTAATAGTTAGAGAAATTTTGGCCAATTTATAGAGAGACTAAAGGTAAGTTAGTATAATACAAACAGGAATTGCAATATGAAGTGAGAAAAAAGCAGGCTTATGTTTGTCAAGAATTATTCATACATTTTTTAACTGCTGAATAAACTTGGCAATACTACAAATGCCCACACTGATAAAAAAGTTTTTACTATAAGTTTATACAATTCACTTTCTTGCAAATGCCTTTAAATGTGTACAGGAATCTAGAGGCTCCATGAGTCAGCATAGTCTATTAAAAATGGCAGTAGATGAAATGTTTCTGTGTGGCAAAACAGGGCTAAGTCTGGAGGTTGCTGAGCATGTGTTTTTGATGGTAACTGTTTGATATTCTAAGACTCAGTACAAGTCCCAAGATAGCAAGACTGAATAAGCAAATATGCTGACTTACATATATTAAGTCTAGGATTGCCTTTTCTCAGAATATTCCCTTTTCTCTGAAGTACAGAAATGTTGGAGTTGGTATATAAGTTGATGAGTGTGATGAGTGTAGGATACTTGTCTTTCACATTGTGAGTGTAGGAGGGCTTGCCCACTGCAAAAAAAAAAAAAACAGCTTTCCAGGACAAGAACAATGCTTGGCATTCGCTGTTCTCCGGTATTTTAGGACTATTTGTCTTAACTGAGGGGCTCACAATTATAAGTATCGGACCTACAATGTAGAGCTATTTTTGGTATTTGTTGAAAATAGAATACTGATTTTAGTCTTACACTAATGTAGATATGTAGCATGTATTATTTATTAATTTGCATTTATATACTAGGAAAGTTCAAATAGGCAAAAAAATAAAACTTTTCAGTGAAGGCCTGGGGAGAAAGCACAAGAAAAATACAAACATATAAAATTATAAAATAGAGGTGTAAGAATATAGAATTGCAAAATACAAGAACAAAAAAACTACATCAAAATATCACAGTAAAATTTACAACGAAAACTGCATCAAATATCACTGCATAATTAAAAAAATGAGCTATGTATAGCTAAGCAGAAAGATAAGGTAATGTAACCTAATTATGCTTCAAAGATAAAGTAATGTAACCTAATTATGCTTCTAAGAACTAAGAATCTAAAACTTAATATAAAAATATCTTCTAGTGCTCCATATCTAAACTCACTATATAAAAGTACATCAAACAACGAAATGAAATCAAGTAAAAATAATTTGTGAAACATAACCTTAAACATAAAAGGAAGTAAGCTATATTGTCACCCTTGATTTGTGTGAATAAGGATGAGTAGTGAAGTTGGAGGAGACAGAGAAGACAGAACAGACTAAGGCTGTGCTGCAGACAGTAAGAAAATACACATGGATATTGACAGAGAACAAATACTTGGTGGAAATTTTATAAATGGGGGGGGTTAAAATGAGGAGAGAAAATTTGGATAGTTGATCTACAATTTGGCTTCTCAAGAGTGGAGGAAGAGGATTGGGCTGTGTGATTTGAAGTGGATATGCACAATCCTTCAACACCACAGTACTGATGAGGAGGGAAGTGTGTAATATTTAGCTCACAGACACAATAGGATTATTGTACTAGAAGTGTCTGTCAGTCAGGCAGCATCATATGCATTAGTGAATAGGGCGTAATCTGAAACAGTTATAAGTAAGGTATAAACAGTTAAGAATAGATATGAAATAATCCAACCGGTAATGTGCACTGACAGCCAAGATGCTTTCAGGTCTAGTTGGAGATGAGTTTTAAACTTCTAGAGGTTCTCTGAGTATTAGTGGAAAAGGGATTTTCATTTGGATCTACATTTTGGAGACAGATTAATAATCATCAGCTGTGTTGTGTTATTCATGGGAGAGAAGGAATTTGTTTGGGGAGTATAACTGAGAGTTTCTAAGGATAGGCATTTATTCAACTGGTATACAATGTTGTGTGATACTTTTCCTTGAGATTAGGAGTGATAGTTGGGTATTTTCATTCAGCTGGAATGCATAATCAACAATCTGTGATGGTTTCTGAATAGGAAGTTAGCAGCAAATTTTGCTACTTTATTATAGTATTGCTCAAGCTTATTATTTTGTCCCCTCCCTAGACATCATTCTTATGAGTCCAGCCCCCATTCCCCACATCCACACCAGGTCTACCAGCTAGTCTCCTACCCTCCTTGACTTTCTGACTTACTCTGTAATTGCTGGAGCTGGTTGTGGATCTTAAAGGCATCCCAGGAGCTCAGCCATCTTTTTTTTCATGTGTTTTTTTACTTTGTTTATTTTCCCACCCATTTCCTTTTACTGCATCTCTCGCCATGCTCTTTGACCATGTGCAATGGCAACTCCCCTCTATGGACCACATCTCCTGTTAAGGAGCATCACTGACACTCAGGATAGGCATGCCCATCCCTTCCTGCTGCTCCATCAGTCACTCAAGCTCAAGCTTAGGTCTTGAGTAGATTGCAAGTTTTTGAATATAGGAGAATCAAATAAGAGATTAGGAAGGACCTAGGCTGAAGACAAGTTTTTTCTCCTTCTGTATTCAAGAAAAGGTTTGGTTCTATACAAGAGGTGAAGTTTTTTTGTTTTTTTTTTTTTTACAACAAATTGAATTAGTGGTCAAATATCAATGTATAATCAATTATGACTTAATAGTTTTATGTGTGGATTAATTCAGTGTTGATGCTTTTAGAGGATGTGATAGTGAAACGTGTTCTATTTTCAGAATGTGATTGTGGCATGGATAGTAGTAGTTTTGTTTTTTTAGGACTGAGTAGTGGATAACAGTTTTTCAGACAAGTTTGTATAGTGGAGATATATTCCTGGGTTATCTGTTGAAGTTTTGAAACAGTAGAACAGATGAATACTGAAGCATCAGCATATTGAATAAGAGTGGCTTATTTGGCAGCTGAATACAAATTATTGATTAATATACTAAACAGCAATGAACCTAATATGGATCCTTTTGTGCACAACAATGGAAAAAGGAAGGAAAGAAGAGTATTCGGTCAATTATTTGACTAACTGGAATCTATTAGACAAATGGCTGTGAAACCAGGTGAGAGAGGATTTAGAGAGGCCCAGCTCAGAGAAATCATTTAAGAGTTTTTCATGGGAGATAGTGTCAAAGGCTTTGGATAGGTCTAAAACCAAAAGGGAAGCCAGCTTTCCTTAATTTCTGATGTGGTTTATGGTATTTAGAAAACTGAGCTGAGCAGTGCTTGTACTATAATTAGGACAAAAGTCATACTGAGTTGGAAACAGAACATTATAATCTAAGACGTACTTGAGTATAGTAGAGCTGGAAGGCAAGGCAAAGATTTTTTTCATCTGCTTGAATATTGACAGGTTAGAGTTTAGTGCTCCAAAAGAGAAGCACCAAAGAAATTCATTTTGGACTGTTGCTTAGATTGGTACAAGTCAGACTTCTTCCATTTTATAGCCTATGTGTCTAAATCCTGCCAAGCACATACATATGTTTATATAGCTTTCCTATTTAATTTTAAAATGCTGTCTCCTGGTTTGGCTACCTGATAGTGGTTGTTGGGGCTGATAGCTTTGTATCTTAGTCTGGCATGGAGATAATTGCCTAGCTTGAGAGTCATGTGTTGCCAGGCAAAGGAGTAGTCTATCTGAGTATGAAATCAGACACCATTGTCAATCTAAAGGTCAGCTGTTCTAGAATGTTTGTCTGTATCTCACCATGAAAGGAAGGCTGAAGAGTCTATTAGCACCCTGTGAGAAACAGAAAAGTAAAGTAAACAACTATTAAAAATAAAAGAGAAGAAGAAAGCAAGCAGCTATTAAAGAAAATTGCTAGTACCTCCATAATGCCACTGTGTGATAGGTGACATGGGGAGATATTAGGGAAAGAACCCATGATTTTTTTATAGTTTTATTATTTTTATGTCATTTTATTCTAGTTCTACTTAGCCTTTTTAATACAGTTTTAATGCACAATCCTTGGAATGAACAATAATTGTGAAAGCAACATTAATAAAACGCTGCAATGACCATTAAGGAAATGAACACTGTCCATTGGCAGTATATACATATTCTTAACAAAGCTACTAAATTCTTCTAGCACTTTCCATTTCCTTGTAACTTCTGAATATCAGAAATGATATTCTGGTATGTTGAGAACCAGCAGAACTACATAAGTGCAGTCCATAAGGAGGGGTGTATGTATACCCATACATGAGCATTTATGTGTGTCCACAATATTTTTCTGTCAGTGTTTATTTTACCTACTACAACCTTCAAGAAGCATAAACACAGTATTTTTTTATTCTTTTTGTGCCAAACATTGTTTCACTTACTACATAATTAGACTGTGTAAAGTATCTGATTCCAGGCTCCAGCAAGAAAGTCAAGAGTTGACTGTGTCATTGCAGACTCAGTCTTTAGTTGGTATGTGTATGCTCTCACCATGTTTGAATTTTATAGGACTGTAATTATGAGTTTCAGAGTGGCAGTATGTGCTATTAAAAGAGTACTAAAAGTATACAAAAATGTTTTATTTATGTACATATTCATTTTTTTTCATCCCTTTATTTACAACAGGGATTCTTCATTTTATTGTTTGGCTGTCTTATGGATAAAAAGGTACAGTAGATCCATTTTTTCATTTTATATCAATAGAGATTGTTTTAAGATTGCAGTTACTAATTTAACTAATACTGTGCCCTTTTGACTTTAGATCAAGAATTTCATTTGCAACTGCTTTAATAAAGCCTCTCTGCACAGAACAGTGGTAAGTCCTGAGTCAACACTAAAAAAAATGTTAGTAGTTAGATAACCACCAGCCCATTTGCATGTTATACAGAGTTGTTAATGGCCATGAAAGTTGTTTTGCTGTTTTCTCAGTACTATATGTGATGTAACATGCAAACCACTTCTATTTGTTTAAGGATGAATGGGTTATTGATAATCCACATCAAATGATGAGCTGCCAAGGAGGTGTCTATCTTTTATTGTCATAGTCTATTTAACCTGCTACATGAACAAGTTATTTTTAAAAGTAAAGGCAGTCAAAGATAATGATTTGTACTTAGAAAACTGGCAGTGAAAACTGACCAACCATATTACAGATTCCCCTGTGCATAAATTATATTCCATGTGCAGCTAATGATAAGCCCCCCCCCCCCCCCCACCAAAAAAAAAAAACATTTACTCTTGTTTCCTCTTCACAGGAGCAGAGAAATTAAAGCTATATTTTAATTCTGAAAAATAAACAGCAGTTATGTTTTCCTATCATAAGTTGACATTTTGGCACCACCGACTGCATGCACGCACGCACACACACACACACACACACACACACACACACACACACGAGCACATATGCACGCACATACAAATCCATGGATACTAGGCTGCTACAGAATTTTACATTCATAAAACAGTTTAAAAAAGCTAAAAAATTGAGACTGAGGCTATCTATATAATGCCTACTTTTGCAATCTCCTCACATCTTAAGTATCCAGATTTCAAATTACCTTAGAATACTCAACTAAGGTTCATAGGTGTTTAATATGCTAATGACCACAAGGGCCGTTTTAAGCATAGCCATGCATCCCAAATCTCTGACAAGTTCTGATACCCTTGATAAGTATAAGCATGGGCCTGAGAGATGAACCATTTACAGGTTGCCTGTGTCCATTAATGACATAAGTACCAAACCAGGGATGAATTTCCGGTTTCCCATCCAGTTGTCCAAATTGCACTTGACTTGGTTAAGGGAGGAACTCTGCTTCACATGGATGGGGAGCCTGGTCCATAGATGGTGTAGTCTCTGTGATACATACCTATCTGTCCTGTTTATATCACAGGCAAGGTTTAAGTCATTAGATTTTTTTTGTTATTCTGCACACTGGGTGACACAGTGACGTAGTGGGTTTGTAGCTTCACAGCAAGAGGTTTTCTTTTTTTGATTCTTAGCTGTAGTGTCTTCTGTGCAGACTCTGCATGTCCTCGCTGTGTTTGGATTTTCTCTGGGTAATACAGTTTCCCCCAACCTCCCAAAGACTTGCAGTAGCAAACTGCCACCTCTAAACTGTCACTAGTTGTGCATGTATTGTGTGCGTGTGTCTGTCTGCCTGCCTGTCTTTCTGTCTATAATACAGAAGATAGGCTTGGCAGTCTACTTCTGTTCTACTATTACTCCAGTTTCCTCTCACCACCCAAAGACCTGCAGTTAGGCATGCCACCTATCCGGTATTTTTCCTGGCTATCCAGAAATCAGAATGATTCTCTGGTAGTCTGGAAAATGCTGTACAAATTCCAGTATTCTGTTTGGTAGCATGAACACAATGTCACAGTTAGTAAAATAGCAACATTAGCCTGATTTTTGAAAAAACAAAATTGCTAAAGTGATGTGAACATGTCTGAGACTAGTTAAATAAAAAAATTGTTGAATGCAATACCGAGATTAGGCAAAAAAAGATGAAAGGAGACGTTACATCATAAAATGGGAGTGAAAGTAGGTGGCAAGAGGTGATAGTGGCTAGGTTAGGGGTGGTGCAGGGGGTGTGGCTTTGGTCTGGTTTCTGCCACAATGAAAGTGACAACCCTACCTGCAGTAGCAAATTGGCACCTCTAAATTGCCTTCAAGTGTGCATGCAGAGTATGTATGTGTGAGACAGAAGAAAGGCCTGGCAATATTCTTCTCTTCCCTGCTTAACTAGTAAAACCTGTGGAGGACAGCAGATATTCATGGGGGTTACTATTGGAATCAGACTTGATTCATAAAGCATGGATGGATAGAGTGCACATTACCTCTGGGCGTAAGTGTTCAAGTACTTCAGCATGAAATAATGGCTGGGGCTAAAGATAAATGTTGTGTTAAACTGCATCTGCCTAATCAGTAGTAATTCAGAAGCTAAACAATTCATTGCATTTCACAAATTGCACCTTAGGGTGACAATATTTTTTTCATAAATTGTGCCTCAGGGTGAGAATTTTTTTATATTTTAACCAGTCCTGTTGTACTTTCTGTAACAAACTGATGATGTAAAAAGGAGAAGCATGTCTGAGATGCATACAATGTTTGGAGTCAGGTTGGTTAAAAACATTTGTAAACTTTAAATTTATCTTCTTAGTGTATTATTTATTTATTTATTTATTTATTTGTCTTTGTTTATTGGGAAAGCCCGACTGGGTAATACCCATTTTCAGCGGAGGCCCAGGAAGAAAAGCTCCATTTGCATTACATTAAGTTCCAGTTAAACACAGCATGTTACATTTCTATTTACATTTAAACACAAATAGTAGTTAAATTTATACATTCTAAGATTTTACAGAGATGTAAGTTATTAGAGAGCTCACATGCAACTTAGTGGATTGTACAGGTAGCAGTTATCTATAAAAATTGTTCTGCCATTTCAGTGAGAGGTTGAGAGTATTCTGTTTAAGGAGAGCATTTGGAGAGTATCATACGGTGAACACAAAGACAACCTGTTGATGAGCATGTGCAGGACTAGGATTGGTTAAGATGTTGTTTAAGCCATGGTTTAAAACTATTGAGTTTGTCAGAGAGTTTTATTTGTATGGGGATAGAGTGAGCCTCCTACAACATTATTTGACTTATTTGTAAGTAATAAGAATTTGTTACTAGACCAGAGGTCCCTTGCTGAACAGTAGGGCAGTAATACATTTTGTAGTGCAGGCCATTTTTCTGGATGATGAATGAGTCCATGTGCTATAGTTAGTTGTAAATATGTTAGGTAGTTGTGTAGTTCAAGCCATTTTAATTGCTTTAAGCTATGACAATGGTGGGTCCTATCAGGGAGATTGGTGTAAAATTTAGCTATTTTATTGTAGCAGGAGGCAAATGTATTTTTTTTGAGTATCGTTTAAGTTTGTTAGGATAGTAGTGGCATATAAGACACTTGGCAATAAGAAGGTGTTGGCTATTGTTTTTCTTGAAGTATCTGTAAGGAATCAAAATTTCCTATAAATGGAGCCTAGTTTCTGGTGTGTAGATGTAATGGTGTGCAGTATATACTGGTAATGTTTGAGATTATCATCTATTATAATGCCTAGAAGTTTACTGTTAGTTACAGTTTCAATGACAGCATTATTTGCTGATCTTACAGTAAAAGATTGCCTTTGATTGTGGCAAGTTTTTGAGGTAAAAAGCACTAACTTAGTTTTCTTGGGGTTTAGTAGAAGGTTTGATTCTTTGAGCCTGGTTTCTACACAGGAGAAACATTTTGAGTAATGTATTGGAGCTTATTTATTGTCGAGGCTGCACATATTAATGTTGAGTCACGTGCATACTACTTTACTGAACTAATGTGGTGAGTGGAGGTGTAGAGGTCATTAATAAGTATATTAAACAGCACAGAACCCAGGACAGAGCCCTGAGGGACATCTGTAGTAACTGGTTGACAGGATAAGTAGGTTTCTTGCCTTCCAGATAGGACATTATATATATATATATATATATATATATATATATATATATATATCTCCCCTTCAAAACATTGAATGATCATAACATCTAAGCTCAGAACATTGAGACCATAACATATAAAACTCATAACATCAAATTTAATAACACTGAAACTTTGCATCACAACTTCAAAACCTACAAATCACATGTAAATAACATCCCCTCCACCTAAAACACCACCAAAGTATTAAACATACTTTGTACTAACTAGGAAATCACAAGGACTATTGTGTAAGTCCTGTTGAGGAGAGTCAAACAAGTAGTTGCTGGTGCAAGACGATATCAAATGCCTTTGACAAGTCTAAGAACATGGTGGACATAAGCAGACCATTGTCTCTATGTTGGTTTATTAGATTGGAAAAATGTAGTAGTGCAGTAGTGGTGCTGTGGTAAGGTCTAGAGCCATGTTGTCCAACATACAGAAGTACAACAAATCCATCTTATTTGACCAAATTCATCAATTCATATAAATTTATTCACAAGTTAAGCCATTTCGCCCCAATTACTGTGGGACCTCTTCAGAACTGACATATCCACTTCAAACACACATTTTTATGTGTCATATTCTAAAATCATCTGACACAGTCAACCAATAGTAACCTATACTTAATTTACTAATTGACCAGTAAGTAAAATATGTTAAAATGTGATGCAATTAAAATGGTCAAAGTAACCTAAACAATTACAATGCTTCAAAATGCATCTGTTTCAAAATACAATTTATACTGCATGCTTCGTTTATACCTGGCATTGTAGCTGCATTAAGACGCAATTGCCATTTAAGCTTAAATCTGATATAATCTGTCGAATTACCAAGAAACAAATCTATGCTCATTGTAAACAGAAATATGCTCATACAAAGCAGTGGTTTGTTTACACTATTTAATGTCAGTTAAATGTTCGTATACTCTTTCCCTAAATTTTCTAGAAGATTTTCCTATGTAATATACCAAGCATTTTAAGCATTTAGCTAAGTACACCACATTTTTACTTTGGCAGGTGCAGTGTTCTTTTATGTGTATAATAGTGTTAGCAATCTTAAACTTTTCATCTATAATAATGTAGGGACATTGACTACATCTGCCACATTTAAAATTGCCAGCTTTTCTACTAATCCAGCTGTTGTCAGGGTGTTATATATATCTCATATTTCAAGAAGGTCCTTAAAGGATTGATATGTTTTAAAAATAAACTTAGGTCTATTACCTAACTTCTTTTTGGCCTCCCTGTCTAGACTCAACAAATTCCAGTTTTTGGTTACAACTTTACAAATTACGTTACTCTCTTTGTTGTAAGTAAGAATGAAGGAAAGGCCTCTATCTTGTTTTATTCCCACCGAATTACAACCTACTACTTCACTGTGATGCCCAAGGATGGGGTGATATATATCATCTGGTCTTTTCCTAACCACTTCTTCGATGTCAGTTAAAACACATTTAGGATAACCTCTTTTGTCAAATACATCTAACACAAAATCTACCTCCTCAAAAAATTCTTCATCAAATGTTAACATTCTGGTCACCCTCAATAGTTGTCCTTTCACAACTGATCTCTTTTGATGCTGAAGGCACCGGCTGGTGTAATCAAGGTAAGAATTAGAAAAAGTGGGCTTTCTATTTACACTTGAGACAAATCTGTTATTAGCATGTCTTTCCTTAATTCTACACCCAAATAAAAAAAAATTATTACAACTAATACTATGAGAAAAGTGCAAAAATTATACAGTCCGATTACAATACTGTAGAAATTGTTCCGGCTTGCAAGATGAATCTGTCCACAAAATAAATATTTTTCAAATGTTTTTTTTTAACTGACATCAAAGAAGAAGTGGTTAGGAAAAGACCAGATGGTATATATCAACCCATCCTTGGACATCACAATGAAGTAGTAGGTTGTAATTTGGTGGGAATAATGCAAGATAGAGGCCTTTCCTTCATTCTTACTTACAACAAAAACAGTAATACAATTTGAAAAGTTGTAAGCAAAAACTGGAATTTATTGACTCTAGACAGGTAGACCAAAGAGAAGTTAGGTAATAGACCTAAGTTTATTTTTAAAAAAGATCAATACTTTAAGGTCCTTCTTGAAATATGTGATATTTATATATGTATATATATATACATATATATATATATATATATATATATATATATATATATATATATATATATATATATATATATATATATATATATATATATATATATATATGGATCCCCTTCAAAACATCTAAAGTTCATAACATCAAAGCTCAAAACATTGAGACCATAACATCTAAAACCCATAACGTCTAAAACTCATAACATCGAATTTCATAACATTGAAACTTTGCATCACAACTTCAAAACCTACAAATCACATGTAAATAACATCCCTTCCACCTAAAACACCGCCAAAGTAGTAAACACACTTTGTACTTTGTTTCTGCAGGGGGGGCAAGCCCCCCTGCAGCCCTCATGTGGGGGGCTGTGCCCACCCACCCATCCCCGTAAATTGAATATACCAACTCTGAGATCGCACTACAGTGGGGTTAGGAAATTAACTTTTTCCACACTGTAGTGCAATCTCAGAGTTGTTATATTTAATTTACGGGGGCTGGGGGGGCAGCGGAGCCCCCCACATGGGGGTTGCAGGGGGACTTGCCCCCCTGCAGAAACGTAGTACAAAGTGTGTTTACTACTTTGGTGTTGTTTTAGGTGGAAGGGAAGTTGTTTACATGTGATTTGTAGGTTTTGAAGTTGTGATCCAAAGTTTCAATGTTATGAAATTCGATGTTATGAGTTTTAGATGTTATGGTCTCAATGTTCTGAGCTTAGCTGTTCTGATGACCATTCAATGTTTTGAAGGGGATCCATATATATATATATATATATATATATATATATATATATATATATATATATATATATATAAAACACCCTTGACAACACAGGGATTAGTAGAAAAGCAGGCAATTTTAAATGTGGCAGATGTAGTCAATGTCACTACATTATTACAGGTGAAAAGTTTAAGACTGCTAACACTGTTATACACATAAAAGGACACTACACCTGCCAAAGTAAAAATGTGGTGTACTTAGCTAAATGTTTAAAATGCTTGGTATGTTACAGAGGAAAAACTTCTAGAAAATTTAGGGAAAGAGTATACAAGCATTTGACTGACATTAAAAAACAAACCAATGCTTTGTATAGGCATATTTCTGTTTACAATGAACATACATTTGGTTTCTTCATAGGTTCATAGGTTGGTACTAGGCTATCAGCCCTAGGGCCTATACAAGCCTAACCATAACAATTCCCTGGCTATTTCTTCCCACACGATTTACTTCCCTGGACCCCTGTCTAGCAGGGCGACTGACGTGATCCTCGGGGTGAATTTCCTTTCTCCCATCCAATCGTCAAGGTTCCTTTTGAAGAGGGCCAAGGAGGCGCTCTGCTTGACATGTATGGGCAGTCTATTCCAGAGTCTGGGGAGTCTCTGGGTCATTCTTGGTAATTCAACAGATTATACCAGACCCACAAGGGAAAATTATACCTGAACATCTAGATGCTTGTGAGCTTAAATGGCAACTGCATCTTAACGCAGCTACAATGCCAGGTATAAATGAAGCATGCAGTATAAATTGTATTTTGAAACTGGTGCATTTTGATAGCTTACTTCAACCATTTTAATTGCACCACATTTTAACATAGTTTACTTATTAGTCAATTATTTAATTAAGTATAGGTTACTGTTGGTTGACTGCATCAGATGATTTTAAAATGTGGCATATAAAAATGTGTGTTTGAAATGGATATGACAATTTTGATGAAGTCCCGCAGTAATTCAGATGAAAGTGCTTAACTGGTCAATAAAGTGGGATGAATTTGGTCAAATAGGCTAAATTTGTTGTACTGCTATATTTTGGATTTAGTGGTTTAGTTCTACAGCTGGTCAACATGTCTAAAGCCAAGTTGCATTTCTGAAAGCAGGTTATTTATGGTTAGGTATTGCATCAACTGCATATGGATGCATTTCTCTAATATTTTGGAGGAGGGAATTGCTATTGGTCTGTAGTTATTAAACTGTGTAGCTGTGTCACCTTTGTTTAGTTGTATGATGCAGGATTTTTTCCGCAGTGATGAGACGTATCTTTCTGCTATGGACCTATTAACTAGCATGGACACAGGGAAGGCTATGACTTCTGTGGACATTTTTAGGTAGTCTAATAGTAGTTGGTCTACAGCTACAAAAGTAGTTTTTAGTTTAAGGAACATCTTCATTATGAGAGTGGTAGCTTGTTGGCTAATCATGACAAGGGTTCCAGATAGAGAAGAGAGTGAGAGATGGGTGGTAGCTGTAATTACCTTGGCACAGTTTGTAAGGCATTTTTTAACTTGTAGGGCACCTAGTTTTTGATGGGTTTTCTTGATGCTGTTGTGGATATATAATTGAATTTAAGATTGTCTTTACATATAAACTACTTGATATTACAATTAAAGTACCTTCAATCATGGTATTATTTAAGGAAGAAATTTTAAAATTGCTTTTCATGGAAATGGGATTTTGGGAAAAAGAGAAGTCATTTCGTTTTTTTGGGACTTTACTAGCAGGTGATTAACCTGTAGCCATCTTTCAACAGAGTTAAAGCCTTCCTGAGTAATTCCCTGAAGATGTATTAGGTTGTTGGAAATGCATATTAGGGTATAATCGTCAGTATATTGTTTGAGGGAAGCTTGCTCAGAGGATTTATGTACATTGTTAGTGTACATGTTGAGGAGTAGGGGGCTGCAAATGGAGCCCTGTGGCATGTCAATATTGGCAGGAAAGAATAAACAAAAGTTGGAGAGCCATTAAACAGAATGGTATCTATCAGTTAAGTAGTTTTTAAACCATACTAGCATGGATTGTGACAGCCCAAGGAAAGACAGCTGGCAGAAGAGTTTTTGGTGAGAGACTAGATCAAAAGCTTTACAAATATGAAGGAATATAGAGGAAAACAGTTTGCCTGTGTCTATGGCTTTGTTAGTAGTATCTATGAAGGTTGATAAGACCATGGTAGTGCTATGTATGGGACTAAAACTGTGCTGAGTGAGTCAGAAGCTTTTCCTGAAGGATGTATTAAATAAGTTGTTTATGAATGCACTTCTCCAGAAGTTTTGACAAAAGGGATATTATGGCAATAGGTCTGTAACTGGTTATATCAAATAAGGTTCCTCCTTTATGAAGGTGGATAGTGAAGAATTTTTTTCCACAGAGGAAGAGAGTATGATTCCTTGGTAGTTCTGTTAATTAGAACAGACATAATACATGCTATAGAGCTAACAGTGAGCTTGAGATATTCTGCTGATAGATTATTTACTGAAGGAGAACAGAGTTTCAGTTCATGAAGTAGCGATTGAATGTAGGAGGTTAGTATGGATTTTAGGGTAAAACAGAGGGTGTTTGCTGTCTGAGGAAAGGGCATGGCAAGATTGTTAGGAGGAAAATCTTTAGTAGGGTCTTTAATGTTTTCTATAAAATGTGTATTAAACTGAGCAGATGTTTGAGAGGGAGTGTTATTTGGGACATGATTAGGAGTGGTGGTTGCTCCAGGGTAGAGTATATTATTAATAGAAGACCAGATTTTTTTAGGGTTGGAACAGTGATTTAGTAAGGAGTTATGGTAGTAGATATTATTGTCTACATTCATCTATCTTTAAGTATGGTTCTTTAAAGTGCTGTAGGTTTTAGAGAGATCTATATTTTAACCATTCTTTCCTAGCCCTATTGCTTTCATGCATTAGGTGCCTGTTTTGAGGGGATAACCAAAGATAATGATTATTTCTTACTCTTTTTGTTCATGTTGGAGCCAGGCTATTGAGGGTTTTCAGAAAAAAGTGTATTAAATTTGTGTACGGCTTTATGAAGTGCAATCTTTTGCAGGATAGACCAGCAAAAGGAGCGTAGGATTCTGTTAAATGTATTAGGGTTAAAATTAATGAGGTTACAGGAAGTTCTATGCAAGTGTTGCTTGACATGATGGGTACCCAGTCTACTTACATATATAGGGAAGTGGACATGGAGGGTGACAGAGAGAATGCTGCTGGAGACATACTTAGTGGAATCAAACATGAATATCCAGTTGAGAACTGAGCCACAGTTTTTGGAATTGTTAAAAAATATGGGGGGAGGAAATGAGTTGAGTCAAGCCGAACAGGTTGAGACTATTTCATGGGTATTTTGTGGAGATAATCTGCCAATCAAAATTAGCATCACCTAAGATTATATTATCATTAGAAATTTTATGTGGGACCCAGTTTAGGATGTATTCTAGATTTGTAGTATTATTGACTGAGGGGATATAGAGCACTATAAAAGATAGTAGTTAGTTGAAAGATGAGAAGTTCAGCTTTATGGAATTTGGGAACAGATGTATTACATGGAGATGGTCTGGGTATAGCAAATCTACTCCATCACCATTTTTTTTTCAGTTTGATGAACCCATGATATTATTATAGCCAGGAAGTGATATTTCACCTCATATTTATATCATCACAAAAAATAAAAACTCACTGTAACATTTCAAGAGTGACTTGTGAGAAAGAAGAATTGTAAAGAAGTACAAACAGATAAAAAAATAATCAGAAAGTTTATGGCAGATACGAGAAGACAGGGTCACCCTGTTAGCTGAATACATCTGTGTGGACAAGGATTCAAGTAATCCATTTAAACTTGCCAATTTTTATGTGTGGATAAGGACTGAACTCATCAGTTTAGGCTTACTGATTTTCAAGTCATTGCTGCTTTCCATACAGAATCACTGCAGGTGCAGTTTTTATTTGTGTGCCAGCAGTAATAAGTCAGTGTTTGGTCTTTTCACTTTCCTCCATGTTTCTATGGCTGTGGAGTTGATATACTTAACTAAGGGGTACAGGGGAGGCAAAAATGCCTATTTAATTTTATTTCATTTTAATTACTGGAATTAAACCTTGACTTTTTATTAATCTGGTGAAAGTTACATCTTGTGGTTACCTAGGGAGATGTAATAGAAGCAACAGCCAAATTTGGCACAGAGAAATGCTCTCTGTAGTAGGTATAACAAAAAAATGTCCTCCTACTAGTCAAGTCTGTAAAATCTCTGGCAGAAGAACGCACCTTATTAAAGTGTGTTAAATGAAGCAACAAATTTATTGTTGAAGAGACTGCATGTATTAGTGCAAAATCATCAGAAAGAGATATTTATGGGTGCAATCTGTGTTTAGAATATGTAGACCATGGAGAGTGTGCAAGAGAAAAGTATAAAAAACATGCCCAAAAATTAATTGGAGATATGGGAGAAAAAAACACAGAAGTAATAATCAAGACTAAATTGTAGAGCAGTAACTACATCAGTGCATAAAGCAACGTTTGTTTTATCATTCAAAGCACTGAGTCAGAACGACAGCAACCTGAAGCAATCCTGTAAGTCATTTTCATCATCAGGTAAAACCAAAGGGTCATATAGTTCTTAAATGTGAGTATACAAAAACATTCCATTCCAAACAGCTGATACTGTGAATATGTTTGACTTGCCAGAAGCCTGTCATATTGAAAAGAATTCACAGTACGTCTGAAAAGTTAGTGTGGTTCACAAAATGTTCAGCCTGATTAACTTAAACAATTCAAAGCTTTATTCACTAGTGTGAGTTGTTTGCCAGGGATTTATTGCATTCAAACAGATCCTATACTACAGCCTGCAGAACATGTTAGTGAAAAAGTTCCAGCAATTTTGTGGGCTAAAATGCATAGGAATTAAACCACATGGAGAAAGTACTTGTTATTCAGAAACAGAGTGAGTCAACAGAATGGATCAAGACAAGGCTACTGAAGTAAAAATGTAATAAAAATTCATGTTTGCTATAGATCCACATAGCCTGATTAAAGTGATTAAAGCCATAAAAAAGCATCATCTACTTTTTACAACTGAAGTACAGTCTCTGCACCAAAAGCAATGCATTTTCTGTGCTTGATGCCTTTCAGAGATATTGACAAATAAATCTTCATTATTGACATCCCAAGCTATGCATCTTTAATTCACTAGTAGAAATGCATATATTTCTAGGGTTCATAGATTTATAGTATGCTAACGACCACCAGGGTCTCTACAAACTTAACCGTGCAACCCAACACAGTTTTCTCCCAGAGTTCCTTGGACACTTATACAGTGGGGTATTTTAGTAAAGAGGTAGCTAAGGGTTATATCAGAGTGGCTATGTTTGTCAGGGATTAATTTACTGACTGTCGACCTCTGTCAGTCAGAGACATGGGGGCCAGACCAGAGGTGAATTTGCGATTTCCCATCCAATGATTAAAGTTTCTTTTAAATAAGGTCAGGGATGAACTCAGCTTCACTTAGATAGGGAGCCTTTGAGACACATGTTACACTCCAGTAAGTTCTAGTTATGTTGCAGACAAGGTTCAGTTCTTGAGAGCTAATGTCACTGGTGCTGTTTGTCTTGCAGATGTGCAAGAGATCCATCAATGCTGGATCTAAGGATGCTTTATATGCTAGGCACAGATCATCTCTCAGTAACCTATAGGAGACTGAGTACAGAGACAGGACCTTAAGGCAATCTGTGTAGAACAGGGTATTCTTACCCTGGATTCTCCCGGTGAGGAACTTTTGAGGGTATTACAACTATTGCAAGTGCCTGGTTAGGTAAATGCCAAAAGGGGCATTGTACTCAATTATTGGTCTGATAAGGGCTGAGCAGAGTGGTACTATTACTTCCTTGGACCTGGATGCCATACCCTTGCTTGCAAGTTGGGCAACATAGAGTGATTTTCTTACTATCTTGGCTATATGTTGGTTGAAAGTCAGAATACTGTCTACATATGTTCCCAGATCCCTAACTACTGGGTAAACTCTTAAGGGTGTTTTAATGATGAAGTAATTAGTGTAGGTGGACAACTTCCCAAAGGGCACTATAATACAATTTTTTGCATTGAGTTTTAATCTGTGGGTTTTACATCAGTCACTTGTTTGTGTTACACCCAATTGTAGAATGTTGGTGTTGTAGGGGGAATCTATGATAGCTCCCAATTTACAGCCATCTGTGAACTTAGTGAGCAAGAGGCTTTTGACATTAGCCATGACTTCCAAGAAGTAGATGCTAAACAGGACTGTGTGTAAACTGGAGCCCTGGGTACTCTACTGGTGACTGGCCTCTTGGTACAGGTGGTCTCACCAATCCTGACTTCTTGGGCCCTATCTGCAAGCCAGATAGCAGTCCAGTATGTTATGTAGGAATTTATAACTAGTTCTGAGAGTGTATCAGCAATACCTGAGTGAGGTATTGTATCAAATGCCTTGTCCAGGTCAAGGTAGGTGGTAGGCATCATTTTCCCCTCAACCATCTCAAAAAAGCCTACCAGGTTAAGTAGGCAATGCCTTTCCTTGAAAAAGCCAAACTGGGATGGGTAGAGTGTCTGTAAGCCACCAATGTCCTTGTAAATCATTTCCGTGATAATTCATTCCATAGCTTTGCACATTAGATTTGTCAGACTGATGGATCTGTAGTTCCCTGGGTCAGTTGATGGTCCAGTATTATGAAGACAGATGACAGTTACGGCCCTTCATTCAGCCATCACAACCCATTTTGATGCTGTAGTTAAAGAGCAACTCAAGTGGTCATGCTGGGTCATGTTTTAGGGTATTTAAACGGCAACCAGGGATATTGGCAGGGCCCATTGAAGCAGTGTTTTGGCCTTAGAGAGTGCCTCTAATACCTGCTCCCTGTTAATAGCTGTTGGGGGATATGCTAGAAAGGATTTTGCAGTGAGGAGGGGTAGTGGGGGAAGTGGGAGTGAAGTCAGACCTAAATTTATCAGCCAGTAGATTTGCTATGTCACCCCGGTCAGTGAAGGCTGTGCCATTTACCACCAGTTCTGGACACTGGTATGTATTGCCTTTAAGGTTTCTGACATAGCTGACAAAGGCCTTGTGCCTGGAATGCTATCTTGACCTTGTAATTAGCCTTGTTGGACTTTATTAGACCTGATGGTTTCTTATTTAGTTGAATCAGAGATCTTGTCTCTGTGAGAGTTGCTCTTGCTGATTTTGGTCATTACTTGTTTTCTTTTCTTATATAGACTCTTACAGTAGGGATTCCACCAGTTTGGTTTGTTTTTGGTGTTGGATCTGGGCTTACGTCTGATAGGTACAGCAGTCTCAATACAGCCATATAAATGTTTGTACAAGGTTTCTGTAAATAATTCTGCATAGATAGCTGTGTTCTCAGGGTTTGAGGCAGCTGTGAATTTTGATAAACTGTCTCTTGATAGCATGTAGTTTACTTTAGTATTGTTCACAGCTGTTTCAGGCTTAGTTGTTTTTTCTGGATTGATTTTTATTTCAAGAGAGACAGGTTTGTGATTTGACTTCATCAATGAAGACGTGACATGGAGGGAAAGGGGGTTCAGCACTCTTCCATGTTGGTGAATACTAGGTCCAATATGTTTGATCCTCTTGTTGTTGACTGCACTATTTGGTCCAGGGTGTTTGTGTTGATAAAGTCCAGGAAAAGTTGTCTTTGTTAGTTAGAGGCAGTGTGCATTTCCCAGTCTATAGCTGGATAGTTAAAGTCTCCCTTCATCGGGGTATTTGATTGGATGTTGAGCACCTCTAGCAGATCTAGATAAGAGTTGTGAGCTTCATGGGTCATAGAGGACAACCTATAGTTGGCCAGGGCATAGCAGATAACCCAGATGGTTGGGGATGAACTGCAGGGCATCATCCTGTTAAACCAATCTAGAAATACATTTCCTGCTAATGTAGCTTGAGACACCTCCACCTTTAGCCCCTGCCTGTGCTGCTGTTGGTCTAAATGTGTGAAAGGCACTGTAGCCTTCCACTGCCACAGTACTTTCTGTGGCTTTAAATCAAGTCTAATCAGAGAGCTTGTATGGTGTGGAGTTTCCTGTTTAGGCTGCTAGCACTGAGAAGTAACACATTAAGGTTGCTTTGAAGGTTTATTTCTATGTCGGTAGCATTGTCATTTTGACATTGCCTAAAATGGTTTGAGGGGGTGGGTAAAGTTTTAGCCAATATCAAAAGCCCAGGGGGGGAAATGCAGATTGTCCTTGGCAAAGCAAAGTGGTCTGTTAACCATGTCTGCCCATGCTGATAAGTATTGGATTCTAATGGAGTGACACTAGAAACTAATCCAATTATTAAAATCACTCATTTTCTCTTCATGCTGTGGCATCATCCTTGGTGAAGGTAGAATGCTGCTCAGTGCAAGGCATGTTCCTGTCTGTGACACATACTCAGAGAGATCAATAATATCGCTTTTCATTTAGTCCAGTGAGGTACACCTCAGGTGATTTACACTAAAACTAGCTGTTAGAAAGCAGCCAATACCTAAATTAGTAAAGATGCAGTCATACCAGCAGAAAGAGTTAATCCTGACAACAGTGTGGCAGAAGGACAAAGTACTGAAAACTGGAGACAGTAGAGTGTCTGTGGAAAAAGATTATTCAGTGTACACCAGGCAGAAGAGAAGCAAATGTATCCCAGCAATTAGGGAATGTTGACAGGCAGGTGTGAGATTCAAGCTGCTGTACCTACCTGTTATCAGAATGTTTGTCCTGGAGGATCGAAGTCAATTTTTGATTCAGAACAGGCTAAGCAGGAAATACAAAAGTTTGACCTACAAAAAGTGAGCCATCAAACAGAAGGGAACTCTGTTCCTCATTCTGCTGATAATAAAGCTCATAGAGAGACTTTGCCAGTGAAAACTTTTCCAAAGTCCCAAAGGAACATGCTGGAGACAGAAAGAAATTAGTGAATAAATGTGAAACTAAAGAACGAATAACATTTGTGAAGTATGGCTTTACAAGACAAAGTGTCTGAAAAAGACTGGACTTCTGTTGACTGTTAAACTTGAGGGGGGGACTGAAAGGCATATACCCTAATTTAAGTCATTATTGATTGGAAGAACACTAAAAGGGGAAAAACAAAAAGAAAGAAAGTAACTATGTAAAACAGTTTTTGTTCTTAACTCTATGTATATAAAACATTTAATAATATAAATTGCATGTTACACAGTAAAGCATTTTCAAAGATTGTTGTATATGATAAAGATATTAAAGTAAACAAGTTTTTTTTAATTTTAAGAAATGTAGACATTACAATGTAAAAAGAGAACAATGGCTGGTAAAAACATCTTTACGTTAATATGCTTTAATCTTAGGCTGCTGAGGTATAAAAGTGCACTGATTATAATATGTGTAGAGTTGAGATGTTTTCTCTTACATTTTCATAGGTGAATGTATATAATATGTGTAGAGTTGAGATGTTTTCTCTTACATTTTCATAGGTGAATGTATGGATTAATGCTGTTGGCTTAATCTAATAAAAAATTTGTGTGTGTGTAAGCATGTGAACTTTAAAAATAAGAGAATGCTGTGAATGTAATGAAAAAAAATTCCTTTAGCAAATAAATGTTCGGTGTGAGTTGAGACGTCTGCAGCTGAGGGCTATTGTACATTCTGTTCTTATGTTTCCATGGAGATAAGCTGACTACAGGTGTAAGCAATAAATCTCAAGAGTTGTGGCCATTGTTTATGGAGGGAATCATAAAATTAAAAGGTACAAGGGTAAGTAGCACAGTAAAATAAATTAAGTTTGAAATTATTGGAATGGAGTAAGGGATAAATACTTCAATGCATTTAGTACAATGGTGTATAATTTAGTTTTATTGATTTATTTAAAGGTCACCAGTGTACTTTCTTTTAAGGCTAAAATGTTATGTTTTCTGAAAGCATATAAGCTGTTTCTCACATCTGGGAGGGGAATAAAGATAAGACAAGAATAGATAGCAATTAGTGTAAGTAGCAGCATAGGCTGTAACATGTGCCTTAGTATGGATAACACTAATTTTTGGTTAGATAATGCCTATAGGTGCAGCTGTCTAGTTAGGACAATTGTTCTTATCAGGAGGGTTTGACTTCATTATTTGAAGATGTACATAGAAGTTAATAGGTTATGTTTTTTTTTTCAAATGTTTTCAGTAAAACAAAAAGTCTTGTCAAATGTGACATAGGTTCTAAAATGGAGATGCCAAGAATCAGCTGTATGAAAGATCAGCCTACCAAACATTAGGGAGCACATGTAACACAAAGGCTGGAAATAAACATTCAAAAAAACTGTTATATATAATAAGTATAAATAATAACTTTTTATCATAATAGCTACACTATCCATATTATTTTGGACTGTGAATGGCCTCACAGGCTTAAACAAAAAGATATGAGTATTAAATTATATTAAGAAACGTAGAATGCAAATAGCAATGCTACCTCACACATATTTGTAAAGAAGTGAGCATGTACATTTGATAAAAAAAGGAATTCAGGATGTATATTCAGCAGAATAAAAGAGACAAAGGAAACAAGGGAGTACTTATACTCATAGCTAGAGGAGCTCCAATAGTGATAGAAGAGAAAACACATAATAATGATAGATTTGTGATAGTAAGGTGCTACTGGTAAGGGAGGAGGGATTACCCTGGAATGTATTTATATTCCACCTAAAATTGCTATTATGGAGCTTAAGAAATTTTGGGGAGAAATAATCAGCTTTCACCAAGGAATAATACAGTAGGGGACCAGAACTTGATTTGCAACAGTGAGGATGTATCTCAGGGACCTAGAAGGGAAAATATAACAAAAGAGGGAAGATTTCTGAAGAAGCTTATGAAAATATTTGGTATGGAAAACATGAATTCAGTAGCAGGAACCTCGAGAGAATTTCCATATTATTCCCTCTGGTACAGATTAGACAGAAATGATATTTCACAGGAATATGTGCATTTAACTGAAAGCTTCTACACACATCCAATAACTGTTTCAGATCATGCACCAGTAACAACTAAGATAAAAATGTAGGGTAATGAAGTAAAAATGTGACACTAATGCTTCCTCACCTACCTGTTAAAAAGAAAAATTAAGAGTTATTAGGGAAGACAGATTTTTTTTCAGAAGTTATATCTAGTGAATAGGGTAAAATGAAAGTAGAGTTTAAAACTAGGGTAAAATTAAGAGAAAATGAGACATGGTGAAGACATAACAGGAATTATTTAGAGGGCTGTAAAATAAGGAGAATCTCACAAAACAAGAGGAGAGTTCTAAAGAGAAAATAATGGAGTATCTGGATAATATGCAGGAGTTTAGAAATATTGCTGTTAAGCAACTGTTTTTTTAAATAACTCTAAAGCACAAAAACTTTTAGCACAATGACTTATGCAGCAGAAAGTAGAAATGGTTGTTGCCAAACTTAGACAGCCTATTACAAGAAAAAATAACCAGAGATCCTGCAGAAGTAACTTAGATTTTTCAGAACTTTTATGAAAATTTGTATGAAGCAGAGAAAGGTGGAAATCAAGAAACTGCACAAATGGAAATATTTATGAAAGACTTAAGTATGCCAAGGTTAAACATAGATGAAGCTTACAATTATCAGTTAAGATATGAGGAGATGAGATAAAAATGGTGATGTATAATGAAAATGCAAGAAAGTCTCCCGGGACAGATGGTATTCCTATGGAAGTTTAGAAGATAGGGAAGAAAGTGATAGATATCTGGAAGGTTTTGTTTACCAGTATTTTAAAAGGAGGGGAAGCATCAACATCCTGGAAGAAATTTATTGTGGCTGTAATACCTAAAGATGGCAAAGACCCATCAGACCCAAATTTGTATAGGCCCATTTCAATTTTAAACCATGATTACAGAGTGTTTATGTCTATAACAGCTAAAAGAATGGCAAAGATTCTGTCAAAATTGATAGCTATAGATCAGTGTGTTTTTGTGGAAGGGAGGCAAACATTTGACAAGACTAACAGAACAATAATGATCCAGAAGAAAGCAGAATGTAATGAAATATAGCTGTGACATCACATGTCTACAGTGCTGAGGAAATCATTCTATGTTCTGCAACTTATAAATAAAGGTATGGCATCTAAGTCCAAGGAAGTCATTGTTCTACTGTATTCAGCATTCATCAAACCTGTCATTGAGTACAGTGCCCCTTTGGTATGTACCTGGTCAGGCATATCCAACAACTGGAATGTCCACAGACATTTCTCACTATAAGAATACAGGGCGTAAGTAAAATGTCCTATGCAGACCACCTCAAGGCCGTATCCCTGTATTATGTCTCCTACAGGCTTTTGAAGGGAGATCTATGCCTGGCATACAGGGCATTGTCAGACCCCACTCTAATGGACCTCCAGCATATCCACAAACCAAACAGCATCAGAATTACCCATTCTAAAAACTTAAACATTGCCTGTGATATAAATAGGACCTGCTGGAGAGATAGGTATGTATCCCAGAGACTACCGCATCTAGGAAACAGGCTCCCCATCAATGTGAAGCAGAGTTCTTCCCTAAACCAATTCATGTGCAACTTGGACAATTGGAATGGAAACAAGAAATTCATCCCTACTTTGGCATCTATGTCTCTAATAGACACAGGTAGCCTGTAAATGGTTCATCTCCCAAGCCCATGCTTACACTTATCAAGGGTATCAGAACTTGTCAGAGATTTGGAATGCATGGCTAGGCTTAAAAAGTCCCTTGTGGTCATTAGCCTAGTAACCACCCATGAACCTATGTTGTTGGTGGTTCTTGATGAAGAAAAAGCATTTGACAGAGTAGGCTGGGATTTTATGAGTAGGACAATGGAAGCATCTGTGTTCCCTCATACAGTAATAAGGTTAATTGGAAGGATATACGATGGATCAGAGGAAAAAGAACTACAGTGGGAAGGTGCCTTTATGACAAGCTGTGTCTGAACAGCACTTTATATTTAGAGCCATTGGCAAAGAAAATAAGGTACTCAGAAACTGAAGGATATAAATGGTATGGCAATCAAAAAAGTTGGCTTTGTTTGCAGACAATATTATTTTGTACCTGATAAAACCAGAAAAGGACATTTCAATGTTGTGAAACATTTTGAGATAGTTTCACATCTTTTCAGGATATAACATTAATGAAAATAAAACAAAGGCTATAGCTGTAAGCTATGTACAAATATGAATTGATTCAGCAACACCCATATTTATAGGGACATGATAAAAAGAAGTACTTAGGACTACAGATTAAAAAAGATTATGTTATGGCATCTAAGGATATGTGTGAAGAGTCTAAACAAAACATTATAAAAACTGAGAAACTGGAAGCTCTTGTTCATGGATATGGATAGCAAGATACAAGTAGTGAAATGTGTTTAGTCCTTTTAGTTTTATATACAGACAGGCATATTTTTATCAACCAGAAGAGAAGTTCAGGACAATAATAAAGAGCTGAAGGCATTTATCTGGGACAGGAATATGGCAAGGGTCAAGTAGGATAAGTTGATCCTCCCAATAGATCAAGGTGGTTTAAATTACCTGATTTGAAGGGATATTTTAGGGATACACCATTAAGGCTTACATACATATCACAAGCAGAATACTGTAATTCAAAGTGGAGAGGAATGATGACGAAGCAGGAGAGAAATTCAAGAAATAGACCGATTGGGATTTTGGATGCAGATCCTTAAACAGAATAAAAGAAGGTATACAGAATATTATATTTATAAAGTAGCAGAAAGTAGTCTGATAACTAAGCCAACATGAGAATGGAGAAAGGAGATTTTGCCAATAAGGATGACTGCAGTTAGAGATACAGGGAATAGACAAGAGAGGGCTGGAATGTATTGGAGAAAATTGGCAAATGAACCAAAATATTAGGAGAAAATAACCAGAGAGAGATAGATAATAGAGTGGGAAGAGACCAATAAGGCATTTGGACTGTAGGCTTGAGACTGCCTTCACTATCAAGGATTGTTATCAGAGTATATACAAACAGAAAAGGATAGGGGGATCATAAGTGAAGAACCTACTTTGGTACAGTTTTTAGTTGAATCTAGAACAGATGTTGCTGTTAAAAATGGATAATTAGTAGGGCATTAAAAATGGATAATTAGTAGGGCATATAAAATATGCACAATAACTACAGGAATAAATCAGAAGAGAGTAGAAAAGATTAAAACGATAGACTGGATAAGCAATTCACAAGGAAACAGCGAGAGGGCATATGTATGGCTAAGATTTTTGCTTGGAAGTGTTTGCACAGATATTTCATAACCCAAGCAGACTCCAAACCATTTTTTCCACAGGTAAATGCCAAATGTTAGAGGTATAATAGGGAAGAAAGTGGCAATTGTGAACATATATTTTGGGAGTGTAATGAGTTTGCAGAATGTAAACATTCCCTACAGAGTACTCTGTCAGAAATATTGGGTGAGCAAATGGGTATAACTAAGGAAATTATTTTTCTCAGGTAGAATACAGAATCTAAACTGTCTAGGCATAGTAAGGCATTGTTAAGCTTAATTTTGGGGTCTTCCAAAAAAGCAATTACTAGAAAATGGAAATCAAAGTCTAAACTAAGTGTGTTTGAAGTATTGAATATTGTAACAAAAGAACTGGAAGTAGGATCTTTAGAAAAGCATTGGAGCAAAACGGAAACTGTGGGAAAAGTACATGCAGAATAATGTTTTGAAGGAGGAGTGAGGCTTAAGGAAAGGCAGTAACTGAGCAATTTATTTAATTTTGAATTGATGCTAGTTATACAATAGAATACATGTGATGTATAATGCGTGTAACTGGAAGCATGTTAATATGGTCTGTTTTCTTTTATATGAATGTGTGTTTGCCTAGGTCTTAAGTGATAATTCAGTAAAGGAGCTAAAAAGGATCAATCCATCTTCTTTGACAGTAGGTGGCTTCAGATTCATAGGTTCTTGTAATAACTAAGAAAGGATACAGATGGCAGCGGAACTCTCTTCATCCTCTCCAAGGGATTTAGCTCCTTGTGGACAACCAAACCTCCACGTTTACTCCTGTTCTAAATTAAATGCTATATGAGGAAGTAATAGAACCTGTTCAAATGGGAGGAGGAGGATGATTTATTTAAGGACATTTCTGGTACCCAAGAAAAAGAGAACCTGGAGGCCTGTATTGGACCTGTCTTCTCTAAATCTGGTCTATATTATAACACAGAGTGTTCTAATATCAAACCCTATGAATCGAAAATTTAAAGCATCGAACATTCAGAACAGTGAATTTTTCCTAGGGAAAAAATTTGCTGTTCCAAAACACATACACACAACACAAGTACACCAAACAAACAGCAATTCACACATATACACCTAAACTTTTACACCTAACCCTACACTAAACTATACATACACCACTAACTATCCACTTAACTTAACCCAAACCCTAACCCTAAGGTCTGTCACTATCAGACAGTCACCTCACCTGCGCCCTAACCCTAACTCACCTACCCCGCCCTAACCCTCAAATCTACACAATCGCACACTTACCTGAACCCGACCCATAACTTTCCACCACAGCGCTGAAAATGCCAAAGCAACAGAAATGGACAACCGAATTCTTTCCCTAGGAAAAAATTTGTTTTTCTGTTTCTTCAATATTTTCAGCGTTCACTGAAAACAGGTCGATATTAGAACACTCGAAATTTTGAATGTTCAGTGTTCTAATATAGACCCTCTAAATCTACATATCAAGATTTCAAAATTCAAAATGCTCTCTCTACAGTCTGTTACCTCTCATTCCTCCAATGAGCTTTCTACTTATCCTAGACTAGAAAGATGCCTATCATTGTATTCCATTTCTCAGAAATTTCAGATTTTTTATGATTTTCTATGCTGGTCCAGATTTTCAATTTTCTGCTTTATCCTTTGGGTTGTTGACAGCTCTGAAAGTATTCTGAAAAACATCCAGCTCCAGTCATAGCCTATTGCAGTTTACACACAATTTTTTCCTTATTTAGATGACTGCATTATCTTTGCAAACTTGTTTCAAGGTTGTCAATCTTCTTCACAGCATAGGATTTCAACTAAACCTAGAAAAATCATCTCTCAATCCTTCTCATTTTATTTATTTATTTATTTATTTATTTATTTATTTATTTATTTATATTTGTTGACTGGGAGTGTCCGACTGGACGTATGTCCATTTTCTGCGGAGGCCCAGGGAGAAAAGCTCGACAGTTAAAATAAACAGACAGTAGTTACATTGGATTACATAGCAATTAACAATTTACATAGCAATTACTTACAACATATTTACAGATGAAGAACATAGTACATCAGTAGACAACTAGAATCTTTATCTGTGAAGTACATAACAGACATTAACAAATGTTATAATAAGAAGTTCCTGCTGTATAATAAGTACTAGGCTTATGAGCATCTGAGCTTGCTATAATCAAGGTAGTTAGTGGAGTGGAAAGACAGGTAGTGGTTGGATGGGGTGGGTGATATTAGAGTGGGAGTTGCAAGGGCATAGCCAGCATGTTTTTATGTGTGCTTTTAGTAAAGTTTTGAAGTAGGATCACATTTCTAGGATATCTACTGGATACAGCTCACCTTATGGCCTTTCTTCCTCAGGACAAAGTGGGTTTTACAAAGAACAATTTCTCATGTTTTCTCATGTTTTCTTTTCAGTGCTACACAACAGTAAGGGACTACCTCTGGATTTATGATCGCTACAGTTTTCATGATTCCTCTAGCCAGGATACATATGAGAAAAAAATCAATGGTTCTTCAAATCAGTCTGGATACAACAGCAGCACCCCCTCTCCTTTCAAATTCTGGTCCTGCTTTTTGTCGGGACAATTTCACTGGTGAGTGAATCTGTTATCCCTCAGTCCAGGTGTCCCTTTCTCTCTGCCTGCTCCTATTCAATCTGTAACCACCGACACATTAGACTTTGATTGTGATGCTGTTTTCAAAGGGAAGGTAAAAGTACAGGATCTTTGGAACCATCAGGAGAAGTAAAATGCATATATATCAAAGAAATTATGGCACTGATAAATAATCTCATGTCTCTGAACTATTTCTGGGTTCCAGGATATCTATTAGTCATCACAGATAACATCATAGTCAAGTGGTACATAAAAAAAAAAAAACAGGGAGAAATCAGATCATACCCTCTTGCAGACAGGCAATGCTAGCCTGGGATCTTGCCCTGCACCTCAACATGGGAATGGAAATCAAACCAGAAAAAGACAAAAGTCAGACAGCAACCAAAAAAGCCAAAGATGTCCCAGGCCCGGGCCTCCACTGAAAAAGGACCTGTGTCCAGTTGGAATTTCCAGGTAAACAAATGTAAATAAATAATAAATAAAAGATAGAGAAGAAAGAAAACTAGAAGAAAAAATAATAGGAAAGTCCACAAATATAGTGGCAAGTATGGAAGCCTTCTTGAACAGCCTCATGTTAACTATGACTTGATGCAGGAATAGCTAAGAAGAGGTGAACTGAAATCAAAAGATGGAAACCTAATAACAGCACCCAAGATTGTACACTATGTACATGTTGGTTTACAAAGTCTGTAGGAAAACTGATAAATTAAACAACACTGGAAATAATTGCACATCTCATTACTGGGTGGGATACACTCATTGCTGAGAGTTTGTATATTGAAAGGCACAATAATGTGGCAAGACTGTTGCATTGGAGATTGTGCAAACATTGAAATACAGATATACCAGAACAGCATTGGAAACATGAACTCCAAAGCATCATCAACAGTGGTGATGTTTATATCACATGGGATTACCTGTTACCAACAGGTAAAAAAAAAAAACAGATGCAAGAAAGCCAGATATGGTAGATCAAGAAAAAAAAGACAAAAGTAGCACTGATCATTGAAAATGCTACACCCAGTTATTACAGTGTCTTACTTACAGTGAGACACAAAGTCATAAAATACTAGGATTTGCAAGTAGAAACAAGAGCACATGAAATAGATACCCAGACATTTCTAATAGTAGTAGAAGCAACAGTAATAATAAAAAAAAGAATTTACAAGCGTACTTAAATATGCCATCAAAACGTGTAATCACATATGAACTGCCGAAGGAGGCAATTCCAGGTACATTGTGGGTGCTGAAAAGAACACTCGGATAATACAAAAGACTGAAGCAATACTAATTTCATGAATTCTAACTGTACCCTGACTTAGGAATGGGGTCCCTTCCAGTGACAATATTAGAAATCCAAAACATTTAGAGAAATTAAAAAAAGAAGTACAGTTCTGTGAGGTACATACCATAAAAGTACATGATTAAGCTGTCCATGTTTTAACATTATCTGGATGAAATATGCAGCCCAATCCATGGGCAGTCTTGCTGGCCCCAGTTTTTTCCCCTGTGCAATAATAAGATGCAACACAGGGACTTTAGTATTGCATGCATTCTTGAATAACTCAATGTCCTAATTAGGAGAATGCCAGATTCAGAAGACAGACATTAAACCGTGCCACATTGTATTTCTACCAAATGTTAGAAAGTAGTAGAAATACTACCAATGAAAGTGCATGTACCAGAAAGTTATATCAGACCAATCTCTAGCCCCCACACACACACACCTTCCAGTGGTACAAAGAAAAGCTGTCTCTTTCTTAAAAAAAATGATATCTTAGTGATGGTTGATTCCAACCTTCATTAATAAATCAATTTGCTTGTTTCTTCTCTTAATACCAAACAACGTACAAGTTGTGATGAATGCAGAGCCATCAAACTGTGTTATCCACAGTAGGACCATTCCTCCAAAAAAAAGCATAACGATTCCTGCTGTTTGTGGTGGACAATGACAGACTAAAGAAGGCCATGGAGATTTTAGTCACCATAGACACTGACTTCACTATCACACTCTGCCTTCTTGCCATTAGGGCCTTTTCCTAGCAGCAGGCTAATCACGATAATATTGTGATGGCTAATTGTCAGAGAAACATGACTGAACACCTTAAGAATGCAGCATTGTCTTTGGATTTATAACATCATGTTAGACAAAATAGCAATCTACAAGTTCACAGACTGAGTGGAGGTCAAAGCAAGTATCCCTGTCATGACTGACAAATTGAAACTAGCTTTGGCCTTGGAACACAATCTATGCTGTACTGCTTTCCAGATGGGTAGCCCATTAGCTGTTTCAAAGCAGTAGAATAGACCCCTTTGAAAAAGATAATAGACAATAATGCTGCTTTTGGAGAATGAGTTTGTGCAGATCGCTAAACTGGTTTACAGACAAAATAGTAGCAAAATCCAAAGCAATCAAAGATCTGTTTGGAAATTGTTTGCTTACTGGCTCAGACTCTGTAGGTGTTTTCTGCAAAAGAAACAGAAAAAATGTCTGAATTCTTGAAAAAATTGGTCCTGGTAGTATAACCAACGAACTGACTTTCACTGTCTGTCAAATACATTCTATGGGTGAAGATAAAAGGAAAGGATATGAATCATTTGATTTAAGGCAATGTCTGATTTCATCATAGACATAAAAAACAGGAGAAAAAACAAACTATTATCAGGAAAGACCATCTCAGAGATTCATAAAGAACCCCAGAGCTTGTGTTACAATGTAATATTTTGGGATTTGGAGACATTAGCCACAATACGGAAAGATATCATTATCAGCTAATTTGCATGTCTATGAAACACAGTTAACTATCGCAAATGTAGAGTAGCACTTCCTGTGGTAGTTAAAAGCGGCTGGGGATACAGTGTGTTATCACAGACATCCCCCCTCATTCACTCTCCCACGCACCGTATACACATTCAATCACACACACCACATATAACATACCACAAGACTGTCCTCGTGTTATCAGAACTTCACCAATGTCTTCTTTTTTCCTGACCTTGTAAATAAATGATTTCAATCAGTCATTAATGCCAGACATTAGAGTTTCACTCTTCATATCCTTTAATAAATTCATGATAGTGCAAAAGCTGTTAGACTAGCAACTTTCTAAATTTGTAGGAGACATATTTAGAACCCATCCTTGATTTTTGTCCTGTTTTGCATTATGAACTCGAAAGGTATGCCTACTGTTTTTGTCCCTCCCCCTCATATGTCTCGAACTGTTGCAGGCAGAGATATTCATTATATACTTAAAAAAATATGTACTTCTCCGTTAGTTCAACAGATTAGTTCTGAGATTTTCTGAGGCAAGGCATACCTCTCAACTGTCCAGATTTTTGCAGAATGTCCAAATTTATGACTCATATTTTTGGCCTACTCCTCATAAAATTTGTGGTTTTCTGGTAAATCACTCATAATAGAAATAACTAAATAATGCCATACTTTTGAGTTTCAGATTTCATTTCCTTCAGAAAATGCATGCTAAGATAAATACTGTTATACTAGCAACTTTCTAAGTCTATAAGAGTGATATTTAAAATCTGTCCCTGTTTTTGGGCCTTTGTCCCCTCATTATTTTAGTCTTTGTCCAGATTTCTTATACTAAGAAGTTGAGAGGTATGGGCAAAGGTGCAGGGGTTGACTTCCTTTTAATGCCTTTAATTAATGCTGCTTAATAGTATCCATGGTGTCTAGTGGTTCCTCACACCAAGTTTTATATTTTTAGTTAAATGCCTTTGAAGCTTTCTATATATATAGTATCCCTAGTCCCCCCCTTCCCACATAGATAAGGTATTCTGTGGTATTGTGTACTCCCCAAACCAAATTGTAAGGTATTGCCTGTTGTCTAGCATTCTCTCTAACCCACAGAGTTAAAGTATTCCCTGGTGTCTGATCCACATAGTTGTAAGATACTCTCTGATTTCTAGTATTCAGCTTTGTTCATTAGTCTAGGGGTGTGTGAAGTTATCACACCCACCCCAACCCCCCCCCACACACCACACACACACACACACACACACACACACACACACACACACACATACACACACACACACACACACACACACACACACACACACACACACACACACACACACACACACACGCACACACAACCTACCTAACCTAAGCCCTCCCTAATCCCTCTACTGCAGATATACACACATATATACATACATACCCACACTCATATACCCCTAACACTACCTAAACACTGGACTCCCCAGCACATACCGCCACCTCGATGGATGAACATAGTTAGCCATATTCATTACCACAAGCAGCCAGGAATGGCTATGTTACGGTAAGCAGACGTGTGATTCTCTAAATCATTTTGGGTAGTCCCACATGTACAGCGCATGGCTAATTAGCATGTGCCTCTCCCCCAGACTATGTCATTATCATTTTAACCTAGTTGCAGAGACAGTCCCCCTCAGTACTTCTTGTCTTCATGAAAAAGCACCACAGTATGGCTGTTTCTGAATATGAAAAAGGTACTGGAAAGTGTACACCTTACAGTAACATTTATGAATTTGGCCTCATATAAAAATGTAGTATGCAAAGGTCTAATGTTTTGACACCCTTTTGGCTATGATGAATACCACCTAAAGGATCATCTTCCATAAAACAAAAACACACTGACTCAAATAAGGTTTTGTCAAAGTTTCTATGAGAACATTTAAGTTGTAAAAGTTTCAATGACAAAAGTATTGCTTGCAATCAAGAGTTTTTTTAAAGTCTGCAGATGCACTATTCTTGTTTGAAACATCTTAAATGTGGTCATGGAAGCTGAGAGAAGAATGCCAAGGACGACATGCTGACAAGGTTGAACTATTATTTTTAACAGATGACTAAACCAGGGCCTTAGAAAACAAATGAAGCAAATAATCCATGACCTGAGGGAGCTACATGTGGAAAGCTGCTGAACAATATCCATCACACCAATCAGAACATTCTTCCTATTTCAACCAATTGGATTTCCTTATAGAAGTCCAGAATATTCATTATATGAAAATAATTCTCTTATGAATCGGACAAACTTCAAGCTCTATGTAGTGTGACAAAGCAACGTTAGTGATGGATGCAGAAAATAATTTTTTTGAGACAAAATTAAAAATCTGGCTCAGCAAATCTTTGTGAAGGATAAACTTGGTCTTTCTGGACTAAGACAGCACAGTGAAAATCAACCAGGTATTTTATCTTCAGCCTTTTGTAATATCTTTTCAACTGAAGGGCATGTGAAAGCAGTTTGTCTCCTCATTTTTTTTATGTCAGAGCGTTGCGGGAACCTAGATAACAAAGCATTTTCTAGAGATGCAAAGAGATCCATTTCCAGCAGTTCCCAAACAGGCATTCTGGAAGAGTTGAGGATGGTGCTACCACCAATAATACAAATTAACTAAATGGTCTAGAAGAAAAATGCTTACACCTGGAAAATGAGCTACTTTTAAATGTAGAAAAATGGAAAATTGAAGATTCATATATGCATGGCATGTCTGCAGAGGTGATACTACTTTGCCCATTTATGCAGCACATTAATATTTCATTTCTCAGTGCTTACCTCCAGGATTCCATTCCTGGAGGTAAGCATTTTCCAAATGTTCTTTAGGCAAAAAGTGCCAATGATATTTTTTTTAGATCAGTTTGTAACTTTGTTTCCTATGGAAATGGAGTTCCTGAATTGTCAGACATTCCACATGCCCACTCCTGATACAGTGCGATATGCATCTATAGTCATAATCAGGGCTGGTTCTTGGGGCATAAGGGGTTTTCCTATTTATTGAGGTATATAACAATATAATACTTTTTAGTTTTGAATAAAACAGGAATCAGGGAAGGCCCCTGTTTCATGTATTCCACCATCTAGTCACAGACATTCCACAAGAAGCTCCATGAAAGAAATTTGATATGAGGAACCATCAAGATTCTAGCTAGCATATGAGCCAACAATACTAGCTCCTTAGTGAATGACTTCTCTGTGACAGTAGCCACTGCAAGAAAAGACTGTGTCCTGCACCTTCTGATGAGCAAAATATCCTTCTATTGCAAAAAAATATCCAGGATTGCTCACAGGAAAATTTTTCTGATCTCTTTACAATGACTCTTAACAACAGTGAATCTAGAAAAGGAATACCAAACTGAGACTTTTAGCATGTAAAATGAGTGAGTTTAAATCAGTAATCCAGACAGAGATAAATGTGAACCTCTTTCATCCTGATTGCCATGATAGTAAGAGTGCAAACCCTAATGGATAATGTGAGGGCCACTGCCAGACAAAACAACAGAAATGAAAAAGGAAAATGATGTTTCCCAATTTGGGATCTAAGAAATCTCCAGTGAAATAGAAAAATAGAAAATAGAGCTAAGCCAATAAACACCTTTCAAGTCTAAGTTTACTAATCTGTAACTCATCAAATTTAAATATATGAACTCCGAGATCACATGACAATAGAGATAAGAAAAAAACTCCTTCATCATCACTTTTCCACAGGTTCCCTCTTTAACATAGACAGCTTTTGATAACAACGGATTGCTGGATTAACAAAGCCTTATACCAGTTAATTGAATTACTCCTTTTGCTATCCAGGTTCAGGGAAACATGTAAAGAAAAACTGACTGAAGTGACACCATTTACACTTTCTTGACTTTCTGGTGTTCATTACATGGAATAGAGTCAAAGTGGGTCTCCAAATCCTATCATCCTTCTTTGATACAAGAATCTTGAGAAATACCCCCAGATATATGAGTGTACATGGTTCCCTATGAGTCCATTATATAACAAAGGCATTACTTAGGTTTGCAAGGACCTGGATAACTTTGACCCTTGACAAAAGGTTTTTGTTAAATATTCTACTTGCTTACAAGACCTCATTTAACCATGGATCTGTGGAAATGTTGTAATTGCTTTGGCAATAAGATTATCTGTCCATCCAACATACATACACACACACACACACACACACACACACACACACACACACACACACACACACACACACACACACACACACACACACACACACACACACACACACACACACACACACACACACTACAAAGGGTCTATGAAATTTAAGGTAGAAATATGTGAGCTTAAAGGAAAGAAGAAAGAAGAGTGCCTATGCAAGGTAATAATTATGTAGAAGAATTGTCTACCATGGCTAAGAAAACAAAAGCTTGGAAATTCTGACCTTAGGCTGTACCACAAAGGAGGCTGTTGAACTCCTGCCATGGGATGTAGCTCTTTTAGACTGGCCTCTTTAGGAAGAGAACAGATGTGTGATTTTTTCTTTCAAAGAGGCAACTTCCAGTCTTATCTTGTAGAAGAAGCTGAAGCTGAAGACATGCCTTTATATTACAATTCACTCGCAGGTGAAGTTGTTATTGAGGTGTGAGCAGAAAGGTAATATGATGTCTGTCACAGGCATCAAATTTAAGACCTCTCAAATATCCTACAACAGGAGTTAGAAGGGGCCCAAGACCTCATGGTTCAGGAAACCCCAGCATCAGCCCTCTAACTCCACCTTGGAAATGGTTAGCCATGGTTGAGGTGGCTAAATCTCTGTCCAGATTTTCAGAGAATGTGCAAATCTGTACCTCAGATTTTTGGTCTGTTCCTCTTAAAATTGTGGGTTTCCGGCAAATCACTGAGGACTGAAGTCCCTAAATAATGACATAAATTTGAGTTTCAGACTTCATATCCTTCATAAATGTGTGCCAACACAATTCCTGTTACTCTAGCAATGTTCTCAGTTTATAAGCGTAATATTTAAAAACTGTCTTTGTTTTTGGCCCTTTATCCCCCCATTATATTAAGTGTTGTCAAGATTTTTTTGCGCCAAGAGGTTGAAAGGTATGGAGGTGGTTTCTTCAATGGCAGCTGACCCATAGGTCAAGGAAGTCTGAAAAATCAGGGATACTGACTTTTACTGTCAAACAATACCAATGTCCCTGAACACTTTTCTAGCTGCTCCCCTCTAGAGATAGTAGGGTCTGCTTATCTCTCCACATGCCTCAGTGAATGGCCATCATGCAGAATTCATGGGTGAGAAAGATAATATCCAGAGGCTATATTATACCCTTTTATCATTCTCAACCCCCCCCCCCCCCAGTTTTAGCCCCCTTCCAGAAGTTCCACTCCATCAAAACAAGTGACCAGAAGAAAATTACCTTTCTTTATAAATGAGTCATCCAAAAGGTCCTACAAGACCACAGATGGTCCAAAATTTTTTCAAGATTCTTTTTAGTTTCAAGGAAAAGAAAGGGCTTCAGTCTCATTCTAGACCTCAGTAGCCTAAACCTTCACATCAAAAAGACCCTCCTCAGAATGGACAAAGTACAATTAATTTTGCCCCATCTAAAGGCAACTGATTGGATGTACTTCATAGGTTTCCAGGATGTCTACCTCCATGTCAAGATAGGAAAGATATCCAGGAGATTTGCTCTCTTACAGCTATGAGCCAATCATTTTCAATTCAGGGTCTTGCTCTTCAGTCTCATCATAGTCCCCAACACCCCACCCGATGTTGAATAACTGCATAGAAGTAGTCACACCCAGCTGAGAATCAAAGGGATCCACATGTTCCCATACTTGAACAATTGATTCTTTGCTGTTATAACCAGTCTCTCGTAAAAACAGACAATGCTTGTTACAACTCTGCCATAGGTATCTTTGTGAATTATGTAAAATCAAGACTTCAACCAACACAGTATGTGCTATTTAACAGATGCCATCTTGACACAACAAAATGCATAGTTAGTCTTCCCAAAACAGAATCCACACACACTCAGAGATTCAATTCATCTTCCAAATCCTTTTTATTCATCAGCAGGCCTAAACTCCAAGTCCTGGGATTAATGACCTCAGGAATAGTCATGGTGCCTCTCACACACCTCTACATGTGCATACTGCAATGGCCACTTGGAGAACACTGATCTCAAATTTCAGGCCACCCCTTAATCCCAAAAATTATCACAATGCTGTACTTGGCTCATCTGAAATTGTAGTTAACTGGTCCCATGATTTATGCATGATGACCATTTAATCTTCCTCCACCAAGGTTGCCTCATCTTTGGGGTGGGGGACATTTTGAGGAAAGGATGGTCCAAAAAGCTTGAAATCAAACAGATACCAGTCTTCACACTGATATCATGGAGATTGCAGCAGCCCTTGTAACATTGCAGGCATTCCAGGCTTACTACTTGCAGGAGTGAATATTCATTCAGACAGACAGCAAGTATGCTGGATCCTGCCCCATTGCCAAGAAGCATTAAAGGCAATGACTTTGAATCACTGACTAGTCACAATCCACATTCAGGGGAGAGCCAACTGCCTTGTGGACAGGCTAAGCAGATCCATCCTGATGTCTCATGAGTAACCTTTCTATCCAGCTGTAGCTAGTCAGACATTCAGTTGCTGGGGCCTGCCTTTCTACAGTCTCTTTGCATCTCATGCCAACATCAAATACAGCCACTGCTTTACCCTGATCCTTCCAGAGGGACAGTCCCAAGCAGATCCTCTAGCTGAAAAGAAGCTCCCCTTTTCTATGGTTTCCCCTTCTTTCCCTGATGTCCAAATTCTTACAGAAAGCAGCAACATACAAAGGCATTGTGATCCTCATTGATCTATGTTGGTGTAACAGCCTCTATTTACCCTGGACCAGTAATCAAGGAGCCTCAATCCTCACCAATCCTTACCAATCCTCACTGGTGAGGATTGAGGCTCCTTGATTACTGGCCCAGGTTAAAGAGAGGCCTTCACATATACAGTTTTATTTGTTTTTGTTAGTTTAGTTTAGTCTAGTCAGGAAAAGTAGGCAAAGATGTCAACAGAGGTTTATGTTAAGCTGACAAAGAACCAGTTGGCCACGGTATGTGAAACCAAAGGTGTATGCTAACCGGACTAAAGAGGAAATTATTTCAGCCTTAATTGCAGCTGCAGCACAGACCAGTGACCAAGAAGACAACCAGTCTGGTAATGGAGATGTGCAGTCGTCAGAAATAGAACAGTTTACCTTTTCCTCAGAGGACATACAAATCCATCTGGAGTTAGAGAGATTTGAACTGGAGAGAGTCCAGTCCCAGGTCTGGAGCATGTTCCACATGCTCTTGGGGAAAATTGTGCTTGAAACAGAGACCTGCATCTGAAATACTGTGTAAAAAACAAAGCAGCAAACCATTTTGGAGTGGCCAAGGCATCACTAAAATAAACACAAGTACTCTCAAGATGTTAAATGTATTCTCTAAAAGACCAGCCACAATGAAAGGTATAAAAATATTTAATAATAAATAATAAAATAATATGTGATTGCCTCTCTACTCCAGGCCAGTAATCAATGAGCCCCAATCCTCATCACTGACCATGGTAAGAGACTGCCACTAAAAAGAGGAATGAATTTACACATTACTTTCAGATGCAGCTCTTTCCCCCAAGACCACACAGGGAACATGTTCCAGACCTGGGACTGGACTCTCTGTCTCTCCAGATTCCAAACAAGTCTCAATTTGGGGTACTGTGTCCCAATTCCAAGCAGCTGACATACCCACACCAGGTTATTTCATTTTCAAACACAAACTCCTGTGAAAGGCTGGTACAGATTTACTAGCTGTACCCCTTCTGCCCAGACTATAAGGTAACCATTCTGCCACAAGTCAACCACTCTCAGGCTCTTACAAGGGTATCCAATTATACTGAGTAAAATCAGTACTAATATAAATGGTAGAGTATAACCAAAGCAGCAAGGCTTTTTGGAGTGGCCACAGCATCACTAAAATAAGCACAAGTACTCTCAAGATGTTAAATGTATTCTCTAAAAGATTGGCTACAATGGAATATATAAAAATATTTAATAATTAATAATTAAACAGAAAACATGAGAATACTAAATATCTAAGTACAATAAACAGTTTAAATCACAGGAGAAACGAAAATAGCACAGTTGGACAGATTCAAACAGATGCAGAAAAACAATACTTAACAAATCTCACAGTATTTCCTGACAATTTAAAGAACAACTGTTCCCAAGCTAACTTAAAAAATACAGGAAGGCAAGATTAGATGCTGCAATGGTTTCCACAAGGCAAGGTGATGAGCTTCTAACAAAAACTGAACTAATAAACCAAACACGGAAGCACTCCTCCAGCTGAACACAAGAACACTTTATTCGACAGCACCAAAAACAAATCCACAGAAACACGTTAACGCTGTTTTAAAAAAACACACAGTATGCGTTTTCGTCTCCACAAACATGTAAGACTTCATCAGACAAACTGAACTAACCCAACTGAAATATACTGACTACGATAACTGTCATACATCTTTATACTAGCTTCCAAAGAAAACAAAAACTGCTGTGAGAGTTCCATCCTCTTAGTGCTGGTCATGGAATGACATCACATTTGATCACCTGACTCCGGTGCAATACACACTCAGAGCTTTGTTAAAATCTGTTGCAGTATCTGAAAACTATAGAACAAGTTCAAAAACTTCTACTCTTCCCTTCCAGAATTCTTTGTTTAAACATAAACATTTAATCAGTTATAATAATACTGTTGATACATTTTTAATACAAGCATCTGTACAAGTTAGCGTGATAGTCAAATGACACAAAACTATCCACAAAACTCCAGCCAACCATGCCGGCACATGTTACACATGCACTGCCCTATTCTCCTTGGTACAGATGGCAGTACCTCACATCATCACAGCTGGCCACACCAAATTTGGTTTCCATTGCTGAGACCTCACCCGTCGAAGCTCCTATTGCTTCTAGATCCTGCTCAGTTATTCTCTCTCACCTGTCTGGTCAGCCTCATCCACACTTACTCAACCTGAAATTAACCACTTGATATTTTTCTATTTTCCTTAATGACCAAAGTCTCTTTTTTATCTCATAATGCCATTCACATACTTTCTGCATCTCAAAAAGAATTCACCAGTAACAATAAGACAATAAAAAAGAATCCATAGCAACAAATGGAAATACTTCTCCATATGGACATCTAGTCAGGGCATTGACCCCTTTTCTGCCTCCATTCTTGGAATCCTTCAGTTTCTTTCAGACTTACGTGATGCAAGTTCGAGATACCTTTCAGTGTACAGCTGACATCAGTATCCATTTTCCATAATGGGACTCACTCTTATTCCATCACCTCATACAAATTATGCAAGGCCCTATTTTAAGGAAACTTTCTCCTACACCCTCCAATAAATGACCTGGTTCCACCTTGTGTCCTCACTTTCACCCTAGAATGTTTGATAAAATATCATTTTGAGGCAGCTTCTTCAGTACAGCTAAAATTCACTTCTTGGAAAAGTCTCTTCTTGGCAGCAGTTACATCTGCAAGAAAAAAGTCAGAATTAAAAGCCATATCTTTCAGTCCTCAGTAATTGATCTTCCATAAAGACAGAGTATCTCTCCAAGATAAACCTTTCCTTATTTCCAAGACTGCTTCAGAAAACAGTTTGAACCAGACTACTTGTCTGTTTTATTCCAAACTATTCTACCAAGGGTGAGTACATTCATGACACCCTAGATGTCCATAGACAGCAGTGATTCTATCTCTACAGAATGAAATTATTCAGAAAAGAAAGACAATTGAGCATCTCTTTTGCTCCTAACAAATTAAGATGAAACGTATCTAAAGTAACCTTGTCTAGATGGTTAACTGAGTTCATTTGCATATGCATCACAGAATAAATCCTTTTCAAATCAAAGCCTCATTCTGCAAGACAGCTCATTGCTTCCACAGCTTTTTTACAGAAATTCCACTGTGGATGACATTTGCACTGCAGCATCTTCGTCTACATTGTGCACCTTTGTCAAACTCTAAACTGGACATAATTTTCATATACAGGGCTTCTTTCAAAGTTACAGTCCATAAAGAAATCCTGTCACTATGTCACAAAAGTTTCCAGGTAGCTTGTGATTCTAACCCATCAGTCAGATCAGGTGGACTAGATGAACAGGATACGGATGCTGTGTGTATACTATAATCCTAGTCCATGCAATACAACATCCCTCGCTAAATATTCTTTTCCAAATTGTCTTTTCTTCCTGAGGAGCTGGGAGACTATCCTGAAAGTCTTTTGCTCATTTCTCTTATATCCTTCTATATTTCATAGCCTTCTACTACTAGTCACAAACTTTATCTGAGGAGATTTGGCAAATAGGGGAATTATGGGAAGGAAACATCTTAAAGGATCTTGAGGTTTGGAGTAGTAGCAGTGTGTACTGGATCCAACAAGCAGCTCGGTACCTTTCAGGCATATCAGATGGACAAGGATGAAATGATCCAGCATTATGGTAAGTTAATAACTTGTATAACATACTCTGGGCAGAGCAAGGCAGTGACAAACTCAATAACTGTAGAAACCAAAAGGCCTGGAATAGCTGCAGAAAAACAGACCAAGTATAGCAAATGTACCTGACAAAATTTCCTTTCTTTGCGCTTGTATCCAAATAATGTAAACTTTATATCCAAACACTAGCGACTCTGTATTGCTTGAAGTAAAAAGTATTTATTAAGCGATACCACCTTCAATATTTTTGGTTAATTAAAACAACACAAGTAAAACACTTTTCGTTTCCAAAGGTTTGAAAACCTTTTCAAATGGTTTGTACTCTGCCCCTTTCCTTCTATTTATAGTGATCATGACATCACTTCTCCTTAAGACACCTTAAATACAATGTACTTCTACAATATCAAAATTATTCTTTGTTGTGCTGCATGATCAAATAAAAGTAAATATAGTAAAACTTTTTCTATCCATCTTTAAATCGTTCATAAAACACTTTTTAAACAGATAAAAACTTTGCTTTACAATCTCAAAGATTAATACAGTGTATGTGTTCTATAATATTAATGTGCTCTACACTAGTTGTATTTATACCAGCACATACCTATTAGAACACTAATATAAAGCAATCCAAGTAAATTTACATTTCTTATTTAAAAATCTTTGCATATTCCTGTCCTGTTATGTTCAGGGCATTGCAACATACATAATCTTTCCATTAAAATTATTTTATATATTTTTACCACCCTGATTAGTTACTAAAACAGTTATGTGTAGACTTCATTTTAATGTTGCAAATGCTACAACCATGCAATAAAAGAAGCGTGCATGCAGAAATGTGTGTAAATAAATACTTACATTTTTTGGTGCTCTTTATGCACCTCTTTCATGCACCATGCAAATGCTTGGATTAAAAGGAATTATATTATGGCAGCTCAGGATATGTGAGAAAAGACTATAAAGATAATATAAAAATTGTAAAGTTAGATGCTCTTGACTAAGGATATGGATAGTAAGGTACAAGTAATGAAAATGTTTCTAATCCATTTAATATAATATACAGGTCAGGCATATTTTTATCAACCAGAGGAGAAGCTGTGGCCATAATTAATAATGAGTTGAAGGAATTTACTTGGGAGGGAAATATGGCAAGACATATGTGAATAAGTTGATTCTTCCCACAGAACAAGGTGTTTTAGCATTATAAGACTGGAACAGATACTTTAGAGCTACACAATTAAGGCCCATTTTATATATATATATATATATATATGTATATATATATATATATATATATATATATATATATATATATATGTATGTATATATATATATATATATATATATATATATATATATATATATATATATATATATATATATATATATATATATATATATATATATATATAAACACAAGCAGAAGATTATAAATCAAAGTAGAAATAAATGATGTAGAGATGGAGATGGGGAAGGGGGAGTCCATGAAATAATGAGAGAGAGTAGGATTTTGGATGCATGTTTTTAAAGGAAACAGCAACCATATAGAATATTATTTGGGGGTCCAAATGGAGATAAGTCAGCAAGCAAAGGAGAGTACTGTTGCTGGAAATGAATTCATCCTCAAGTCTTGATGAGTACCTTCACAAGCTGGACCCTGTTTTTCACAAAATCTCACCAAGACAATACTGATATATAGACTGTATTTATATAGTATATATCATGGATAGAAATAGGTCAAAAATTAAAAAAGATAGCTGGGTGCACACGACCCAGGCTAAAAAAAGTGCCCAATCCTGGCAGGCGCACTGGTGCTAGAACTGGAAAAAAATGACAGTGTAGAATATTCAAAATACAGAAACATTCTTACAATGGGGCCAGGCCTGGATAAGGAAGAAATTACATACTGTTACTATTATGCAAGAAGCCCAGAATTTCTAGACACAAGAAAAAGAAAAAGATTAAGAGAGAAATTAAAGGAAAGAAAAATACTTCAAGAAAAAGTTGTTAGAAGCCTCAAATAAAAATTTGTGTTCATTAATACAGAAGATTTGTGAAAAAACAGTACTTAGACCAAGAAACTTTGATCTGTTTAAAAACAGAAGCATCTGAGGAAGTGCAATAATATAAACAAAATCTAGAGAGTTTTGAAAAGTATAAAAAAAGAAATATGGACATGGAAAGAAAGAGAGATTTAATATGGTGTAATATCTACACAACAGGATAGAGCAATGGACATCCAAATTAAGGAGGAAATAGTGGAATGGGAAGCAATTGGTCAGGTGCCATGAAGATATTTTGGAGCCTTCCACAGGAAACCAGCATAAATGTTCACTTGAAGCTGGGCAGCAAGAGTAGGAACAGGAAACTGTAGAAACTCTAATGCAGGAAAACCACGAAAAGTCAAAAGGATTTAAACAGTTGTATGTAGTAAATGGTTTATCTAAAGAAGTTTGGTCATAGGACTAGACGAAAAGCGCTTCATTTTATGTTTTTTGCGACTATTGATTATTGTTTTTATTATTAAAACCTCTTGTGTGAGTTACTTGTGGACCTTCACAGTCTTTGGTGAAACAAGGTAAAAGGAACTGAAAGACCACCAAAAAAAACAAGAAATACATATATTTTGGAAAAGTATTTATGAAGATCCTGCGGAACATAAAGATGCTAAATGGACAGAAGTAAAATAAAGAATAAGAAGTTTAAAGGTACAGGATATGAAATGAGATGAAGTAACAGCCAGAGAGATTGAAACAAAGTTAAGAAAAGCCTCTCATTGGAAAACCCAGGCCCAGATGCAGTACCTAACTTCTGGTTAAAAGTATTAACATCTTTACACAAAGATTTATAAGAACTATTTACATGCACCCCCTGAACAGATACCAACCTGGCTAACAACAGGGAAAACAATGTTCCTACTTAAGAGTGAACCTGCATGCTATCCTAATAATTATATACCAATAACTTGTCTTCCAACTGACGATGTATAAACTATCCAAATTGATGCCGACAGAGTTTATAGTCTACTTTAGAGAAAAACTCAATTATGGCAATAGAACAAAAGAGCAATAAAAGAAAGTCATATGGAACAAAGGATCACTTGTTGTTAAATAAAATCATAGTGGAGAACTGTAAAAATGGGAAGAATCTAAGTATGGCATTGATTGACTATAAAAAAGCATTTGATAGTATCCCGCATTCATGGATAAAAGAGTGCTTAAAATGCATAAGAGACACCCTACACCAATCAACTACATTACAGTGACCACAAAACAGTGGCAGGCCACTTTGCAATTAAGCCATGGTAAAGGATAAATTATTGGGATAAAAATTCAAAGGGGGATATTCCAGGGTGACTCTCTGTCACTGCTGCTATTATGTCTTGCCCTTAACCCATTAAGCTGTCTACTTAACAGCTTAGGACATGGCTATAATTTGGCTCCTAGAAAACAACAAGGTGTAAAGACTTCTCATCTTCTCTTTGTTGATGATTTAAAGCTGTATAGCTCATCAGATGAAGAACTTAAAGCACAAATGTAAGTTGTCAAAACTTTTTCAGATGATACAAGAATGTCATTTGGTCTTAAAAATGTGCAAAAGCAACCTTTAAAGCAGGAAAACTGCAGCATCAAGAAAACATCAGTTTGGGAAAATAATGTGATATAAAAGAACTTGAGCAAGAGGGAGTGTATAAATACTTGGGAACTGATGAAGGTACAACAATAAAACATGAACACATGCAAATAAAACTTAGTAAGGAATACTTTAGAAGACTTAAATTAATCCTGAAAACAGCATTGACATCTAGGAACAAAATCCAAGCTATAAACCAATTTGCTGACTGCCCCCAAAATGTGTTGGATAGATTAGACAGGAATACAAGAAAGATGCTTAATGCTCACTAAATGATTTATAAAAATCAGAGCATACCAAAATTATATATTCCCTGTTCCAAAGGAGGGATGGGCCTCCTTAAAACTGACTACATGTACAGATCTGCAATCATGGGACTGCACACATCTGCTACCCTCACAAGACCCAAACTTAGTGAAAGTTTTGAAATATGAGGAGAATAAATCTAAGATGACTTCTCTGCTTAATCTAGCAGAAGCATATCAGCATCAAGCGGGAATGGAAATCAAACCAGAAGTAGATAAAAAATCAGGCAGCAACTGAATGTGCCAAAAAAACAAAAGAAAGAATATAAGGTGAAGGACCAGTTGAGAAGGCAAGAAATGTGGAAAATGCATAAATAGTTGCAAGTATAGAAAACTTCTGGAAGAACCTCATATTGATCAGGATCGAATGCAGTGATGGTTAAGGACAGGCAAAGTCAAACCAAGAGATGAAAGGTTAATATTGGTAGCACAAAATGGTGGGCTACATACATGTTGGTTTACAAAGTCCATTGAACATGTGGGAGAAACAGACAAATGTAAGTTTTGTAAAACAGAATTGGAAACAGTTGCAAACCTCATTGCTGGTTGTGACATACTGATGGCAGAAGGACTGTATATTGAAAGGCATAATAATGTGGCAAGACTTTTACACTGGGTATTGCACAAACATTATAGTACTGAAGTGGCTGAAAAACACTGGAAACAAGAGCCACATAGCATCACAAGAAAGGATGGTCTATATCACATGGGATCACCCATTACCAACAGTTCAAAAGATAGATGCTAGAAAACCAGATATAGTGGGCCATGAAAAGAAGACAAAAGTAGCATTGATCATTGAAATCATCACACCCAGTGACTACAGTGCCTTGCGTACAGAGAGACACAAAGTCATAAAATATCAGGATTTGCAGGCAGAAACGAGAACAACATGGAAGAAAGATCACCAGACAGTACCAATAGTAGTAGCTGCAATAGGTCTTATAAAAAATAATCTACAATTGTGCTTAGATATGTTACCAATACATGTAACCCCATAAGAATTGCAGAAGGAGTCATTACTGGGCACACTGCAGGTGTTGCAAAGAGCACTTCTGGCTGACATCAAAGATTGAAACAATACTAATTTTGTGGACTTAAATCGTACTTTGACTTAGGAATGGGGTCCATTCCTGTCATGGTATGAGAAACCCAAAAGACTTGGAGAAATTAAAAAAAAGAAATATTATATTTACAAATAGCAGGAAGTATTTTGATAACTAAGCCAACATGGGAATGGAGACTAGAGAATGGAGATTTTACCAAAAAGGATGAGTGCTATTAAGGGCTTAGAAAATAGGCAAGAGGGAGGTAGAACTTATTAAAAAAAATTAGCAAAGGAGCCAGTATATTGATAAAATCCTGGAGTGGGATGAGGCCAAGTAGGCATTTGGACTGCAGGTTGGAAACTGCCTTCCCTAGCAGGGCTTGATTGCAGAGTACAGGCAAACAGTAAGGGGATAGGGGTGTGTTAACTGAAAGACCAGCTCCAAATGGCTTTATAGTTCAATCTAGAACAGAAGATATGGTAAAAAGGGTGATAATTAGTAGGGCATATAAATGAATGCATGTTACCTACAAGAATCAATCAGATGAGGTTAGAAAAGACTGGGAAATGAGAATGGAAAGGCAATGTACAAAAGAACAATGGGAGGTTATTTATATGGCTCCCAAGTATGCAGCAAATTCTAGAAGGTTTAGGATTTTTGCATGGAAGTGTTTGCATAGAAGTTTTTATACCCCAAGTTGACTTAAACATGTTTCCACAAGTAGACAGCAATTGTTGGAGGTGTGCTGGGAAAGACAAGGGTGTTTGGGAATATATTTTTTAGAAATGTAATGAGTTGGTAGATTTTAAAAATTCCCTGCAGGATACTTTGTCAGAAATATTAGTGGTACAAATAATTATAACTAAAGAAATGATTAATTTGAGTTGGGATCTAGAAAATGAATCGCCTAGACAAAATAAGACCCTACTAAGTTTCATGCTATCATCTCCCGAAAAAGCAATTTCTACAAAATGGAGAGAAAAAAATTAAAACAACCTTAACAGAATTACTGAATGTTGCAAGGAAGATAAACAAATTGAAGGTGGGATCTTTAGAAAAAAAGGAGCAAACTACAAAGAAATAAATGGATTCTTTGGGAATGATACATGCGGAACAATATTCAGGAGAAGGAGTGAAATTTCAGGTAAGGCAGGAAAAGAACAATCTAAGTAATTGTTAAGATAAACACCATGTATGTATAATGTATGAAAAGGAAAAAAACTATGTAATGGAGTGTTTGCTTTTTTATAACTATATGTGTATCCTTGATATACTGTAATATGTAAAGATAATTCTTCTTCTTCTTCTTTCGGCTTTTCCCGGTTAGGGGTTGCCACAGTGGATCGCCTGTCCACTCATGATTGGCAATGGAGTTTTACGGTGTCAAGTTGCCAGCCTGGCACCCAACCTTCCACAGAAGGCACACACATGCATGCACTCATGCCTAGGGTCAATTTAGAGTGTCCAATCCACCTACAGCATGTCTTTGGGATGTGGGAGGAAACCGGAGCACCTGGAGGAAACCCACGCGACCACAGGGAGGACATGCAGACTCCGCACAGAAGGCACCCCAGCCAAGGATCGAACCGGAGAACCTCTTGCTGTGAGGCGACAACGCTAACCGTTTCACCACCGCGGCCGCCCTGTAATATGTAAAGATAATAAAGGTGTTTAAAAAATACATTTTGCATCATGAAAGACATGGTGTGGGGGAAGAAGGAGCACCAGACACCACGAATACTCTAATGTCTCACATTAAAGGCATTTTAAAAAAATTCAAACTCTGTAACTTCAGTACACACACACAGCTTTGTAGGAAACAGCTAGCTATCTGTACCACCACTTGACACAAGAGATAGTTGTTACATATTATCTAAGAGTTTGAAAATAAAAGAAAGTTAAATTAAAAGGGATTAGCTTCAAGTGCTGCACTTTTGACATAGAAAGCAAGAGCATTAGCCTTCTACACTAACCGAAAAGTCAGTGTAATATTTATTTATTTTATTTTACATCTGTTGACCGGGAAAGTCTGACTAGATACATGTCCTTTTTCAACAGAGGCCCGGGGAGAAAAGCTCCACAGGTAGTTACAAAAATAAGCATAACAAAAAATATACATTTAAAGTTTACAAGCTCAGTAAAGACATTTGAGTTACCCAGTCAAAGAATTGAGATATAGCATACTTAATAAAAATATATTGTTGTTGTTGTTTGTCTTTTCGGCTTTTCCTGGTTAGGGGTCGCCACAGCGGAACTCCGGTCCGCTAATGATTGGCAATAGATTTTTATGGTGCCGAGTTGCCAGCCCGACGTCCAACCTTCAACGAAGGCACGCCCATTCACGCATGTCTTTTGAACGCCACTCAACCGAGGGGAGGACATGCAGACTCCACACAGAAGGCACTCTAGCAGAGAATCGAACAGGAGAACCTCTTGCTGTGAGGCAACAATGCTACCGCTGCACCACTACGGCTTACTTAATAAAAACATATTGCATAGTATAAATACACAGGTATTACCAAAAATGTAGTCAGGTTTAGAGCAAGAGAATAGCCAATGTTTATTAAGATACTGCTTGAGACTTTTCTTAAATTGTCCTAGGGAGGTCTCTTGAGTGATGTCATCAGGCAATGAGTTCCAAGTTTTACCAACAGAATTGGCAAATAGAGTCACCTGCAAAGTTTTTGGATTTAACAGTTTGGACTACCAGTCTATTAGATGAGCAAAGTGGCCTAAAGTTACTGTGGGAGTAGATAATATTTTTAAGAGCAGGAATATTGTCTGGTTGGTTAAGTACTTTGTGAGCCATTATTAGTTGGTTGTACTTTAATACGCTGGGCAACTCTAGCCAGCCCAGATAGCTTAGGTGCTTACAGTGATGTGTTCTGTAAGGCATACCAGTGGCAAATCTAGCTATGTGGTTATAACAGGTGGAGAGTTTATTAAGATCACAGCTGGTAAGTAAAGGGGAGGCATAGAAAAGGGGTAGAGAGTAGATGAGAATGGGCTATGGCTATTCTAGCAGGTTTGGTAAGAAAAGGTTTAATCCTATATAATGCACCAAGTTTTTTGTGAATGGTTTTAATAGTTTGGTTGACAAACTTATCGAATTAGAGACTGTTATCAACCAAAACTCCAAGACATTTTGTGCACCATCAAGGAGATATTGTGGTACCATTATTTGATTTTATGGAGAAGGATAAAACAGACGATCTTTGGGTGGGAGAGAAAAGTAGGAGCTTAGTTTTGTTTGAATTTAAAATTAGTCGACACTCAGAAAGCCAGTTTTCGACTATATTAAAGGTATTTTGGGTTAGTGCCTGCAATACTGGTTGGGTGGTAGCTGAGTCTATTAAAGTAAAGTCATCTGCATATTGAATGCAACTAGCATTTGGAATGGCCAAATGGAGGTCATTGTTAAAAATGGAAAACAAAAGAGGACCCAGAATGGATCCCTGGGGGACTCCAAGGGTATTGGGAAGGAGGTTGGATAGTTTATTTTGCCATAGGGCAGGTTGTTGTCTATTGTAGAGCTATGATTGTAACCACTGAATAGAATGATTGTCTAAGGAAAGTGCTTTCAAGGTGGAAATAAGTAGTTGGTAGTTAACCATATCATATCAGATATCTAGAAAAAGGGCTGAGGATGGTTTATTGTTGTTTCTATCATAATTAATAGCATCAGAGAATGTCAGAAGGGCTGTGGTGGTACTATAATGTGGTCAAAAGCCATGCTGTGATTTTGCCAGTAGATGGTTCCAGATTAGATAGTGCAGAAACTGCTTATGGATGCACTTTTCCATAATTTTAGCCAGTAGTGATAAGATAGCTATAGATCTATAATTGGAGAGTTCAGTGGAGCTACCACCTTTATGGAGAGGTATGACATGAGAAGTTTTCCAGAGAGAGGGTCTGTAGCTTCTGATATGTTACGGTAAAGGAGATTCATAGACATGCAAATTAACCAATAATGAGGCCTTTCTTCACTGTAGTTAACATCTTTAAATTGCATTTTCCTCATTGTGGAAACAGTCCCTATTGTCCCGTTCTTACATCCGTTGGTGGGGTTCTTTCTGAGTCCCTGGGAATATGTCCAGATCAACTAATATGTGTGTAATGACCAAGAAAAAAAAGTGGGCTCTCTAAGATCCTTAGGGGACCCCCATACACAGGGATAAATCTTGAGTAAATAAAGTCAGTAGTAGTAGTACAATATTCTGTATTCAACAAAGAACCAAAATCAAACATCTTTTCCCAGACATAATTTGGAAAAACACTGGATAATATAACTGTGATAGACTGTGACAAAAGCCATAGACATGTCTATAAACAAACTGCTAGTTACTTTAGACTTATCATATGCTTGAGAGACCCAGTCAAGTAAGACAGTATTAAGTCTGATTTGACTGCAACTATCTAAATCCATGCTGGAAGTCTCCTTTCTTTGCATCCTAAAAATAATATACAAGCTATTCTGTGATAAATATCTCAAAAATCCTTAATAAAAGGGTAAGAAGCGCAACCCTCTTTTTAAACAGAGGGATTAGCACAGTGGTGTTCCAGTCCTCTGCAAATACTATATAAATGAGGAGTTAAAAAGATGAAGAATGGGCCACGTTAAGTAATCAGAAACTATTTTCACAAACCCAAGTCAAAGCTGTCTAGTGAAATTGGGAAGACTATCAAGATATTTGTAAAAACACAAGGCAGTTTCAGCCATTTCATATATTAAATTTATTTCATCTTTTCTTCCAACAAGAAGGTAAGTAACACTAGTATATGCCATTTTTAATAACATTCCAGGCAGTTGAACTGTCATACTTAGTGTCCTGTCATACTTTCTCTTCCAGCAAGTCTGTTTTTTCCTGACATTTTTGCTTATACAAATTCTGCTTATTTTTAGAAAGAACTCAGTTTTTATCAGACCTATGAGTGATACATTTACAACTGATCTAAATGCACATGCTTCCCAGCATGACACATAACATAATCCTTCCTGCCTCTAACTTATTGTCTCCTTACTTAGAATTCCATCTTTTTTATAACACTCCTGTCCTGCATCTCATAACATTCAACAACCATCATTTTTACCAAATATTTGTGTGTGTAAATATATATATATATATATATATATATATATATATATATATATATATATATATGTTGCCTTATGTTTGTTCTCTTGCCATGTTTTGTTCTTTAACACATTTTATATGTCCTTTTGTGCATTCATTCAACAATGTTTGCATGCTAACTCTGGGCGGTGTCTGAAAATTATCACAATTGATCAGTGCCGCACCCTAGTAAACATATTCAAATAAATAAATACATTTTCAACTTGGAGAGTGACCTCAATTCAGAATCACAAGAAGATGTGTTTTTTTCTTATTCAGATATACTGTAAGGAAAAATAAATATGCATAGCAATTCATAACGTCTGCTTAAGAATATCCCACTTTATGTTGACATCAGTGCATACCTCTCAACTGTACAGATTTTAGCAGAATGTCCCAATATTGGCCTCCTATTTTTGGTCTGTTTCATATACCTCCGGTTTTCTGGCAAATCAGTGGTAAATCATTACATATTGTGGTTAGAAAATAATGACAAACATTTGAGTTCCAGACTTCATATCCTTCAGAAAATTCATGCTAATGCAAAACCTGTTATTCTATCAACTTTCGAAGTTTGTAACAGCAATATTTAAAAATTGCCCTTATTTTTGGACCTTTGTCCCGTTTTTATTTAAGGCTTTGTCCAGATTTCTTGCTCTAAGAGGTTGAGATGTATGCATCAGTGTATGTAAAATAAATAGTAAGACCACTAGTAATAATAATTCTGAGGTTTGTGCTGTGATACTTTTCCTCCTGTCTTCCATATAATGAGGTATGGAATCAGCAGGGCTATTCCATTCAACAAGATGTAATAATAAACTTCAGAGAGAGCAGCTTTGCAATGATTAGCATGTATAATTTCTTAACACTGACTTATTTAAGGGAAACATCTCCTGAATTGTGTTCCACTAATTGTCTTTGTCTAGTGCAACAAAAAGCCCAATGAAAAGCTTGTGCCAGCTGAATGTGCTGACACCTTATTTAAGAGCTACAAGGTTAATGCAAGCATATGCAGAGTGTTGTGCAATAGTGTTTGTAGAATGGAATGGAATCTGGATCAGATTTCTGAAAAAAAACCCTCTAAGGCATGGCCTCCTAGAATTATCTACAGTACCACATTATGTGGAGTCATATTTTCCAGTTGCTTACAAAGTGAACACATTTTCTTCCTTAAATGCCATTCTATATGTATGTCTGCAAAGAAATATCTTTCTGGGCTGACCTGGCACACCTTTTTTGGGATCCTGAACTTTTCCTTTCTGTTGTCTTCATTGTTGAATGATTTCCTAAAAATGCCCCTTGAGCAGGAAAATACAGTAAGTATTCCAGAATGGGACTCAACTCTTTGACTTCAGTCACAGTTTTCCCTTTAATTTACAGTTCACTTAGCCTTAAGTGGGTTGTCCATACACGGACTGATCATTAAACTGGAATATCAAGAATTTCCCCCCATAGCAGTCCTTGAAAAGACAGTGCATCAGGTAGACATGTTGCTTAATAATAAGTCTTAGCTGCAGACCCCAGAAAGGCATCTAAAATATCAAAGGGGCATTTCTCTACAGCACTACTAAAACATTAAAGCCAGAACAGTACTGTACAAAACAAGGACTTTTTAAACATACAAACATAGTGGACATTTCACAAAAACTTGGCCACTTGCCATGCAATAGTGACAAAATTAAAAAAATAAATTATGCCTTCCTCTCTAAAATGCTTGAAGACTGGAATGGATGCGTCAGGATTAATGGAAAAGGTGTTGATGAAGCATAGACCACTTTCTACTAATTCTCCTAATTATTTATTTTGTTCAAAATCTTTTCATCATCTCTGATGCCCATAATGATACAAATGAGGTGTGGTTACAGGTTTACTATTGAAATGTCGATCCCGACATGTGCAACTCGTCTTGCACGAACACGGAACTGTGATCGCCACTACACCGACTCCCAGATGTGCGAACGGCAAAACCTCGCCCCTATCCGCCCCATGGTAGCATGGGTGTGGAGGTGTTGCGTGGCCAGTAATGTCGATCGTCGAAGTTTTCGCAGTTTCGGTTCGCTAGCGAACAGTTTTCGCAGTTTCTGTTCGCGCAAACACGTCGATGAGGTCGCCGTTTGAACAAAGTGCATTCGCACATTCAATAGTAAACCGTGGTTACATATAGTTCAGGGAGTGCTTGTGATACCCATTATGTGTTTTAGACCTGAAAACGTACTCCCATTATCACAAAGTACTAACAGCAAATTCTGAGTTATTATGAGAAGCTGTTTCTGTTTAGTGTAACAGTTATGTATAAAGCTTTGCTGTAGAAGTTAAAAGTTATTTTAATTACCCCACTTACCGCTATGCGCAGTGACCTCAGAGTTATTATAATTAGCAGGATTATAAGAGGTGCTGGGCCCTTTCTGCAAAGCATGAATGCACTGTTTATGTGAGGTTCTGATATGTAATTTTTAGTCTGTTTCATACTTTATCACATCCTGTTGCAGTATTTTGGATGTGTGGAGTTCTGATGGTAAACCTCTATCATCCTGCATATTACATTTATGGTCCTTGAAGACATGTTAGGGAGTCACTGTTAGGAAAAGGCTCAGTAAAAGAAAATAAATAACCATAACAGTGAATGCGTATCTACATTCTTTGTATGGGTAGTGATCTGCTGACATTTTTAATTCACATTTTACTCAAAACATTGCTTTACAAACTGGTTAGGAATTAGTCTGGTGGACTTGCGTTATAAATACAACAAAACAGAAATATTTCAATCATCATCTTCTTTCAGCTGTTCCCGTTAGGGGTCGCCACAGCAGATCACCTGTTTCCATTTCTTCCTGTCCTCTGCATCTTGCTCTGTCACACCAACCACCTGCATGTCCTCTCTCACCACATCCATAAACCTTATCTTAGGCCTTCCACTTTTCCTGTTACCTGGTAGCTTCATCCTTAGCATCTTTTTCCCAATATACTCAGCATCCCTCCTCAGCACATGTCCAAACCAACGTAATCGTGCCTCTCTGGCTTTGTCTCCAAACCTTCCAACCTGGGCTGACCCTCTAATATACTTATTCCTAATCCTGTCCACCGTCGTCACACCCAGTGCAAATCTTAACATCTTTAATTCTGCCACATCCAGCTCAAACTTCTGCCTTTTTGTCAATGCCACTGTCTCCAACCCATATAACATAGCTGGTCTCACTACCCTCTTGTAGACCTTCCCTTTCACTCCTACTGGAGCTCGTCTGTCACAAATCACTCCTGACACTCTTCTCCACCCACTCCATCCTGCCTGTACTCTCCTCTTCACCTCTCTTCCACACTCACCGTTACTCTGAACTATTGACCCCAGGTATTTAAACTCATCCACCTTTGCCACCTCTACTCCTTGCATCCTCACCATTCCTCTATCCTCCCTCTCATTCACACACATATATTCTGTCTTAGTCCTGCTGACCTTCATTCCTCTTCTCTCTAGAGCATATCTCCATCTCTCCAGGGTCTTCTCCATCTGTTCCGTACTCTCACTACAGATCACAATGTCATCTGCAAACATCATAGTCCACGGGGACTCCAGTCTGATCTCGTTTGTCAACCTGTCCATCACCATTGCAAATAAGAAAGGGCTCAGAGCTGATCCCTGATGTAACCCCACCTCCACCTTAAACGCATCCGTCACTCCCACCGCAGACCTCACCGCTGTCACACTACCCTCATGCATATCCTGTACCACTCTTACATACTTTGACACTCCTGACTTCCTCATACAATACCACAACTCCTCTCTAGGCACCCTGTCATATGCTTTCTCTAAGTCTACAAAAACACAATGAACTCCTTCTGACATTCTCTGTACTTCTCCATCAACACTCTCAGAGCAAAGATCGCATCTGTAGTGCTCTTTCCTGGCATGAAACCATACTACTGATCACTAATCATCACGTCCCTTCTCAACCTTGCTTCCACTACTCTTTCCCATAACTTCATGCTGTAACTGATCAATTTAATCCCTCTGTAGTTACTACAGCTCTGCACATCACCCTTATTCTTAAAAATCGGTACCAAAGCACTTTTTCTCCATTCCTCAGGCATCCTCTCACTTTCCAAGATTTCATTAAACAATCTGATTAAAAACTCCACTGCCATTTCACCTAAACACCTCCAAGCTTCCACAGGTATGTCATCTGGGCCAACAGCCTTTCCATTCTTCATTCTCTTCATAGCTATCCTTACTTCCGCCTTGCTAATCCATTGTACTTCATGATTTACTATCCCTACATCATCCAACCTTCTCTCTCTCTCTCATTCTCTTCATTCATCAACCCCTCAAAGTACTCTTTCCATCTCCTCAACACACTCTCCTCGCTTGTGAGTATGTTTTCCCTCATTATCCTTTATCACCTTTACCTGCTGCACATCTTTCCTAGCTCGGTCCCTCTGTCTAGCCAATCGGTACAGGTCGTTTTCTCCCTCCTTAGTGTCCAACCTTTCATACAACTCTTCATATGCCTTATCCTTAGCCTTTGCCACCTCTCTCTTTGCCATGCACCTCATCTTCTTATACTCCTGTCTATTTTCTTCATCTCTCTGACAATCCCACTTCTTCTCTGCCAACCTCTTTCTCTGTATACTCTCTTGTACTTCCTCATTCCACCACCATGTCTCCTTGTCGTCCTTCCTCTGTCCAGATGTGATACCAAGAACCTTTCTAGCCGTCTCCCTTACTAGCTCTGCTGTAGTTACCCAGCTATTTGGTAACTCTTCACTGCCACCCAGTGCCTGCCTTAACTCATCCCTGAACTCCACCTCACAATTACCCTGTTTCAATTTCCACCATTTGATCCTTGGTGTTGCTCTCACACACCTCCTCCTTCTCTTCTTGATCACCAACGTCATCCTACAAACCATCATCCTATGCTGCCTAACTACACTTTCTCCGGTCACCACTTTACAGTCTCCAATCTCCTTCAAACTGGCCCTCCTACATAAGATATAATCCACCTGTGTGCATCTTCCTCCACTCTTGTATGTCACCCTATGCTCCTCACTCTTGTTAAAATACGTATTCACCACAGCCATGTCCATCCTTTTCACAAAATCCACTACCATCTGACCTTCTGCATTCCTTTGTTTAACACCATACCTACCCATCACTTCCTCATCCCCTCTGTTCCCTTCACCAACATGCCCACTGAAATCTGCTCCAATCACCACTCTCTCACCCTTGGGTACAGTCATCACCACTTCATCCAATTCACTCCAAAATTTTTCTTTCTCATCCATTGCACACCCAACTTGTGGAGCATATGCACTAACAACATTCATCATTACACCATCAATTTCCAGCTTCATAAACATCACTCTATCTGACACTCTTTTCACCTCCAAAACACTCTTAGCATACTGTTCCTTCAGAATAACTCCTACGCCATTTCTCCTCCATCCACACCATGATAAAACAATTTGAACCCACCTCCAATACACTTAGCCTTACTCCCCTTCCATCTGGTCTCTTGCACACACAATATATACCAACCTTCCTTCTGTCCATCATATCAGCTATTTCTCTCTCTATACCAGTCATACTGCCAACATTCAAAGTTCCGACCCTCACTACCACAGTCCTAGCCTTTCTCTTCTCTTCCTGCCTTCGGCCATGTCTTCCACCTCTTTTCCTCCTTCGGCCAACAGTAGCCCAATTTCCCCCAGCACCCTGTAGGCTAACAGTACTGGTGGCGGTCATTGTTAACCTGGGCCTCGACCGATCCGGTATAAAAATGTTTATTGGTGTCTGCATGAAATGAATTGGCAAAGTTTTATGCCGGATGCCCTTCCTGATGCAACCCTCCCCATTTATCCGGGCTTGGGACTGGCACAAAGAAATGCACTGGCTTGTGCATCCCCAACAAAACAGAAATATTTCAATGCAATACATAATATATTAGTACAGAATAATTAACCACATTGCATAAATGTGTCAAATAATATGCTAAAATTCTTGAGATGATATAAACAAAGAAAATATATTTATTTCCAGTAATCTGATTACCATTTAGAAAAAAAATAGAATTGCCTTACTTGTGGCTAGAATGCCATTATTTGGTTTGGTTTTGGTATTACTTGGTCTAGTATCCTGAAAAGGAGCTGGCCAGTTGAAAGCTTACAACATAGCCACTCCATATCACCTCAAGCCAGCAGATAAAGTTATGGGTAAGTCTGGCAGATCAGCTGAAGACAGCAGATGATTCTATAGGTGAGCCACAACATACCAGCTTAAACCAGCAAATGATGCTGTAGCTGAGTTCCATCATAGCTGAACATACACACACACACACACACACACACACACACACATATATATATATATATATATACACACACACACACACACACACACACACACACACACACACACACACACACACACACACAAACTATGAAGATAACACATTACCTCCCACTTCAGTTTGCTCCCAGTGTCAACCAATTCCATCTTAAAACTCATATGCAAACTTAAACCAACCACCCTTGCCGCAGATAATTTACCAGCTGAATTCCTCCAACTGTCTGGTGAGGCCATAGCTTATCCAGTTACTATTCTCATAAATAGATCTATAACTGAGTGCAAAGTACCTAGTATGTGGAAAACCTCCCACATAATCCCCCTACACAAAGGAAGTAACTCCTTAGAACTCACTAATTACTGACCAATTGCTATACTCTCTCCCTAATCTAAAATATTACTACAAAGAGTAGTTCACACTCAACTAATGCAATAGCTTCTAAAAAACAATCTCCTATCTATATATCAGCATGGCTTTAGACCCTCCCACAGCAACACCACAGCACTAACATCCTTTTCCAACACAGTGAACCACCACAGAAATAAGGGACAACTTGCTTCTACCATATTTTTAGATATATCTAAAGCTTTCGATATGGTTAACCACAACAGACTTCTTAGCACACTTTCCACCCTATATCTCAGCCCCTCATCGATCTCATGGTTTAAAAGCTATCTATCACAATGGCAGCAAGCAGTAAGATGGCAGAATAAACTGCAATCTCTCTTACCAGTATCCATGGGTGTCCCTCAAGGATCCATCCTTGGTCCATTACTCTTCTCTCTGTTTACCAATCAACTGTCTTCCACCATACCCAATGTTTCAGTAGTACAATATGCTGACACCACCCTTATATGTGCAGCCCACACATTAGATGACCTACAATCCCTAACCCAAAACTGTTTTTCACTAGCTGAGACCTGGTTCACAAACTCCCAGCTTATTCTTAACCCAAAGAAAACAAAATTACTTCTCTTCAGCCCATGTAGATACCCTTCCCCAAATGACTACTTTAGCATCATGTCCAATAACAAAACCCTGATCACCCCAACCACCCACACTAAGCTGCTAGGTGTTGAGATAGATAACAGCCTTAAGTTCGACATTCATATTTCCCAAACTATCAAGAAGGTCCCCAAAAAACTAGGGTTACACTATCGAAACAATTTCTCACTAAACACCAAAGCTACTATAGCTAAGACATATCTGTTGTCTACTCTCCTTTATGCATCCCCAATACTAACAAACCTTTACAAAGCTGACCTTAAACTAGAATCTTGTTACAATAAGATTGCTAGGTTTGCTACTAAGACCTCATATAGAACCCATCACTGTGTTTCTCTGAAACAACTAAAGTGGCTGGAGCTGCCCCAACTACTTCAACTCAATCAATTATCATTGGCTCACAAATTATACTACCTCCCTGACAAAACCCCTGGACTCCAGAATATGATACTACCTTATTCCACAGCTAGATCCCCAAGATATAGTACCTAAAACTGCCTAGAGGTCATAAAACATAACAATGATGGTGGGAAATCTCTTTCCAGTTACTCTATTGATAAAACCTGGAACTCTCTACCGGCCCACCTGATCTCCACTAGCTCCACTAAACAATTAAAAAAAAACTCCTCAAAACTAATTTTATGAATAACTGGTTATGTTCCTGTATCGCCCCAGATTAACCTCTCACTTACACTACTCTCCATCCATATTCTCACACCCTCACACTTTGAGTGCATCCCACTATGATATGATTGATTCTCTGTTAGACTTGATTTTTACAGTACCACAAAAAGTATATTCACAGTAGGTATTCTAACAAAAGTGGTGATATGAGCAACACCTCTGCAAGGTTTGATTTCTATAACACCATAACTTCTTCATTATATACTGTAATGTAATTACAGATATGCGTTTCCTCTGCTAGATGTGTTCTCTTGTATAGTGCTATGAAGAATACAATCAGAATGAATACTGATGTTTCAGTGTATTGCATGCAATAGTTCTATGTAACCTATTCCAAAAAGTTACATTTTCTTCTGCTGTTTACTATGTTTTAACTGAATATTCAATAAGTTTGCTTGTTTAATACTTACTAACCGCTGTAGATATGTACTATGTGTAGCCTAATATTCACTGACTTCGCTTGTTAATACTTACTGTTGTACACGTGTAACAATCTGAAGCTTTTCTCCCTGGGCCTCCACTGAAAATAGACTTGCGCCTAGTTGGACTTTCCTGGTTAGCAAATGTAAAATAACTAAAAATAAAAATAAATATGTTCTACAGTTCAAAAATGATGGATGACCTAAATATTTTAGTAAGACAGTCATTTTTATTCACTTGCTAATGACTGTACAGGAAGGATTGGTAACAAGGGGCTACAAATGTATTGAGTATGTATAATGAAAACAGATGTTCCAAGGGGGGGGGGGGCATATTTCTCTTAGATCTGTACATAATGGCACAATGGAAAAAAGTTGGTATTTAGGTTTACTTGTTCGTTTTTTTGACAGGTAGGTGTAGCATATAGGGCTTCTTACATTTCAAATGGAAAATGACAAGGTGCAGCTTTAAGAGTTCACAAATGCATCACCAGTTACTGCTTGAATACATTTATGCACAACGTACTACATACTGGCACTATGAAGACAGGGGACACGGCACTGTAATTGTGCTGAACCCATTGTTAGGATGTTTCAATGCTGAACTTGCAACTTGTGATAATTTCAAATGTTATATGTAAGTACTTTACAAGCTAAAGTTAAAATGTGAGGCTGTTGTAATCTTAGACTACAAGGATGCAACTCTGTTGAGTATCCCATGCGTTAGGGAAAAATAGTGTCTCATGACTGATCAGGATATACTTGGGAGTATTGTATGGATTTAAGATTATATTAGCATTGAATCATTTATTGTCACAATTACCCATTTTACTCTATAGCTCCCAAATTCTCACCAGCCTCAACACTGGACTACTAAACAAGTTATAAACAACTTATAACAGGATTGCCAGATTTGCTGCCCAAAATTCTTAAAAGTCCCATCACTGTCTCTCACTAAAAGAACTAAATTGGCTAGAATTGGTTCAGTATAATCAGTTTCAGATTATTCATTCCATTCTCTACAAGCCCTCTCTCTGTCCAACTATCTCATCTCTAATCTTTCATTACCTACCCACTAGATTACTCCGCAGTTCTGAACAAGGCCTACTAAAAATCTACAAACCAAGGACCAAAATGGGTCACCTAGTCTATAGCTTTAACCCTTACAAGGCCTGGAATAGCCTACCACTAGATATAAGATCCCTTGAACATCCCAATCAATTCAAAACCGCTACAAAAAATACCTTCATGAAAAATGGACTTGCCAATGTAATTATCCCCCGTAAACACTCCCCTATATCCTTCTACTTCTCTTCTCTCTTCCTTACCTTCAATAAACAAACTTACTACTTTATCTTCTCCTCTTTGTACATCACTGTACAAACATAACTAGTAAAATATTTCAGCTATGCAACTATTGCACTATTATGTATAGAATATGTAATTATGAATGTATCCCTCTGATGAATGCATTTCTATATGTATTTCACTTGCCACAGTGTAATGTGTGGCACTGTAATGCAGTAATGTGTGGTACTGATGAATGTAATCTAAATGCAAAATTTTTATTTTTCTGTTGGAGCTTTTCTCCTCGGGCCTCCGCTGAAAATGGGCAATTGTAGCCCAGTCAGATAAACCCGGTCAAATACAAAATAAATAAACAAACAGTGATCAGTAATTGCACAATACAAATTGTGAAACCACTCTTTAACTTAGGCACCTGCAGATTCTTCTGCCCAAGTAAATACAAAGATGATAATGGTCCATATTCAGAAACATTGTGTGCAGCTGCATACAATAGCTATGTGCATAACATTAGTGAACAGTTATATCAGTGGCACAGTTCATAAACAGATTATTCCATTCAAATGCCAACCATTATTTTCATGAATTGCACATCAATGCAAAGAGTACATACTTGTGAACTATGTGCACAAGTATTAGCATTTAAAAGGGTTCCTGAAAGGAGATTAGCTAAATGCTTCATTGGATCTATAGTACACAGGAATCTAATGAAATACACTGATGAAGTGGCTTTTGTTGACGTGGTAGAGTGTAAGGCTTATTAAACACCTGCTCTGTATTGTGTGTTATCAGATATTGCCTGTTGTGATTTGCCTCTTACATCTCTTGGTGTACCCACCATGTGGAACCGAGTGTGAATTCTTCAACATACCTACACACCCTTAAATGTGTTGTACCTCAGAGCTTAATTTTAGTTCACATGTTGTCTGCTAAGTGGACACTACAGCTCCGGTCACGGTTAGGACAGGTATTTATCATTTGTTTTATGATAGTGAATTTGAATTATACCTCTCCTTCTCTCCAGTGTGCCAGATTTTTCAACCGTGGAGGACTGTGTGGACTCTAGATTTCTTTTGTTGTTGCAAATTATTTAAAACTCTTCCTGGCTAAAATTGAAAACATGCTGATGCATACCAGTCTCCATCTTCCCAATTTCCTCTGCTTTCCAAGTTAATTACAAACAAGAGGAATCAGCTGGATTTTGTTCCATGCATTCATGATCTTGGCTTTGTCCTGAATGCTAGACTAATTTTGAAAGACCATGTTTCTGTTGTCAGAAATTCTTACAGCCATCTGAAAATTATGGGTGTTTTGAATGCAATCCACTTTCAGGAGATCCCTAAAGTTACCATCCCTTCAGGAGAGAATATTAAAACACTGGAAGGGGCACTATATCATCCCTAAGGAGCACAACATTTTAAGCTCAATTTTACGATGGTTTGTTATGCTATTATTTCTCATGAACAACAGTTACTTTTCTTTGTTAATTTAGTTTGTACAAAATATTTTGTCAAAGAAATAAAGACTAGCTGGCAAAACTGCAGCATACAGTTAGCTCATGAGGTAGACCTCAAAATGATCTATACCCCTTACAACTCTAGGATCTCAGTGTTTTGTCTACAAATATACTTTACTAAAGAAAGAGCTAGAATATCCTGCACAGAGGTTAAAGAACAATCTAGTATGTCCTGCACAGAGGTTAAGGAAAGATTGTGGTATGTGCTACAGAGATCAGACAGCTTTCCAGTGCCATTTGCAGAGCACAGCTGTGCATGGCCCTCTGCAACTATGATCAAGAGCAGTTCATAAAAATACCCACCATATAGCCCATTATTGTGGATGACACTGTACTGACATACTTTGAAATTAGGACATCCAGTTCACTGAGCACTGCTACTGTTTGCAGCACCACAGCATCATTGCTATGGGTAGGACTACTGTGGGGGGTGGTATCAGAGTGGATTGTGCCACAAAATATAGAGATAATGGTAGGCAGCTGTGCTTTACATTATTATTTTTACAGTTTGCACTGATTTTGTTGATCAGCTCTGTAATGCTAAGGAACATATCAGCATGAGGCAACGTTCATTCTGTTTTCGGTGTAGACAACAACTGTTGGCACGTAGTTCTGGCCCCATGTTGGTTGGGGTCAGCTGTTACATAGCCACTGTTTGCTTTATGAATCACAAGTATTGCAGGTGGAGAGTGGGAAATCCATCAGTGTAATTGCTCCTTGTACTGAGTACTGCGGCCACACAACTTATCCAATTGCCTTGTTCTGCTCATCATGTAAGGCTTGGGTATATGTGTATCACTATATATTTACCCCATGGATTTGTGTTCCACATTATGAATAGTGTCCAGTATGATTTTCTGAATAGTAAACAAAGTAAAAAGACAGTGTACTCACAGACATATAAGCTGCTCAGTCCATATCTGAAATAGTATGCTATCAAAATAAATGTGGAGAACATTAAGAAAAGGTATTACAAAGCATGCCTTATTACATGGTATGGTTAAAGCTGAGCTAGGAGTCTTCTTAAATGCCATTACTACCCTTATACAAAGTATCAGTCTAAAACACATTCTTGGTGAAATGTTAATAAACCTGATAGCCCATATAAATGCCTAGATTGTAACATCATGAAGGGTAATGGAAGAAATATGCCTTCTTTTCCTGTGTGTCGCTAACATAGAGACTTTTCTTTTGTTAGTTGATCAGAGAAAACCCTACTTTTCATATCTACCAAACTGCTTCATGACTGACACCCTTTCTGTAAGAAGTCCTGTCCTAAGATAAATGCTGTTATTTTTCCAAGGCAGGAGTAGAGATGAAAATGGTAACATTCTTGGGGCAGTATGCACTATAGTCTGCAGATATTTTTTCTACTGGACATACAAGTGGAATTTCATGCATTTTACATTGCTGCTATGTAACGGAATGTTTCCTCAATATTCAAGCATTATCTCATCAAATAAAAAAAAATAAGTTAATTATTCTGCTTTTTTCTAGGTCTTCAACATTTCCACAGATAAATAGGATGACAATTACTGTGGTTAGGTTCACAATGACTATGGTAAGTTTATCCATGCAGCATCATTTTACATGGTACAGTTGTAAAAAGTGAACATTCTATACAAGAGTTATAACAACTCATTCATGCTTTGTATTAGAAACATGAATTGCCCTTCTAGCTTCTCATTCATTCTGTCTGCACCACTTGAATTCAATATCACAATACTTTGGTATTTTTTCATTTAGAGATGTTACTTTATTTGCTTTCAGGATCTGGCCATGCAGTTGTGAGGAAGGTTATTCCAGTGGGACATTTTTATTTTCCATAGGGATGAATGGGATTGCAAGGATATGGTTAAATAAAGGGTGCAGGAACCAGAAGACTGCTAGGTAAGTCTATACAAAATGATTTGGGATCTGAATGGGAGTGGGGAATGGAAAACCAGACAAGCATACAAATACTTTGCATTTAGTAAATGAGAAGTAAGATCAGTGGGAATGGAACATAAACAACAAGGAAAAAGAAAAGCAAGTGTGTAGTAAGGGAATCAGGCACCAGAAGACACAGAAACTGACAGACTGCTGTTAAAACTTTAATTTCTCTGGTTCAAAGATTATAGTCTTCAGTATAAAAAAGCAAAAAACACAGACTGCTGAGGGGACTTGAAGTGCTTAGTGAAACTGTTGTCTTTTTGGGACACTAATATCTGAAAACAGTAAACTGTAAATTAAAAGACTTTATTTGGTATAGTTTTTGGTATATTGAGGAGTGAAGGTGTTGTTAATGCATTGGTAATGGAAAACTTGGAGTTTATGGCTGAATTTAAGCATTTTGACAACGAGGTGAAACATAAGCTGAAGCAGGGTAGCAATGCTGCTTCAACATCATTAAGTAGATATCTGAGAAAATCAGTATGGTTGACTGTTACAGAAGTGACAGCTTGGAAGTTAAAAAAATGTAGTGTGGAATTTGGCTGGACTGAAACTTAAGGAGTTGATTGGAATGAAGACTGCAATGTTCCTGCATAATCAGGAAGCAGGAGTGGATCCTGTTTAGAATTCCAAATACATGAGATTCAGGAAAAGGCAGCTAAAACAGGAAAAAGTAATTAAGCACATATCATAACTGTTTGGAATGAAGGATAAGGCAAGGAGGAGAAATCTGAGATTGCTTGAGGTTCTGGAAGGTGAGGAATGGACAGATCTGATGGTCTGTGTAAATAAACAGGATGGTAGAAGGGACATTCTTTGTAAATGATTCACTCAGGATTGTAGTGGTAAAGTACTTGCCAATGCTAGAGTCAGATGCTAAAAATTGGAAGTCTGGACCAATAATGGTAGAGTCTCTGACATGTGAAAAGGAACAACTGCTTTGCGGTAATCTGGTAGATAGTCATCAGGTGGCAGTGTGACCTGTGTACATTGAGCATGACTGTTCTGAGATGAAAAACATCTTTTGCAACCCATGAAAGCATTAAAAATGTAAGTGAGGAAAATTACAGTAAACTGCTGATATTTCCTGCTGACATAAAAATGTTTTGGAATGATGGAGTTTTGATTTTTGAAATTCAGTTGAAGTGATTGCAAAAATGGAGGAATTATCACTGAGATTTATACAACTGTAAGCCACGCAGTGGAGGTAGTGTTTGATGAGATGCATGGATACTGCTAGAGAAATTGAAAAATTGAAGATAAATGGGGAGAAAATATGGATTCTGCAGATAAAGCTATGTATGATTCAAATTTTGCCCAGTTAATCGCTTACATTTGAAAACAATGGCATTAACTATATGAAATCTTTTGTTTTTATTGGTGGTCACTGTTGTGCTAATTTGTGGATCTTTTTTAGCTCTTCACTGATTAGTACCAATTGTCTACATTCATCTATACTTTAAGATTGCTTTTTTTTTTGTATAAGCTGGGAGCAAGAGATTATGTACAGTTTTTGACTTTGTTTTCAGTATCTTGAAGCTGCACCTTTATTAATTTATTCTCTACTTGTTCATTCTAATATTTTACTTTTAGATCAAATCGGATGTTGTAAGCTATTTGTAATTCCTGCCACAATTTTTCCTTCTCACTCTGTAGTAACACAATGTCAGCTTATGTCTGAAAATGATTTCTTTGTTGTCCTTCAGTTTCCACCATTGGGTTACTTTAGTGTTTTTCCATGCGGTTTCCAGTGTAACTTGACTTGGCATTTCATGTTTACTTTTTATGTTTCACTGTTCTTATGTGTATATAAACTTCACAGAGTCTTTTGGGCAAGTCAATAGTTTCTTTGCCTTTTTTATTTTGACATTTCGTTTGGATGATCAAGGTTAATCAGCAATATTGTTAAACCCTTTCTTATTTACGTTTCATTTTCATACGTCATCTGTTCTCATATTACTATTGATTCGCCGTGCTTAAAGACAGTTCTTCCTCTCTGTCTTAGCATTTCTACACTCATAGTTAATGCTCTAACTTCATATTTCAGAACTACATACTAGATGGTATTGAGAACGTGTCTCATTTGATTTCTGTTTTCAGCAGCATCTTTCTTAGAGCTCTTAGACCCTTTAAAGGCAGCACCATTACACTCCAATAGAGTTCAATTTGCAGAGCTACAACACTGAACTGTAAAACACCCATTTGCTCTTGTCTAGAGGTATTCTGATTAAAATAATTCTTATTGCAGTGTACCACAGCACTGCTTGTGATCAGTTTTATTTGCCCAGTGCCGCTTCTTTTACAAACCCATGTTGGATCTCATCTTAACACCTGCTTACTTTCCACAATAGCAGTACAGGTGCTGTTTGTCTAGTTATCCCTTTTGATTCACATTGTTCAGTACAAGCAGTTCACAATCAGTTCCATCATGTTTTCTCTCTATTTCCTTTCTTTTTTTTTTTTTTTTTTTTGCAATACGCAACAATGAACTCCCTTTCCCTGTCAAAGGGTTCTACTTTTAGAACAGCACCTTATACAACCTTAATTTCACATAATGTCACCAGATTTTTGGTACAACAATTTTTATTTGTTTTATTACCACCAAGAAGTAATTTTCTTTTCCAAGCTACCCTTTAACTGCCATGAATACCCACTCTTATTACAGGAGAAAGTCTGTGCATGGACACATGGCAAACATTCTTGTAAGTGTACCATTTCTTAAGTATCAACAGTTCACTAATTATGAAGCTTTGCTGTTTACTTATGTCTCTCATATACTTTGCCACAGGCAGCACCTAATGAGGGTCAGTGCTGTAGCAAAGTCATGTCATTTCTAAGCACTTTCCACATAGTATTGTTTTGTTTTCCCTTCACAACAAGCAGGTCATGTATGTTTTTCTCAGCTGTTCCTAACTACCAGTGTATTTCAGGAACAATACAGTTCTCTTCAAATAGTACCAGACAATGATTTTCACATGCTTTAAACACAATCACCTCACAAATGCAAGAAATGTCAGGTTGATATAATCAATATGCTTTCCTCACTGTTGCAACACACCAGATTCTGAACTGCTTTAGCAGATTATCAATATTTTACTGTACGCACACACTAAGCCTATCAGATTTGCACTAAAAAAAAAATTCACTACAAAATCTCCCACTTGTTTGGAAACACTTTTTTTTCTAGCATACAGTTCATTTTTAGACTTTGTTGTTGCTCACTAGGTAACAGAATAAAGTAAAAATGTTACTGGGTTTGCACGTATGCATCAGTACTTTTGAACTGAATCCAAAGTACCATACTGTTGCACCTAACACATCGATCAGGCTATAGTTTAAAGCACACTTTGCTGTCAATATTTCCAATATACCCACTTCAGAATTGCTAGACTTATTTTTCTCAGAAAGCCAGTGCGGCAATTTTCCTCAGTACACCATTGTTTCTGAACACAGAATATGTTCTGTCACAAAGTTTTCTCAACAACTTGTACATCAGTAGTCAACTTTGCTTTGTAGCATAGAGCCCTGACTATGGTGTAGGTAAATTGGGTTTGATCTGCAGCACAGGTGCCTGTAGGAGCTGACTGGGGAAGCTGGAAGTGAACAGCCACTGCCGGCTCACCATCCTAAGAGAAGTGAGGCTGTTCGGGTTCACCGCGTGGATGATACCGAAATTAAACTGGATATTACACCCAGTGGAGTCTGAACTGTATGTGTGTGTTTGCACCTGTAAAGACCAAAGGAACTCAGCATGCAGAGGAATGCTCCATCAGAGGACAGCAGAGTGGAGCTCAGACAATCTGCTGACAAGGGAGAAGTTAGGCCACCTCTCACCTCCACAAGCTAACCTACCTCCTACCACCCTACTCTCACTAGGAACAGAAGACTGATTAAGCTGCCCAGGCAAGTGCAAATGGGTAACAAGGTCCCTGGCTAATCCAGGAAGGCTCATATCCCAGCCACCGGAACAAATGGACTGATTGCATGCAGGTAGATGAGCCATTGAGAGAGGTCCTGCAGGGAGCAGAAAAAAATAACTTGTACATCAATCACTGCTTTACTTTCTTTACAGAAATCCACTTTTCCTCATGTTGCATGGAATAACAACATTTTCTGACATACAGGGAATTTCCCCAAGTCACAGTTAATCTGAAACCACAATGCATCATAGTTCATTGGTTTACTTCTGTATTTAAAATGTAATTACATAACGTTTGCAGTTTGACAATGGTTTGCAATACTCATTACCAACTTAAGTAATTTCTTTTACCAATATTTTTGAGCATGTGCTTCATTTTTGAATAGCATTTTCCCAACACCATTCTTTCAGCAGCTTTGTACATTCACTATGCACACTTTCATTAGCAGCCTTTCAGCAATTCCATCTCTCTCTCTGTTACAACAGTGCTCATCATTCTGCTATTTTTATGCATTTTCCTGGTTTAACAATTATTTTAGTTACTTTGCTGTCAAAGTCTGGCTTCTGTTTCTAGCTGCCTTTTGGGGTGTGGCAAAAAAAATCTAATGACTCAGTTCTTTACTCAGTTAGGAATTCAACATTGCTCCTTTTGACAGGATTGCTCCCCCATCCCATTTCAAAACACTCATACACACTGTAAAGTTCACTTTTGTAAGACTCATGGTAACTCTCATTCATCTCCTTACCTTCCCATTATGGTTATCAATAGGAAAAATAAAATTTGCCATAAAAGATGGCAGCACCTCAAAAAGTATATACTACATACTTGTTTCTCTCTCTGTGTATGTATATATATATATATATATATATATATATATATATATATATATATATATATATATATATATATATATATATATATATATATATATATATATATATATATATATATATATATATATATATATATATATATATATATATATATATATATACACTATATATATATATATATATATATATATATGTATGCACTTTTTATATATAATATATCACTCAGCAGGTAAGCATAGTATTATGCACAGTAGCAGATGTTCATATTTACATCACTGTTGCAGTAGAATAAAGCATTATGGGCCATATCCTGCCAAGGTTATCAGACATCTGGCAAGTATACTAAAGCTTTTGGGTCCCTTCCTCATGCACCATACATCAGTTGAAACATGAGGGCATGCTGGCATAAACAGGATGTACAAGCAACAATTTTCAGATCTTTCTTGACAAAGTATTCAGTCAGATATTTCATCTCAACAGCATCTTAACTAATTCACACCAATGGCGCTCAGAAAGTTTGCACTATAACTTCCAATGGGCAGAGCCTAAGCCTTTTGAGAGAATCAAATTATGTCCTCACATTTCAAACAAAATGTTCATATCTCTGGGGCCATAGGGGTTATGAAGGAAATGTAAATGGCAAACCCTTCAGCACAAACTATTTTAATAATGGTAGTAGTCTTTAGGTTATAGGTCTTAAAATGAATTCTATAATTCTCAGTAAACACAGTAACTATAATACTTGTAGTATTTTATAAACAGCTTACAATATTTCAGCTACTACTCAAGTTAAACACATACCATCAGTATCATTTTATTCATCTAGCTGAGAGGTTTCATATGGGGCTACGGAGTTCTATGCTATTTGGTTGTTGAGCTGTTTAGAAAAATGTGAAAATTATATCTGTATAAATTAATATCATGAAAACAATAGTTAATATCTCTTTACCTGCACTAGACAGAGGTCAAATATTAATGCAGTTGACTTTGCTATTCTGGAAGCTTTAAGATGAAATATTTTAAAACCTTGTGCATAGCATGGCTTTGGAATTATTGATGCAAATATGAACAAGCAATATGTGATACCTAGAGGCGTTGTGACTCCTGTGAACTGGCCCAATAATCAAGGAACCTCAATCCTCACCACTAGCACCAGTGAGGGGCATGCACATTGGGAAGGATAACAAGTACACACACAGTAAAGTACAATTTCCCTTAAGAGCACACAGAGATCACAGTCAGTCTGGGGCTGGTTTCTCCCTTTCTCTCCAGATCCCCAATAAGGCTCCCCACTGGCACAGCTACAGGGTTCAAATCCCAGTCAAGTAGTCAAGCCAAAACTTCCAGTACCCCCTCTGTCCAACCAGTGCTTTGTGTCCCTGCCCAAGTATCTCACATACACACATTTTGAGATTTGGTTTATATACAAACACACAAACTCCCAAACTCCTGGGGAAGGCTGGCATAGGTTCTCCAGCTATGCCCCCTCCTGCCAGGCTATAAAGTAATAATCACTGCCATTAACTACTCTTATCAGCTACTAAGGCCCTTCCCAAAGGGTGACCAATTTCACTGTGTAATATTACTGTTATCCAAGTAGTAAGTGTGACCCAGGGATAAAGCTACTGAAGTGGCTTGGACAGTATTGCCGAATACATTCAATGTACATTAACAGCTTAAATTATCTCTACACAAAACAGCCATAGTCGAAAGGTTTAAAAATACTTAATAATAAAACCACAAGACAATACTTATTACTTCACACAATGACATTACAGAGGTCAGAAATCACAGGAAAATGCTTTAAAATAATACTGTAGAATACTCTGACATAAATATAGAAAACAGCTAGACTAATCTGGCTATTTCTATCCATTTCCAAGAGAAATCACTGCTCTAAATAAATATCTTACTTACATAAAGAGCAAGCAAGTGCTGGTGAGTGATGTTCTTCAGACAAAATCCAAAAAATTCTCTCCTTTCTTTCTGTCCTTAAATTGATAACACAGTACTGCTGAGTCATTTCAGATTACATCATTCTTAACAGTTCTGATTTAGTTTCTCAGGCTCACAGAAACACAAAATTTACATTTCTTGGTAAGCTGCACCTGGCCAGGAAGCCAAAGCAATAAAAGACATTATACATGTAAAACCTTAGTAATTATCTCTTAAGACAATAGAAAGAATTTCCTGGCCCAGACATCCTGTCTCTGAGCTTGAGATCAGTCATACAATGCTGAACTTATCAACTTTCTTCCAGCAGAGTGCACTGTGGTTACATTTTTGAAGCTCAGTACAACATATAGTTTTCTTTACATTTGTCAAACAAGCCTGTGGATCATATTCATATTTACAAGGACATAGAATTATCTGCAAAATTCTATCTAGCTAAGCTAGCAGCCTTCACATATCTCTACCCTCGAGAACTCAAGCTAGTTTTTCAAGTGACCCTTGAGAAATGTTGCTCGAGAGGGTTAGGTCTATCTGAGTATACCTTACCCCATTCCCTGTCTTGACCACTCATCTGCACTGGCATTGCTAACACCATTGCGGTGCTGCACTGACATATCATATGCTTGCAACCCTAGGCTCCATCTTAGCAACTTAGCATTTTGCTGGCTGGCTCAGTGTAACCATGTTAGACAATTGTGATCTGTGACTACAGTGAATTTTCTTCCATACAAATAAGGCTGAAGTTTCTGCAGTGCCCACACTATGGTTAGACATTGCTTTTCTATGGCTGCATAGTATTCCTCCCTGGGTTGGAGCCTACGACTGAGATAAACCACTGGGTGCTCTTTTCCCTCTGAAGAAATCTGGCTAAGTACAGCCCCCACCCCATAGTTCGAAGCATCCACCTGCACAACAAATTCTTTGCTGTAATCTGAACTGGATAACACAGGGGGTCCTCCCAAAGCTTCTTTAAGCTTCTGGAATGCCTGCTCACATGCTGTGGTCCACACTACCTTATCTGGCCTGTTTTTCCTTGTCAGGTCTGTGAGGGGATCAGCCAAGGCACTATAACTGGAGATGAACTTTCTGCTGTCCCTAAGAATGCCCTCACCTGCTTTTTGGTAACAGGTGCAGGCCATGCCTGAGCCTGTCTCAACTCTGTCTTTGTAACCATTCCCAGCTCCCCTTCCACAGGAAGTCTGGTATCCTCCGACAGTGGTGCCTCACCATCAGCCTGGGTACCACTACTCACATCTACCCTTGCAGTCACTCTGTCCAAGGGAACATTAGTACCAACAAGCAGCTGTAGCTCACCTTCAGTCTCACTGCTACAGCATAGCTCCCTCCCTGAAGTAACCACCTCACCAGTCCTGGCTGCAAGTGTGCAGTCTGTCTGGGTTTCCCCCAGGCTACAAGACCCACATGCTTGTCTCCACGCCTGACTGTATGTCACTGCATAAGCACATGGTACTGCATTATCAAAATCATTCCCTATCAGGACATCTGCTGGGATATCCTCAAACACAACTACTTGCTGGCTTTCTTTTCCACCCTCCCAGTCAAGGTAAACCCTAGTCAAATGTATTTGGAATGGGGTCCCTCCTAAAGCTCTGACTGGAGTAGACTGCCCAGGCAAGTAGTGCTCCTCTGTAACCATTGCAGGCTTGACAATGGTTATGTCAGAGGCTCTCTCTCTCTCTTAGCAATGGGCTCTTTGCCATTCACTATGATAGGATATAACCTCTGGTGGTAGTTTGGTACCCTTGTTGTCTCAAGACAACCCACTGTTGGTATTTTGTCTTTCCCACTTACTGGCTCCCTCACCTTTTGTTCCCCACCTTGCCTCTGTGGACATCTATATGCCACATGGCCCCACTGGTTGCATTCAAAACATTTAACCTTAGGTCCTGGATGTGTACCTGGACTGGTGGCTTCTCTTGCTATTGGCATATTCTGTTGGGGCAGTCTGGGCTGCCCACTATGGGTTCCTTTAGACTCATAAGCAGTACTGGGGTCCCTTTTCCTGTGCAGGATGCCCTGCTTGCTAGATCTAGGTCTCCCTTCTTCCCCAACTCATCTGAAGTAGCGCATTGTCTATCAGCTAACCAGATCCTCATGTCCTGAGGCAAAAGTGCTAAGGGCTATTTCCCTCACCAAAAGGTCTGCCAGCCCTTCAAAAGTGGTGACCTAACATCCACTCACCCACTTATGAAAGTAAGTGCTCAGTTCAGCAACATATTCATACACACTTTCATTTGCCTTGTGTCTGTGCTCACAAAACTTTTTCCTATAAGTTTCAGGTGTTAGCTTAAACAATTCTAAGACAATTCTTTACAGCATTATAGTTAAAACAGTCAATGTCAGATAATTTGGAAAGTACATTCACAGCTTTACCATGGAGTAAGGTGTTCAGGAACTGTACCCAGAGCCTTTAGTCAAAATCATACTGTTTACATACCCTCTCAAACATATGAATGAAACTATCAAAATTATCCCCCTCTGTAAACTGTGGAAGAAATTTACTGACATTTTGTGCTTCTGGGGTCTGGTTACTCCCTTCCCCCATTACCTCCATGTCTCTGGTGATGAATCAGCATCTCCTTTTCATGCTGCCTCTGCCTCTCCTTCTCCACAGCTTTCATTTCCAAATGTCTGGCCTCCAACTCAAGTCTCTTTAGCTCCAGATGGATTTTTAAGTCCTCTGCAGAAAGGTTGAGCTGTCCATGTTCTTTGTGTGGTACATTTCCATGGCCAGTCTGATCATCCTCCTGATTGCTGTTTTCTGATGCAGCTGTGACCAAAGCTCCAATCATGTCTGCCTTAGTCAGGTTTCCATGAACCAGTCCTTTAGCCTGGCACATCTCAGCCAACTGGCTCCTTGTCAGCTTGCCATACTCCTCTGCTGACAAACCTGCCTGCTCTCCCTGACTAACTAAGCTAACAAAAGATATAAAACAGTTGTGATCTGAACTCTGAATATTCACTGCATGGCTGATTTGGAGTACAAATACACCTTCAGTGATCACTGTACACATGTTACAGGAATTCGCTACCCACAACCACTGCAAGCCAATTAGTATGTGATGTGGCTAACATACTACAACCAAACAATTAATATTTGATGTGGATATCCCACCACTGCTACCAATGAATGCACCAGTGGGGGGCATGCACATTGGGAAGGATAACAAGTACAAGTACAAGTACAATTTCCCTTAAGAGCACACAGAGATCACAGTCAGTATGGAACTGGTTTCTCCCTTTCTCTCCAGCTCCCCAATAAGACTCCCCACTGGCACAGTTATAGGGTTCAGATCCCAGTCGAGTAGTCAAGCCAAAACTTCCATTACCCTCTCTGTCCAACCAGTGCTTCGTGTCCCTGCCCAAGTAGCTGACTCACACACACTTTGAGATTTGGTTTATATACAAACACACAGACACTCCTGGGGAAGGCTGGCACAGGTTCTCCAGCTATGCCCCCACCCCTGCTAGGCTATAAGGTAATAATCACTGCCACTAACTACTCTTATCAGCTACTAATCAGGCCCTTCCCAAAGGGTGACCAGTTGTGACGGTGTAATATTACTGTTATCCAAATAGTAAGTGTGACCCAGGGCTAAAGATATTGCAGTGGCTTGGACAGTATAACTGAATGCATGCAATGTACGCTAAGAGCTTAAATTATCACTACACAAAAAATAGCAACAGTTGAAAGGTTTAAAAATATTTAATAATAAAACCACAAGACAATACTTATTACTTCAAAACAATTACATTACAGTGTTCAGAAATCACAGGAAAATGCTTTAAAATAATACTGTAGAATAGTCTGACAAATATAGAAAACAGATAGACTAATCTGGCTATTTCTATCTCTAAGAGAAAACACTGTTCTAAATAAATATCTTACTTGCATACAGAGCAAGCAAATGCATGTGAGTGATGTTCTTCACACTAAGTAAAAAAATGCTCTCCTTTCTTTCTGTCCTTAAATTGATAACACAGTACTGCTGAGTCATTTCACATTGCATCATTCTTAACAGTTCTGATTTAGTTTCCCAGGCTCACATAAACTCAAAATTTACATTTCTTAGCAAGATGCACCTGGCCAGGAAGCCACAGCAATAAAAGACATTATACATGTAAAATCTTAGTAATTATCTCTTGAGTCAAGACAATAGAAAGAATTTCCTGGCCCAGACATCCTGTCTCCAAGCTTGAGACCAGTCATACAATGCTTGACTTATCAGCTTTCTTCCAGCAGAGTGCACTGTGGTTACATTTTTGTAGCTCAGTGCAACATATAGTTTTCTTTACATTTGTCAAACAAGCCTGTGGATCATATTCATATTTACAACGACATAGAATTATCTACAAAATTTTATTTAGCTAGGCTGACAGCCTTCACAGGCATCACTAGGAGTTAACTGCAGATGCATCTTGAGTCATCACTTGGATATAATGAGTTAGGTATAGATGGTTGGCTTACTACTAGACTTTGTGGACAAGATAAGTAACCTACTGCTGACCTTCCTTTCTTATTTCACTGAAAATTAAAAAGTTGAGTTTAATTCCTAGCTTATATCTGTCAGAAAGGGGAAGTATGCATGTTATAGCCAGATATCATACAGGAACTCCAGCACAGCTCACATTTTCTGCCTTGGTGAAAGTTCCAACATACTGCATTGTGACAGCTGTTAGTCATTCACCCCCAAAACAACTCTTAGTAGGCTTAATAACTTTAGACTTTTCCTAGAGAATCTAAGAGGGGCTAAAGTCTTGGCATGAGCATCCAGGCCTACATATTCATCTTTACTAGATGTCCCCTTCAGTTGAAGAAGGAAAGGAAAATTGTTAAAAATAGTTTTGAAGGGATACAACCATCTATTTTTTTTAACCTGATCTAGGACTGATGTATCTACATGAGAGCCTCAGAGCCCATGGACCAGTAATCCAATCTTCCTGGACCCTTTGGCAATGCTTCATGGGTAGCCATTACAAGTCAGGGTTCTAGCACAGTCATACCAGACATCAGATGTCAGCTGAGAAGGGAAAAACCATTTGTTCTGACTGAGAGGAAGAAGAAGCTGGCCAATCAGCGTGCACGTTTTGGAATATTAATGGGGGGTCATGGTATAATAAGGGGTTAGAATTACAGGTGGAACTGGAAGGAAGCTAGAGAAGTTGCATTCTTTTGGTGATGAAGCTGAAGTCAGAGGGCAAGAATAAGGGGAGGGGAGGCATGTGCATATCCATGTGTGCTTTAGGTGTTCTTTCAGGAGTCTTTTAAATGTAACCTTTGAGCCTGCTGAGGTAATAGCAGTAGGTAGGGCGTTCCAAATTTTGCCTATGTAGTTAGGGAAGAGGGAGTCCCCTGCTGTGTTGTTGGTTTTGGTGACCTTGATTAATTTTCTGTCGCTAGAGCGATGTTGACTGGTTTTAGCTTGTAGTTCTAGTAGACTGGCCAGTGCTGCAGTTTTGTCTGGGAGTAGTAGGAGATTATGGGCAAAGGAAAGCTGATGATGGTTTAGGAGATTAGGGAATTCAAGCCAGCTAAGTCGTTTTAGGGAATGGCAATGGTGGACTCGGTAGGGGGCACCAGTAGCAAATTTTGCAGTTTGATTGTAACAGGTGTTGAGTTTGGCAATTTTGGTTTTGGGTAAGTTGGTGAGAATGGGTGAGGCATAAAATAGTCTGGAAAGGAGGTGAGTTTGAGCAATTGATATCCTAGCAGGTTGTGTTAGAAATGGTTTATTTTTATACAGACTGCCCACTTTTTTTGTGGATAATTTTAATGGTGTGATTTATATGCTGATCAAATTTGAGGTTATTATTAATGGTCACTCCTAACAATTTCGTGCGTCAGGTGAGATGACAGTCCAATCCGTGGACACAATGTTAAATGGGCTGGGTATTGTGGTAGATTTGTTTGGTGTAAATAGCAACAGTTTGGTTTTTGGGGGGATTTAGTATTAAGTTTTTGTTAAGAAACCAGTTTTTGGTGGTATGGAAGGCTTTTTGGGTTATAGAGAGAAGTTTCTGAGGCTCATTGGCTGAACAGACAAGTGTTGAGTCATCAGCATATTGTATAACTGTTGCATCTTGACAGATGCTGTGGAGGTCATTGGTGAAAATAGAGACTAGGAGGGGTCCTAAAATGGAACCTTGTGGGACACATGTGGTGGAGGGTAGCAGTGTGGATAGGTTGTTGTCCCACCGAACTGCTTGTCTTCCTTGTAGATAGCTCTGAAACCAAGCTAATGCTTGGTTACTAAGGCCAAGGTCAGTAAGGGCTTGTACTAGTTTAAGATGGTTGACCATATCAAAGGCCTTTGATAGCTCCAAGAATATGGCTGAAGTTAGATTGCCTGTGTGTTTGTTTTGGTTGATGAGGTTTGTGAAAGAGAGTAGGGCAGTGGTTGTGCTAAGAGAAGGCCGATATCTATGTTGGGTAGGAGAGAGAGAGATGTTGTTAAGCAGGTATGGCATAAGTTGGTGGTGTATACATTTCTCAAGTATTTTAGCTAGTGGAGGCAGGATGGCTAAAGGCTGATAGTTGGTGAGGTCGGTGGAGGTACCGCCTTTATGGAGGGAGATAATATAAGAGATCTTCCAGATGGGTGGTACTGAGGTTTCTGAGACAGATCTATTTAGAAGGATGGATCTAGGGAAGACAAGTTCATTGGCAGCCAACTGAAGGTATTTAGCAGGTATCCTATCAGCTGCTAGTATAGTAGGTTTAGGTTTGTATAGCAACCTTTTGACATAGTTGGTAGGGATGGGTTGAAACTGGAAGGTTGTTTTGGGTCTATCTACAGGTTCTGGGTAATTAGTGGTGTTGGATGTGGGCTGTTTTAGAACAAGATTAGAAATAGTTTCTATGAAGTATTTGTTAAACGTGTCTGGTATATTTGTGATTTCACTAATGAAAGTTGGAGGCGGGGTGCAGGGTCTGCCAGGGTGGAGTAGTTTATTTATTCCTGCCCAGAATTTCTTGGGATTGTTTTGATGCTTGTTTTGTAGCTGTAGGAAATAATTATTTTTATCTAGGAGAACTTCTTTTTTTGTCTCATTTGTAAGTTTTTGGAATTGTTCCTTAGCTGCTGGGGTTTTCGTGGCTCTCCAGTGATAACTGGCTTTGTTCCTTTCTGATATTCTATTTTTAGTCTCTCTGGTAAGCCAGGGGGCTGTTTTCACTTTGGGTTTAGTGGTCCGGGCTGGAGCATGAGCATTTAGGATTTCTAGAAAAGTGTAACTGAAATGGGTTATCGCTTCTTCTACCGGTAGTATGTTTAGTATGTTCCAGTTATGGTGCGTTAGCTTAAGTTTGAATTTGTTGGGGTTAAAGCTTTTTCTGTTATGGGTTGTTTGTAATATGGGGATAGGGTTGGCCTGGGTTTTGAATTTTAGTAGGAAGGTGGGTTGATGGTTGCTAAGGGAGTCCGGGGGGAATCCCTGCTTGGTAAGAGGTGTTGGTCTTATTTATTAAGATCCAGTCTAGGAGGCTTTCTTTGATTTTTGCATTTCCTCATCTAGTGCTTGATTGACCGACTTGTGAGAAACTGTAGAGGTTGATATGATTTGTGGGGTTAATAGCTGAACACATGGTCCAATCTATATTAAAGTCACCAAAGAAGATAGTTTTCTTGGGCAGGTTTTGACTTGTCCATTGTAGGAAGGCTTCTAGGGTATGGAGGTTGTAACCTGGTGGTATATAGCATGTGATAATACTGATTGACTTTTTATCACTAAGTCTGAGTTTAGCTAGGAGGAGTTCAAGAGTTATTGAAGGAAGGGATTTGTGGATTAATAGTGGTGATATTTACGGGGTTCTTGTAGAGTAATGCTACCCCTCCCCCTTTTTAGACAGTATATCATGGCATAGTACATTGTATCCAATAGGAAGTAACTCTGTCTGCTGTAGTGGGCTTTAGGCAGGTTTCAGTCAGACATAATATATCAGGGGAGTAGGTGGATAGTAGTGCATGCAATGAGTGCACCTTATTATTAATACTTCAAATATTTAAGCTCAGAATTAGTAGGCTGGATGTTGGTCTAGTAGTGGGTAGATGGCTACAGGAGAAGGTTGAATTAGCTGTGGTAGTTTGCATAGGGTTAGGCCCTGGATTTGGGTGTATGTCTCCTGCTAGGATCAGTTGGTAGTTTATATGGTGTAACAGTTTGGAAAGTTTAGTTAGGATGGCTATATACTTGTTTGTTGCTGGAGACCTAGCAGTAATTGGGAGTAAAATGAGTGAGTTAGGTGCTATGTAGTGTGATGGTATGGGCTTGGGGATATGAGTTGGCTGTAGTGAGGAGCATGAGTAATACAAGTGGAGGTATGTTTTGTTGGGGTAGCATAGGTAGCATTTAGTGTGGTTTGGTAGGAGGTGAGGTACAGAGTTAATGTTAGGATAAATAGGATAGTGAGAGTGCATGAAAGAATAGTGGTTATTATATGATTATGTGATGGTTTCATTATTGTAGGTTGGGATATGGCGGGGGGGATGTAATTTGGTATAGGTTAATGGAGGGTAGTGAAAGGGAATGCTTAATCTGTGATTGGTTGGAGTTTTGATAGGTGGAGATGGCTAGGCATAAGGGTATGGTACACTAATACAATCTTTATTTGTTGAAATTTGACTACTGAGAAGCCAATTGTAAGATATAAAGTTAGTTAAATGTGGGGACCAGCAAGGACCAGAGGTAAACTTTCAAATAAGGGAGGGACTAGGAGCACAGTTGGGTACCAAACTTAATGTTACAGCAGTGCCAGGACACTGGCTTCTGTAGCTTAAGAAAGCTAGGTTAGGATGTAATAGGTCTTGTGGGACAGGGAGAGGGCAGAATAGACCAGAAAAGTGGTGGATAACCAATAGTATGATGAAAAGGGCTGGCCCTGATTAGGCTGTAATTGTTCTTGTGGGGGAGGGGAAGGATCAGAATAGACCAGAAAAGTGGTGGATAGCCAACAGTATGATTAGGGCTGGCCCTGATTTCATAGATGTGCAAGTCTAAAGAAACAATAAGAAAACGCAGTAGGTACTCTGACTTGCTTGCTTTGCAGACCTTTCTTATTGAAATAAAATCAACCAATTTTACCAAGGAGTTATGTGGAATTTAGGAAGACAAGAATTTATAAGATAAAGGGTTTAGTAGTAGTTGAAAAACAGCAGGGCTTACAAATAGTTAAAACAGCATATAAAGAAAGTCTGCATTTAGAAGTACAGAGGTGGGGGGGGGGGCAGCTAATGTCTTGAAACAATCAGAAAAAACATAAGTATTTTGGACTTAACTTGTTTTGCATACCTTTCTTTTGCAATAGAATTTAAAAAACAACACTTGTACCAGGAGTATGTGGGATTTAGAAAAACAATTTATAAGAGAAAGTGTTTAGTAATACTAGAAAAACAGCAGGGTTTTCAAATAGTTAAACAGCATGCAAAGGGAGACTGCTGTTAGGAAGTACCAGATTTGGGGGGCAAGCTAATATCCGTGGAGTGCTTTATTTAAAAAAAAAAATAGAAATTAAACAAGGGCTAGCAATTCATTTCGTCCACAGGATAAAACATACTTTCTGTATTTTTTGAAAATAACACTGATCCCAAGGTTGCCTGGTTCTGTTAAAGAGCACTGCAGGCCAGTAGTTCGAACATAGCTTGGCGGGGATCCAGGAAAAAGTAGATTAAAAGGAGAAGCTGAGAAGAAACATAAACAATGTTAACACAAAATACTGCATTTGTTATTAAGGAAAAATGCAATAGGTATAAAGGTGCTAACAGAAGAGTGGAGAGAAAAAAAAAACAACTAGGTAATCTATACACAGATAAATGCCTCACTTTGTGATGATGTGAAATTTAAGACAAGTTTTGGCAGTTATCGAGTTCAACAGTTTAATGCAGTTGCAAATATATCAGAAGGTGAAAATGGAAGATAACATTTACAGAACTAAGCATATTAGTCAGTACAATACTGTACTTGTTATAAGCAGAGAAGTGCAACACGGACTGCTAAGATTTTAAAAACAGATGTAGGAATACTGAAACAAATGTAAGTGGTATAGCACATTCTACACCAATAGGTGAGGAAAAGTACACACTAATAACTAGACAGGTTTTTAAAAATGCAATAATAAAGTGAGCAGCAAAGAAATAATATTCCAACAATAACAATGCTCTACACCAATAACAAAGCTCCAACAAGTCTATACTCTAGTAAGTACAATATTTGTGCCGCACTAATACTAAGGCTAGGTAAACAGTTTCATGAGCAAATAGAGGTGCTGAAAATACTGACTCCCATAAAAATACATGTCCAGCTTCATTACACTTTACAAAGGTGTAAATCAACATCAATAAATTTTACAAATGAAGAGAAACAAATATGAAAAATAACCTTAGGTATGAGCACTCCATCCAATGAGACAAGCAGCTACACCAAGGAGATTTTAAAAATAGTTCCTGTAGCTTAAGAAAGCTAGGTTAGGCTATAATATGTCTTGTGGGGCAGGGAGAGGACAGAATAGACCAGAAAAGTGGTGGATAACCAATAGTATGAGGAAAAGGGCTGGCCCTGATTAGGCTGTAATTGTGCTTGTGGGGGAGGGGAAGGATCAGAATAGACCAGAAAAGTGGTGGATAGCCAATAGTATGTTGAAAAGGGCTGGCCCCTGATTTCATAGATGTGCAAGTCTACAGAACCAGTAAGAAAAGGCAGTAGGTACTCTGACTGAGTCTATATTAGAACAGCGAACGCTTAAAAAAGCGAACGCTGATTGATCGAACTTATGTAAGCGAAAGCTTAAAATATCAAAGCAACAGAAACCTGATTTGTTTCCTAGGGAAAGAATTTGGTTGTCTGTTTCTGTTGCTTCGGTATTTTCAGTGCTGTGGTGGAAAGTTACGGGTCGGGTTCAGGTAAGTGTGCGATTGTGTGGATGTGAGTGTTAGGGCGGGTTAGGTGAGTTAGGGTTAGGGCGCAGGTTAGGTATGTGTGCGATTGTGTGGACGTGAGGGTTAGGGCGGGTTAGGTGAGTTAGGGTTAGGGAGCGGGTGAGGTGAGTGTGCAATAGTGACGGACCTTAGGGTTAGGGTTTGGGTTAAGGTAAGTGGATAGTTAGTGGTGTGTGTATAGTTTAGTGCAGGGTTAGGTGTCAGATTTTAGGTGTATGTGTGTAGATTACTGTTTGTTTGGTGTGCTTGTGTCATGTGTATTTGTTTTGGATCAGTGATTTGGAAATAAATCGCTGTTCTGACAGTTCAAGAATGTAAGCTTTTGCTTACATAAGTTCGATCAATCAGCGTTCGCTTTTTTAAGCGTTCGCTGATCTAACATAGACCCACTCTGACTTGCTTGTTTTGCATACCTTTCTTATTGAAATAAAATAAACCAATTTTACCAAGGAGTTATGTGGAATTTAGGAAGACAAGAATTTATAAGTGAAAGGGTTTAGTAGTAGAAAAACAGTAGGGCTTACAAATAGCTAAAACAGCATATAAAGACAGACTGCAGTTAGAAGTACAGAAGGGGAGGGGGCAGCTAATGTTCTGAAACAATCAGAAAAAACGTTAAGTACTTTGGACTTACTTGTTTTGCATACCTTTCTTTTGAAATAAAATTAAAAAAAACATTTGTACCAAGAATATATGGGATTTAGAAAGACCACAAAATCCCAGAATGCAAAAAACTCCCTTACTAGCCTCAGTAAGAAACTGAGATGCCTCATAAAATCCTCCAAAGCTAGTTACGAAAATAAAATTGCCAAAGATTCCAAAGACAACCACAAAGCATTCTATAGCTATGTCAAGAATCTAAATGGCAATGCTCAGATCTGCTCTGAGCTAAAACAGAATGGCATTAAATATACTGATCCAAAGGATAATACCAATATCCTGGCAGATCGATTCAGTGCCAACTTCACCCCCCTCTCACCCCCTAAATGGCCCATCTCAATACCGGAAGATTGCCAAATTCCAGTAATAATGGCCACACAGGTACAAAACGCACTCTCTAAAGCCAAGAATACAGCATCCATGGGACCAGATGACATCCCAGGCTGTGCACTACATGAACTACAATATGAACTGGCACCTCACCTAATTGTCATGTTTAATCATAGCCTCACCTCAGGTTTCGTGCCCACTGAGTGGCGCAGAGCTACAGTTATCCCAATCCACAAGGGGGGATCCACCTTGGATCCCGGAAACTACCATCCCATCAGTCTGACAAGCCTTATCTGCAAGGCCATGGAGCGTATTATCATGGAACTTATAAACGAAGACATTGGCAACCTTCAAACACAGGTGAAATAATGATGCCATTGTTAGACTTTATGGTAAAAGTTGATAAGGGGGACCTTCGGGTGGGAAAGAACAGCAGTGGCTTCGTTTTGTTAGGATTTAATATGAGTTGACAATTAAGGAGCCAGTTTTCAACTGTATTAAAAGCATTTTGGGTTAAAGTCCGCAGATCATAGAGGGAGGTGGCTGAGCAAATGAAAGTGGAATCATCTGCATATTGGATACAGGTTGCATTCGGGGTGACTGTGCACAGGCCATTAATAAAGACAGAAAAAAGAAGTGGTCCTAATATGGAGCCCTGGGGGACTCCAAGGGTGACAGGTAGAAGGGTGGACAATTTGTCCTGCCATAGTACAGCCTGTTGTCTACCACTCAGGTAAGACTGGAACCATTGGATAGCCTGGTTGCCTAGGGAAAAGGTTGTCAGTGTGTCTATGAGTAGTTGGTGGTTTACCATGTCGAAGGCTTTAGAGAGCTCAATAAAGAGGGCTGAGGTAAGTATGTTATTGTTACAGTTTTGGTTTATGATGTTAGAGAAGTTGAAGAGGGCTGAGGTGGTGCTGTGAAATGGTCTAAAGCCATGCTGAGAGTTGGCGAGTAGATTGTTTTGGATAAGATAGCTCAACAATTATTTATGAATACACTTCTCCATAATTTTAGCCAGGCGTAATAGAACAGCTATGGATCTGTAATTTGATAACTCAGTAGAGTTGCCACCTTTATGGAGTGGGATAATATGGAATATCTTCCAGATAGAGGGGGTGAAAGGTTCTGATATAGTTCTATTAATCAGAATGGATATGAGGTATGCTATGGTATCTGCAGCTTTTTATAGATGCTCTGCATGTAGGAGATCAGCTGAGAGGGTGGTTGGTTTTAATTTCTTGATTAGGGAACGAATTAGTGATGTGGAGAATGGTTGAAGGTGAAAGGAGAGTTGGGAGATGGATATAGTAACAACTGGATTTGGACCAGCAGGAGATAGCTGTTTGGCTAGGGATTGGATGGTCTCAGTAAAGAAGCTATTAAAGGTATTGGCAACTTCTTCTGAATGTTTTTGGTTGGTATCTGAGGAGGAAGGAGTGGTGGATTGTCCTGGGTGAAGACGTTTATTAATTACCTGCCCAAAACTTTTGAGGCTGATTTTGGTGTGTCTGTTGTAGATGGTAGTAAAAGGTTTTTTTTTTGTCTAACATAATGGATCTTTTTGTGTCATTCCTTAGTTCTCTATATTTAAGTTGATCGATGGGGATTTTTGTGGCATGCCAGTTGGCCCAAGCTTTGTTTCTAAGTAAGATTTTTTTTGTCTGGTTTCTTTTGAAATCCATGGGGCAGCTTTTGTTTTAGTCGTCCCAGGCAGACAGATACTGGATCCCCTTTGAATGACACCAGAAGCTTAACCAATTGTTGAAGTCAATCATCAAGGACATGATAAATGAGGAAAGAGGTAACCTGCAAACACTGGACCACAGTTTAGCTTTATTAAAGGAAGGTCATACTTATTAAATCTGGTGGACCTTTTTGAATTGGTCACCAAAGCAGTGGATGAAGGCAAGACTGGGCATACAGCTTATCTCAACCTGCCCAAGGCTTTTGATACAATACCCCATTCAGACATATAGACAAGCTCACTAATTTAGATATAAAACCTTTTACCACCCACTGGATAGCCAACTGGCTTACTGATAGGACCCAGGAGGTCAAAATAGGTGAGACCACCTCCACCAAGAGGCCAGTCACTAGCGGAGAACCCCCAGGGCTCAGTACTGGGCCCACTCCTTTTTGCCATCTAGTTCTCTGAAATGGAAGCAAATGCTGAATGTTTATGGCTGACTAAGTTTGCAGATGATTGCAAGCTGGGAGTTATCATCAATTGCTCTGCATACACTAACATTCTTCAAGAAGGTCTATCTCTGACTAGCAAATGGTGTCAAAGCTATGGTCTTAATCTCAATGCTAAGAAATGCATAATTGTACCCTTTGGGAAGTTAACCATCCTGGCTAATTACTATGTTGATAATATGCCCCTAAGAGTCGAACCAGTGGTCAGGGATCTGGGTATGCATGTAGACAGTAGCCTTATCTTTGACCACCATATGGCCACAGTGGTGAGAAAATCCTTGTATGTTGTGCAACTTATAAATAATGGCATGGCATCTAGGTCCCACTGTACTCCGCCCTTATCACACCAGTCATAGAGTACAATGCTCCCTTTGGCATGTACCTGAACAGGTATATAAAGCAACTAGAGTGACCTCAGAGATTCCTTACAAAAACGAATACAAGGAGTAATAAACCTGCCTTATTCAGAGCACCTTAAACTCTTTCCCTCTACTCAGTCCTATAGATTGCTGAGGGGTGATCTATGCCTGGCTTACAAGGTATCCACAATCCCCACACTTATGAATATTCTGCATATTTATAAGTCAAAGAGTGGCAGAAATACAAGGTCTAGGGGCCTGAATTTTATCTTTGACTTAAACAGAACACACTGGAGAGACTTGTTCTTGTATTTCATGATTGTCAAGCTCCTCATCTGAATTATCTTCCCCTTCTTCCTCTCACATATTAGATAATTCTTCAGAGCTTTCATAAGCATTCATCACATCATTAATTTTTTAACATAATCTAGCTAAAATGTTCTGTGGAATTATTTTGTACATTTTCTAATGCATGCGTTTTTCAGATGTCCATATTTTCTGCATGTTTCACATTTTCTTTTCAAGCAGCCATCTGAAACAGGGCACCCTTCCCCACAAAAATAAGATTTCTCCCGCTGACCGGCATAATATAAATATCCTTTTATAATGACTAACATCATGCACGTTAGGGAACTTTTGTACCTGTCATTCTGAAAATACAAAGTGCATTACTACTGTTCTTGCCCCTGTCTAACCCCCAAGTAATTTAATGCCTTTTTCTAAATGTATCATGTCATCCTAATACTTTCTCAAGTTTTGCTGTACTTTATAGTCTGACATACAAAAAGGTTAAATTCTGCAAATATATGAAATCTTGCAATTACAAACTCCTGCAAAATATAATCCTTCCATGGAATTATACATTTATTATTAAATTACTGACAGAGATATTTGGATTTTTTGGGGTTCCAAAAAAATACAAAAATATTCATTGCCTATATGAATAATTTCTCTCACTTGCCTCAGTCTTACCACAAGTGGCACTAAAACTGAATGGAAAAAAAATCATATTGAAGTGCAAGATTCTTTTGTAATATATTCTTCTTTTTGTCCTTTTGCGGTTCTGCAAATGACTTCTTTTGCATTCGTAGCATCATGCATTGATCTCCTCCAGGTGTATTGTTCATTCTTCTTCCTGATCCTCCTAGTAAGCAGAGTAGCTTGACAATGAAACTGTTGTCATACCCCTCTCTTGCTCAGTACATCATCTGGCAACTTCCCGTCACCTTCTCCACCATTTCAGACCAGGAGGCAACTTCAGGACTCTGGCTGGGCTCAGCAGCCTCAAGCATTTTTTCAGGTACTTCAGTAGGTAGGCTCCTTCATTCAGTTCTGAGACTAGTATTTTATTATCCTCAGCAGTGAACTCCATATCATTCTATCTGCCATGATGTATTCTTTTCCCTACTCAAAGACTTTATACATGCACAGAAAATAAATAAACAAGCAAAATATCCCACTGGTCAATCAGAAAAAACATACTAAAAGTTTTCCTCTTCGATTACCAAGCTCAGAAGAGACTGATTATACTCTACTGTCACCAGAGTGCAGACCTAACCTTTATAGTTATAAAATCACTAGAGATGAGCCCAAAGTACAGGAACGTCAGTAACTAAACAATAAAGCTACTAACAATCATTTACAATTAGGATGACAAAAAGTGCAAAAACCACCAGTTAATACACTGAGATAAAACATCACATTAAAATATGTAAATGTGCAAAAACACAGAAAATAATGGAATAGTACTAAAGAAACTCCGGCTGTACTCGGTTGCATACCGCTTACTCAGAGGTGATCTCTGCTTGACATACAAGGCCATGTCCAACCCAGAATTGATGGATATGCTCCACCTAAAAAAAACAAATCCCTGAGAGCCACACGCTCTAGGGATATAAACCTTACCACAACTATAAATAGGATGTGCTGGAGGGACAGATTCCTGACCCAGTGACTCCCCATGCTTTGGAACAAGATTCCAATATACATCAGGCAGAGCCCCTCACTAGCACTCTTCAAGAGAAACCTTGACGGGTGGATGGGAAACAGAAAATTTACCCCGGGGCTCTGCTGGTCAGAGGCACAGGGAACTAATATAAGGGGTTGGCAAAAGCCAACACACTCTGGCTAGGCTTATAAATGCCCTTGGGCAGATAGCCTAGTACTTACCTATGAACCTAAGTATAACAGCAGCACTCTTAAATGTCAAAAATGTCAAGGAAAAGAGCAACCCAGCAATGTGCAGTACTTCTCTTGCTAGGAATTGCACTGGTTTGCAAGTTATAGATGACACACAAAAAAGAATAAAAGATAAGGGAGCTGTCAAGAAAATAAAAATAAATAAATAAAACAAGAAATATGCTAAAGAAATATGATTAGCATCAAACATCATTAATAACAAGCCATAAGACCAAAATTAGAACTCCTCACATTACTTATGTATATGCAACAAGGACAATTTTTAAACAATAAAGTTCTAATTAAAAGATACAATGCTGATGTCAACCACTAGCTATAGTAAAATAACCTAATAATTACTCCAAAATATCATGTCATTGATTACCCCTATAAGCTTGGATTGTACAGATCTGTATTAAACAAGCATTCTTGGTCCTGGAAAAAGTGAGAAGACAGTTAAGAAAGGGTTTCAACTGCAGCAACATAAAATATATTAAGCCACAATATAAGTTTTATTCTGGGTCAGTAACAGCCATGTTTTAAAAACTCCACGATAGAGAAATAATGAAAATACAGCTTCTGTGACCAGTTGTTGAAAGGCATTCAAATAATATTATTATTGAAGTGTAACTAGGCAAATAGCGGGACAGGCCACAAAATTTAGACTAGCAGAAAATCTGGTTCCATTAGGAGCACTTCAACAACTAATAGTACTAAAGGTCTAAATATGAGAATAGCAGGAAAATGCCACAACTACAAAATACTGTCAAAAATCATTTCCATTTAGTGTGGGTTAATTCAGATGTTTTACCTTATAGGGATCGACAGAAAATTCAGCAGCAATAACAAGCCTGGATTCAGTAAGAAAATAATACACAGTAGGGCTGAAACAGACAAAACAAATATAGAGCACTTTTGTGTCACCACCAACAAAGGATGAGTCTGAACTTACTTAAATAACAAGACTGAACCAAAGAGCAGATCAAAATCCATTCCTGTAGCAGCCAATGCAAGCTGTTTTGGTTTCTCTGCAGCAGCCCACTCTAGACAAATCAACCTCTATAGCTGCCTGCACAAGCTGTTCTGGTTTCCCTGCGAGGCATCACGAGAGTAGGCTGGACCCTCCAGCCTGCGGGTGATGCAGTCCGGTGTCCTTCCGGTCTGTGCGGTCATCACTGCACAGACTTCTGGGCTGACAGGGCGGAGATCCCTTTCTTCCCTATCTGGACTGCCTAACACAGCAGTCTGGAGTTCTGAGCATGCGTGCTTGGAGTTCTGAGTACCATGTTTGGCGTTCCGGGGCTCACAATTTTCTTTTCTTTTTTTTCTTTCTACAGGTGGGGGAACTTGTGATTTTTTTTTTCATTCTTTTCTTTTTTCTTTCTACAGGTGGGGGGGCTGCAGTCCTGCAGTCCTATAGCACGAGCCACCCCTGTAATTAGTTCTAATAGAGCGTGATGGTGCGTGGCAGTCAAACATGGCTAGGAATCTGGTGTTAAAGTATTTTACTGCTTCCTCCAGTGGCAGGTGTTTTAGGACTGACCAGTCACATAATTTGAGTTCATTCTGGAAGTTAATGGGGTTAAAGTTTTTATTATTCCTTATTGTTTTATAAGTGGGTTGGTTGAGAATGTCAGCCTTATGCCTAATTATAAAGGTAAAAAAGTGATCACTTATGTCATCAGGCAGGGTCCCCGCATTGTACATATGGGGGTGACTATTAATAAGTATCCAGTCTAAGGTACTTTCTTTGTTGTTGAGTTTACTGATCCTAGTGGGGGTGGATATGATCTGAGTAAACCCATATAGGTTTACATGGATAGAGGGTGTTCTGAGGAACAGGTGTTCCAGTCGATGTTGAAGTCACCAAGGACAATGGTTTCTTGGGGGTGGTTAGCTGACAACCAATATAGGATATTCTCTAGGGTGTTTATATTATTTTCTGGAGGAATATAAACACAGATGATATTTATATATTTGCATTTATTGATATGTAGCTTAGTAACAAGAATTTCAGCATTATCAACTTGGGGTGGTTGTGAAGAGTCAGTGGTCACCTGCAGCATAGATTTATAAAAAAACTGCTACTCCCCCTCCCTTCCTAGCTTTGCGGTCAAGTCTTAGCATATAATAACCTGAAGGTATTATCTCATTGTCTGTAGGTGATGGTTTTAGCCAGGTTTAGGTGAGACATAAACACCCCAAAAGGCTAACCCTGGGTGGCTTTAATGCCTGGTCAGCTATGAGCTGTATTTATTTTATTTATTTAACATTTGTTCACTGGGACAAAGCCCATTTTCAGTGGAGGCTCGGGGAGAAATGCTTCAAACGCATATCTTTGAATGTGGGAGGAAACTGGAGCACTCAGAGGAAACCCATGCAAATGCAGGGAGGACATGCAAACTCCACACAGAAGGCACCACAGCCGAGAATCGAACCAGAGATCCTCTTGCTGTGAGGTGACAACACTAACCGCTGCACCACTTTGTGCACTTACTATGGAACTATTTAATATTTTGCAGAGTTTTGGCTTCACTCATGTGGTTACCTGTGATACTTATTCATGTGAACACTCACTGAACTTGGTCTTCCCTTCAAACTAGGCCTTGCTGCTATGGCCATAGTGAGGAAGTCCATTTCATGACTAGACCATTATTATTATAAGCTTCAACTCCCACTGATATGGCCACCCAGTACTGAGCTGGTTCATCAAAGGGGAATTATATAACATGACCGATGGAACTTTGATTTCACAGTGGATCATTTCCTTGAGGGAATCAATGCTGAGGATCCAGATTCCCTAATTCAGTTGTGACTGGTACCTTGCATTTAGTCTACCATGAATGTGTATATATCCTAAACCTACTGTGCATGGAAAGTCCTGGTTTGACAATGAACTTCACAGACTGCATAAGACTGAATGGAGCACATAAGGTGGAAGACTGGCAATTTATCTCTTAAGATGTTCATATATAACATTTCCTATCTTCTACTGGGCTGAGTTATGCATGCTGACTTTAAAGAAGTCACAGACGCAGTTTTATTTCTATGTACAATGTACTAATAAGGGTTGGATCCTGACTGACAAATTTGATTAAATCTTGCCTGATATTTCTAGGTTCAGCTGTCAACTAAAATGACTGATTTTCATTTAGTCTGAGTGTTTTTTTTACAGCTTTGTTAAAAGAGTCACCAGTTTTGCTGTCCTAAAGAAGTGTCATCTATGAGGAGAATTACCATCCCATTTCAAGCCTTACCTTTGTGAGTAAGATTAGTGAGAAACTCATTTACTTACAGATAGATATATGCCTATTTAACATTTCATGTCCATCTGCATCCTTGTCACTGTAGTTTTTCCTCAAGGCACAGCACCGAAACTCCCGATACACAGGCCACAAGTGACCTCTTTATAATGAGAAGTTAGTGGTTATATTTAATTCTCAACCTCCATGATCTCTCAGTGGCTTCTGACACCATAGACCACAATATCCTGACTGAACACTTTCTATCCCCACTGTGATTTAACTAACTCTACTCATTTGGTTTGTCTTTTACATTCTTGGACACTGTGACAACCGTGCCCTGGCCCAGCAATCAAGGAGCCTCAATCCTCACCACTAAAACCAGGGAGGTCATCTCCTAGAAGAGGAAAGGATAACTAATACACACAGTAAAGTACACTTTCCCTTAAGTGCACACAGAGGTCACAGTCAGTCTGGGGCTGTTTCCTCCCTTGATCTCCAGGTCCCCAATAAGTCCCCCACTGGCACAGCTAGCTATAGGGTCCAGATCTCAGCCTAGCTGGCAAGCTAACCTCCAGTACCCTCTCTGTCCATCCAGTGCTTCATGTCCCTGCCCAGGTAGCTGACACACCACACACACTTTGAGATAAGTATTTATGCAACTTCACAGACACTCCTGGGAAAGGCTGACACAGATTCCCCAGCTGTGCCCCTTTACCCAAATTATATGGTAGTAATTACTACCACCACCAGCTTAATAATTTATCAGCTACCCAAAGGCCCTTGAAAGGGTGTTCAATTATTACTGTGCAATATTATTATCCAATTGGTAATGTGACTATACAGTCTTAAGGCTTATTAGAGTAGCTTATTACGATAACCTCTATAAATATGCAATGTACTCCAGAGCCTACTTCTCTACACAAACCAGCCACAGGTAAAGGTTTTTAAAATATTTAATAATAAATAATTAAAACACAAGACAATACTACTACACCAAAGACATATCTAAGAGTTCAGAGATCACACAGAAACTTAAAATAATACAGTAGGACAGGTCTGATGTCAAAGAAAAATATTTAATCTAACTTTCTAATCTTTAGCTAATCTTAAGAGAAAACACACTGCTATAATCTTACTTAAGTACATAAAGAGTATAAACAGTGCTGGGTTGATGGTCCAAGACAAAATGCTTTCAGTCTCTCACTGAACAATAGTTTTTAAAACACTAACAAACAGCTCTGCTAAGGCCCTCCCAAATTACATAATTCTGACACTTAGTCTGGAGTTCCCAGGCCACAAACTGCATTATTTAGCAAGCTAACACCTGCTCAGGAAACTACAACAATAAACGACATTTCACATGTATACTCTAACAATTATTCCTTAAGTTAAGATAATAGAAAAAATGTGTTCAGCCAGTCGCTTCGGCACCATTCTTTAGATAATTGTAACTTCAAAGAACATTTGAAATGCTTGGCTTGATTTTCCTTACAGCAGATGGCAATGTTGCAACAATCTTGAAGTTCACATTTTACAGTGTTTTCTTTCATTTAAGAACACAAGCCTGTATTTTACGTTTATTTATACAAATGATAGAATTATGTATCAAATTCTATTTGACTAAGCTGGCAGCCTTTGCCCATCTTTCCCCACTATTCACATCTCTTCCCCCCCCTCCGAAGAACTCAAGCTAGCTTTTCAAGTGACCCTTGAGAAACATCGCTTGAGAGGGTTAAGCCTATCTGAGGGCACCTCACCCCATTCCCTGTCTTGACAGCCCATTTGCACTGGCATTGCTACTCCCACTGCGGTGCTGCACTGACATATCATATGCTTGCAACCTCAGGCTCCATCTTAGCAACTTGGAATTTTGCTGACTGGCTCTGTTTAACCATATTAGAGGGTTGTGATCTGTCATTACACTGAATTTTCTTCCATACAGATAAGGTTGAAGTTTCCGCAATGCCCACACTATGGCTAGACATTTCTTTTCTACAGTTGCATAGCATTCCTCCCTGGGTTGGAGCCTATGACTGAGATAAACCACTGGGTGCTCTTCCCTCTCTGAAGAAATCTGTCTAAGTACAGCCCCCATCCCATGGTTCGAAGCATCCACTTGCACAACAAATTATTTGGTGTAATCTGGACTGGCTAATACAGGGGTTCCTCCCAAAGCTTCTTTAAGCTTCTGAAATGCCTGCTCACATGCTAGGGTCCACACTACCTTATCTGGCCTGTTCTTCCTCGCCAGGTCTGTGAGGGGAGCAGCTATGGCACTATAACTGGGGCCAAACTTTCTGTAGTACCCTGCTGTCCCTAAGAATACCCTCACCTGCTTTTTGGTAACAGGTGCAGGCCATGCCTGAATAGCTTCCACTTTGGCAGGTTCTGGCCTTATCTTACCACTCCCCACTCTATGACCTAGGTAGGAGACCTCTGCTATACCCACCTGACATTTGCTCAGCTTAATGGTCAACCCTGCCCTCTGTAGTCTGCCCAGCACCTCCCTGACATGATGAAGGCGCTCTGGCCAGGAATGGCTGTAGATGGCAATATCATCTAGGTAAGCAAGGGCAAACCCTCCTGCTCCTGCTAGGATATTATCTACCAGCTTCTGGAAAGTTGCTGGGGCATTCTTCATCCCAAAGGGCAAGCCAAAAGGAGTCACAAAGGCTGACTTCTCTCTAGCACTGGGAGTCAAGGGCACCTGCCAGTAACTCTTGGTAAGATCAATGGTTGTAAGATACTTAGACCCACCCAGCTGCTCTAGGGCCTCATCTGTCCTAGGCATGGGGTAAGCATCTGACTCTGTATGACTATTTAATTTCCTGTAATCCACACAGAACCTGGTGCTGCCATCCTTCTTTGGCGCCAACACCACTGGTAAGGCCCAGGGACTGTTGGACTCTTGAATTACCTCTAGTTATAACATCTGCTGTATCTCTTCCCTCAGAGTCTGTTTGACTCTCTCAGGCACCCTATAAGGGGGCCAGCCTAATAGGCATTTGGGGTCCTGTATCCACCCAGTGCTGCACCAGGTGGGTGCTCCCTGGTTTCCCAGTGAACATGTCGCCAAATTCCTGCAACACTGCTCGGATTTCTCAAACCTGTGTAGGAGATAGCAGCTGGGACATTGCTACCCCTTCCACCGAGGTGTCAGTCTGAGCCTCACTGAGGAGATCAGTCCCCAGATCTCCCACAGACTCCTCCTGCAATCCACTGCAAATACTCAGCAAAAGGGCCTCCCTATCATGCTAACGTTTCACCATGTTAACCTGGTACACTCTGTGCCCCTGCCATCTGCCTAGCGCTTCCACCATGTAATTAACATCACTTACCTTTCTTACCACCTTGTAGGGTCCCTCCCAAGCTGCTTGCAGCTTGTTGTGTCTGACAGGAATGAGAACCATCACCTGCTGCCCCACAGCATATTCCCTAGCTCGAGCATTCCTGTCATACCACACCTTTTTCTGTTGTTGGGCTTCTGCAAGGTTCTCCTGGACCAAGCCCATGAGTTCCCTGAGCCTTGTCCTGAGGTTTAGGATGTATGCCACAACAGACTCCTTGTGAGACTCACACTCACCTTCCCACTCATCTCGAATTAAAATTAGACGTCCACGTACCCTATGCCCATACAAAAACTCAAAGGGTGAAAAACCCGTGGATTCCTGGGGAACCTCTCTGTAAGCAAACAACAGAAGGGGCAAATATTTGTCCCACTCCCTCTTAAACTGATCTGCAAATGCCCGTAGCATGGACTTGATTGTAGAATTTGATCTCTCAACAAGACCATTAGTCTGGGGATGGTATGGGGTGGTCTTCATGTGCTTCACCCCACAGGACTTCCACAGACAAGCCAGCAGGTCTGACATGAAATTGGCACCTCGGTCAGTCAGTATTTCTTTTGGGAAACCTACCTTGCTGAAAATCTCTAACAAAGCATTTGCCACCTTCTCTGCCTCAATGGAGGACAAAGCCACTGCCTCAGGGTATCGTGTAGCATAATCCACTACCACTAGAATATACGTTTTCCCTGTGGAACTTGGGGTACTCAGAGGACCCACAATATCCATAGCTACCCTCTGAAATGGCTCCTCAATCACAGGTAAAGTCATCAAAGGAGCTCTCACTTTGTCTCCTGCCTTGCCTACGTTTTGGCACTGCTCAGGTCCTGCAGTACCCTGTTACATCTCTGGAAATTCCAGGCCAATAGAAGTTTTGCATAATACACCTCTTTGTACGTTTTATGCCCATATGACCTGCAAAGGGAATATCATGGGCTATGGCTAGAAGCACCAGATGGTAAGCTCTAGGCACTACCAACTGCTGTACTCTCTCACCTTCTAGCCGTCCCTCAGGGGTCTACTCTCTGTATAGTAACCCTTTGTCCCAGTATATGGATTCCCCCTTCCCTTGAGAATCAGGTGCCTCCCTAACTACCTGCCTCAGGCCTTGCAATGTAGGGTCTGAGAGCTGAGCCTGCCTCAACTCCCTCCTTGTAACCCTTCCCAGCTCCCCTTCCACAGGAAGTCTGGCATCCTCTGACAGTGGTGCCTCACTGTCAGCCTGGGTAGTACTACTCACCTCTACCTTTGCAGTTACCCTGTCCAATGGAACATCAGTACCCACAAGCAGCTGTGGCTCACCTTCAATCTCACTGCTACAGCATAGCTCACTCCCTGAAGTAACCACCTCAGCAGTCCTGGCTGCAAGTATGCAGTCTGTCTGGGTCTCCCTCAGGCTACCAGACCCACATGCTTGTCTCCTAGCCTCACTGCATGTAACTGCATGAGTACATAATACTGCCTCATCCAAATCCTTCCCTCTCAGGACATCTGCAGGATGGTAGTTCCCTACCCCCTGTTGTCTCAAGACAACCCACTATTGGCATTTTGTTTTTCCCACTTACTGGCTCCCTCACCTTTGGTTCCCCACCTTGCCTCCATGGACATCTGTATGCCACATGGCCCCACTGGTTGCATTCAAAACATTTCACCCTAGGTCCTGGACGTGTACCTGGGCTAGTGGCTTCTCCTGCTACTGGTGGATTCTGTTGGGACAGTCTATGCTGCCCACCATGAGTTCCTTTAGACCCATGAGCAGTACTGGGGGTCCCCTTCCTGTGCAGGGCTGCCCTACTGGCCAGGTATAGGTCTCCCTTCTTCCCCAACTCATCTGAAGTAGCACATTGTCTATCAGCTAACCAGATCTTCATGTCCTCAGGCAAAGTGCTAAGGGCTTGTTCCCCCACCAAAAGGTCTGCCAGCCCTTCAAAAGTGGTGACCTGACATCCACTCACTCAGCTATGAAGATTAGTACTCAGTTCAACAACATATTCACATACATTTTTATTTGTCTTGCATCTGTGCTCATGAAACTTTTTCCTATACATTTCAGGTGTTAGCTTAAAACATTGTAACAGACATTTCTTTACAGCAGTATAATCAAAACAGACAGAGTCAGGCATTTGTGATATACAAGTTACAGCTTTCCCATGGAGTAAGGGGGTCAGGAACCATACCCAGAGCCTTTGGTCAACCCTATACTGTTTGCATACACTTTCAAACATGTGAATGAAGCTATCAAAATTATCCCCCTCTTTAAATTGCGGAAGAAATGTACTGACCTGTTGTGCTTCTGGGGTCCAGTTACTCCCTTCCCCATTACCTCCATTACTCTGGCAAAGAGTCAGCATTTCCCTCTCATGCTTCCTCTGATGCTCCTTTTCTTCGGCTTCTATCTCCAAACGCCTGGCCTCCAACTCAGGTCTCTTTAGCACCAGCTGGATTTTTAAGTCCACTGCAGAAAGGTTGAGCTGTCCATTCTCCGAGGATATTGTATTTCCACTGCCAGTTCGATTGTCCTTTGCAGAAAAGTTGAGCTGTCCATTCTCCGAGGATATTGTATCTCTACTGCCAGTCTGATTCTCCTCCTGGATGCTGTTTTCTGATGCAGCTGTAATCAAGGCTGCAATCAGGTCTGCCTTAGTCAGGGTTCCATGCACCAGTCCCCTAGCCTGGCACATCTCCACCAGCTCGCTCCTTGTCAGCTTTCCATACTCCTGTGCTGACATGCTGCCTGCTCACCCTGACTAACTAAGCTAACAAAAGAAATAAAACAACTGTGATCTGAACTCTGAGTATACACTGCGTGGTTGATTTAGAGTACAAAACACTTCCAGAGATCACTGTACATAAGCTACAGGATTCACTCTACCCACACCACTGCAAGCCACAAGTGAGGATATCTTATCCCAACCACTGCCACCACTATGTGACAACCATGCCCTGGCCCAGCAATCAAGGAGCCTCAAGCCTCACCACTAACCCCAGGGAGGTCGTCTCCTAGAAGGGGAAAGGATAACTAATACACACAGTAAAGTACAATTTCCCTTACGTGCACACATAGATCACAGTCAGTCTGGGGCTGGTTGCTCTCTTGCTCTCCAGGTCCACAATAAGACTCCCCACTGGCACAGCTATAGGGTCCAGATCTCAGCCTAGCTGGCAAGCTAACCTCCAGTACCCTCTCTGTCCAACCAGTGCTTCATGTCCCTGCCCAGGTATCTGACACACCACACACACTTTGAGATAAGTATTTATACAACTTCACAGACACTTTTGGGAAAAGCTGACACAGATTCTCCAGCTGTGCCCCTTTACCCAGACTATACAGTAGTAATTACTGCCACCACCAGCCTTAATAATTTATCAGCTACCCAAAGGCCCTTGAAAGGGTGTTCAGTTATTACTGTGCAATATTATTATCCAATTGGTAATGTGACTATACAGTGTTAAGGCTTATTAGAGTGGCTTATTACGATAACCTCTATAAATATGCAATGTACTCCAGAGCCTACTTCTCTACACAAACCAGCCACAGGTAAAGGTTTTTAAAATATTTAATAATAAATAATTAAAACACAAGACAATACTACTATACCACAGATATATCTAAGAGTTCAGAGATCACACAGAAACTTAAAATAATACAGTAGGACAGGTCTGATGTCAAAGAAAAACACAATCTAACTTTCTAATCTTTAGATAATCTTAAGAAAAAACACAGTGCTATAATCTTACTTACATACATAAAGAGCATAAGCAGTGCTGGGTTGATGGTCCAAGACAAAATGCTTTCAGTCTCTCACTGAACAATAGTTTTTAAAACACTAACAAACAGCTCTGCTAAGGCCCTCCCAAATTACATAATTCTGAGACTTAGTCTGGAGTTCCCAGGCCACAAACTGCATTATTTAGCAAGCTAACACCTGCTCAGGAAACTACAACAATAAAAGACATTTCACATGTATACTCTAACAATTATTCCTTAAGTTAAGATAATATCAGCCAGTCGCTTTGGCACCATTCTTTAGATAATTGTAACTTCAAAGTATATTTGAAATGCTTAGCTTGATTTTCCTTACAGCAGATGGCAATGTTGCAGCAATCTTGAAGTTCACATTTTTAGTCAGCCGTGGTGGTGCAGCAGTTAGCATTGTCACTTCACAGCAAGAAATTCTCCCGTTCAATTCTCGGCTGGAGCACCTTCTGTGTGGAGTCTGCATGTCCTCCCCAAGGTCGAGTGACGTTAAAGACACGCATATAGGGGCAAGCATGAACGGGCATGCCTTCGTTGAAGGTTGGGCATCGGGCAGGCAACTCAGCACTGTAAAAATCCACTGCCATTCATGAGAGAACCAGAGTTCCAATGTGGCGACCCCTAACCGGGAAAAGCCGAAAGTCTTTCATTTAAGAACAGAAGCCTGTATTTTACATTTATTTATACAAATGATAGAATTATGTATCAAATTCTATTTGACTAGGCTGGCAGCCTTTGCCCATCTTTCCCCAATCTTCACAGACACACTCAAAGTAATTTCTGGATTCACTACTGATAGCAGTCGCATGCTGACCTGAGGGGTCCTTCAGGGTTCAAAACGAGTGGCATTATTGTTCAAGATGCCAGTTAGGGTGCTACTCAAGGTACAGTTATTTGTTATCCATGCAATGCAGAAGATAGTCAGCTATACCTCTCATTTTTGTAAGGGGTCTGAGCCCATTTTAATCACCTTAGAAGACTTCTAGGGCTGCATATTCCAGTTGGTGGTTCTTAGTCAGCTTACGCATGACCCATTTAAGACTGAGATGATTCTGGTCCATGTCACAGTTTATCCATTTATTGTTTCTTTCCTTTCTCCCAGTATTTTCTGTGAAGAAAATGAAAACAGGATAAGCTGTGAATGGCATAAACATAATCCAATATAAGAGATAAAAGCATGAAGCCCAAAAAACAGTCAATAAAAAAAATGCAGTAGATTCTAAGTAAACACCAAATGATCAGCCATTAGAAGGTTTCCTTGATCCACCGTTTATTACAGTGTGCACTTTTTTCATTTAAAAGACTTTATCATATCAGTGCTTCAGTTTTTTTATTGGCTGAGTTTTGGACTTTATACTTTCATCTCTTATGCCAGATTATGTTTATGCAATTTACGGTTTTTCCTGTTTTGGTTTTCTTCAGTTAGTCCTTGGCAGGGATCCTATATCCCTAACAGGTTTGAATAAGCAACACTGGGGTTGAGCCACTATAGGTGACCTATGAAATGCCTTACTTTCCATGAAAGAATACACTGTCATTTGCTTCTCATTTGCATGATCAGAGTGTGACTTGTGACAGCAGATGAGGTCTTTGGTGTTGTAAAGGCATGTTAGTCTCAATTTATAAATAACATCAATTAGAACCTTATTCTGCCATTAGACTTAAAGACAGTGATTCATGCACTAGTGTCTTATCTTGAGTATTACAATACTGTTTACCTTGGCTTACAACAATAGCTGTGGAATTTTGTGATCAGGCGTCTGGATAGTGGTCCACATACCACTGTATTACATCTGTGCTGCAGGACCTGCAGCTACTACTGGTGACCGCCAGAACTGTTTTAAAAATCTATAGATAAACGTTATGTGATCTACACAGCCTGGCTTATTCCTAATTAAAAGATTCTCATTTTCTATTCATCAGTGAAGCCTACAATCTTGAAGACCAGTGTAGAGACGTCTAGCAGGCAAGCCTTTACCTAAATTACTCAACTCCCATAGAATCAACTACATTCCCAGAAAAGGCTGTCTTCTTCTGAGGCTTTTTCCAAAGTTCCAAGAGACACTATCTGCTTAGACCAGTCTTTTCAAACCCACTCAAATACTATATTTTCAATATCCATAATTTGCATTAATATCTAATTATGATTTTTAAACACAGTGAGTTGCAGGAACTGTCACTTGTTGCTGAATTGCCCAGTTAGTTCAGACACATAAATAAATACACTGAACTTTTGTTACTGATAATTCAAAATGGATAGGTTTCAGTGTTAACTGGAAATCTGATTTTTGTTTTCTGTCATGTCATCTTCTAGGCACAGAAGACACAAAATGATCTATGTCCAAAATTGCTGTCTGAGCTGTAAAACTGAAAAGTGCACTGCGAAGCACAAAGATGAACGATCATGGAAGCTGTTTACTTATACTTACACAATAAAGCATGCTTTGTTTTTTAGATGGCAAATTATTAGCTTAGGTTAAGGCGTATTCATATGCCAGAATTTATTTTGCATATAGTCAGACCTGTATTTGCATTTAGTCATTTTTAAATGTCAAAGAATTTTGTGAAATGTCTTTGAACTTCTTTATTATGTTACAACCAGCATGGCCTTCTGCTTTTCTAATGTAGTCTTCAAAATTCTGGAAGAATCTACAATGTTTTGAGAGCTGATACTTCTACTTCTACTTCATCTCTACTCAAGACCTCAAACAGGGTTTCATAACCTCCTTGAACAGTAAATGTGATTAATCGACTGCATAATAAAATCTTTAAAACCCACTAATGTGTTATGCAATCATAACAAATTATGAATGTTTACTCTACTGCATATTCATGTTCTTTAATATAATATAGCAGTCCCCTATGACAGCACTTTCATTGCTTAAATATACTGGCATACGATGTGTTAATTCTGCATGCTGCAATATGATATAATAAGATGGCAGTTAAGGTTGGATGCTACTCAATATCCTGGACTAAATGAGGCAGTTAGCATTGCATGTATTTTAAAATTTTAAAATTAAAGTATATAATGGGTTAGATAGTTGAATTGCTGGATTTCCTTATAGGGCATCAATGTATGAGATGTTTTGACATGTTTATTGTATGTATTTAAATATGAGTGGTTTTATTTTATTTTATTTATTTATTAACTAAGTTTATTCATAAATTACGTAGCATGTTTTTAAAGCGCAATTACTCAATCATGTGACATCATTAAGTAAGGGTATTTAAGGGTTGGGTTTATAGTGCAATTTGTTCTGATGAAGTCTCTTGAAGGAGAAGAAAGAGCTTAACCGTTACAAATAAAGTTTGGAATTTTACTTGCAACAATTTCCTTGTCTCACCTGATTTGGTGCTGTGAGCTGTTGCGGTTTGAAGGTTCTAATGATATAATGTGTGCCCTTGATTTTTGTTATAGTCTGCCTTATAAATTCTTATGTAACATGTAACACAATGTTTTATATGATATAACGCACTGTAATTTGTAACTCCCATTATATATTTCACTATACAGCCTTTATTTTGAGTGTCCACTGAAAATGAGAGTAGACCTACTTAGATTATCTGGTTAACAAACAGAAGCAAATAAATATTATATTCGGGATAGCTGAGCTGACACAACATTTTCGGTAAGAGCAGATGCTGTACTTTCTAGTCTGATACTATGTTCAGTATGGTATGGTTACTCATGAGAGACAGATATTACTGGGATGCAGTTATACCTGATATAATATATCAGTTCTGTTAGATCATTTAAGTTTGACTAACTAAAAGTAATGTTATCTTAGAAAATGAAGGCATGCTTTTGGATGGATGAAAAACCACAGTTGTAAGGAGATAATGTAAATGCAAACTATTTAATCTGCAGTGTGAAACATATTACTTACACTATTCCTAAATGTTGCTGTAGTGTGTTTATACAGCTCCTGTTGTATACAAAACCGGTAAAAGCCATTGCATTTAAATGAGCGTAAATTGTATGGACTGCGTCAGCCTTCATAGAAATGACTCATTCGGAGAAGAGGATTAAGATGGAAAGACAATGGCGTCATAGAAATCGAAGAACCTAAAGCAGAGTTGGGACGTGGTAAAAGTACAAACTCTAAAAGGGGCTGCAAAAGCCCTCCATGTGCGCAGGACCAAAAGAAATTAGGAAAACTGAGTCACACAAGGTCTATTTCAATGCAGACAGTATCATTAAGAATTTGAAAATCTCTCTCATCTGTGGAAATGTATCCCAAGATATTTTATTTATTTATTTGCAGTTTGTTTGCCAGGATGGAATAGAAAGAGCCCATTTTCAATGGAGTCCTGGGGAGAAAAGCTCCATAGACACAAAGTATACAAAAAAAAAAAATAACAGGATGTTACAGTAAACAGAAGATTACGAAGCGTACATGAAAAACAAAGCATTTGATGATACAATCTAGAAGATAAAGAAATTATATAACAATTAGTAAAGTTTACAAATATATACTTCCTATCATTGCTACAAAAGAAGTTAAGTCTGTTACATTAAGTAGGTATATACAAGTCAATTACAAGTAAATATATTCCCACATGGAAATGGTGTGGGGGGGGTATATAGGTTAAGTGAGGATAAGGGGGGATGAGTTAGGGGAAGAAGAGACAGAGAGGAAAATGGGGAGGTAGATAGTTGAGTTAAGAAAAAGGAGAAAGGGTAGGCAGTAAGGTAACTATGTGGGTGTTATGCAGGATGGGAACATGAACATTCCCAGAGTGATGCTAGGTGCGAGTGCAGCAGAGTTTTGAAGGTGGTGGGGCAGCTGGTGAGAAGAATATGGGGTGGAAGGGAGTTCCAAAGATGTGCTAAGGAGAAAGCGAGTAGGAGTTTGCCTGCTGGGTGGGCTGGTTTGTGGAGTTTGATCAAATTCTGGGCATTTGTTCTTAGGAGTCTGTTGGGTAGGTGCACTGTAAAGGCTGAGGCTAGAGAAGGGCATAGGGAGGGACTGAAAATGAGTTTTTGAGCATAAATTAGTTGGGAGTAGCTAAGATACTTGGGCAACTATAGCCAATATAGTTTGTTGAGGGCAATACAGTGATGAGTGGAGGATCTGTGGCCAGTGGAAAATTTGGCGATTTTGTAGTAGCAGGAAGAATGTTTTCTCTTGGTGGAAGATGATAGGTTGGTTAGGAGTGGGGCGCCATAAAGGAGAGAAGGGATGAGATATGTAATGGAGAGAAGAAATCTAGTAGATGAAGTGAGGTAGCGATTGTGGCAATAGAACATGCCAAGTTTCTGGTGTGTTTTTTTTTAATATTTGTTTGTATGTGTGTATCAAATGTAAGCTGACTGTCAATGAGGACATCTAACAGTTTAGTACTGGATACTATTTCAAGGGAAGTGTTATTCTGACTGATGATGGCGAATGAGTTTTTATTGATAATTGTGGTTTTGGAGGGGGTGAATAGCATGAGTTTGGTTTTTGATCCACACCTCCTTCAGATGTTGAAAGACAATTTTATCCATGAACAGAAGATCTCAGACTGGGGAATAGTGATAATATTTGTCACAATATTCTGGTATGGACTAAATGATACAGAACACAATATACAAGCTAAATAGCACAAAGCTTCAGCTCTGGTATTGGTGCACCAGATCTATAAGTGTGACATGATGCTCCTTGTTGAACATTCAGACACACAGCTACAGCTGCACTTTGCAACATGTTTCCTGATAGAAACATGGTACCTTTTTCTCTCCCATACTTAATGAAGAAAATGCAATCGCAAATGTTGATTGTTCAAACTATAAAATGTGTACGTACCTCACTACCACAATCAACAGAACATGTTGGAGGGACAGGTTCATAACCCAGAGACTGCCCCTGCTATGGAATAGACTTCCCATACATGTCAAGCAGAGTACCTCACTGGCCCTCTTCAAGAGAAATCTTGATGAGCGGATAGAAAATAAAAGATTCACCTCAGGGATCACTCCAGTGGCTTTACTCGACAGAGGCACTGGGAACTAAGGTTGGGTGGCACGATGCCAGGGTAATCCTATGGGATAGGCTTGTAAAGACCCCAGAGCCATTAGCCTAGTACACACCTATGAACCTATGAACCAGTAGTCTAAGATAGAGATAAAAAAAGTGTTAGAGAATTAAAGATGAAAGCATTCATCTACTTTATTCTAACTCAATAATGTATGCAGTTGTTTTTTCAAGAATTACAGTGTCTCTGTACCAGTATATTCACAGATAAAGCCATGGTTTATTTCCGTCAATTGAAAAGGCTATAAAAATTGGGTAGGTGAAACAATTGTATAAAAATAAGGAAATAAGTTAGACTTTGTCACTGCTACTAAACAGAAGTCTGGGGAGATCTAAAAATGACAGAAAAATCTATGCCACAGTGTGTACAGCCCTCCACACCCACACCAGAGGCATGTCATGGTGTCATGGCTGCAGTGGATGACCCTGGTAAAGCAACTGACTACTACTGGGTGATAGGTAGCACTGGACCCTGGTAAAAATGGAGAGAAACTTGAAGATAAGTATATCATCTCTCTAGAAGATAACTGGAAATGCAAATTCCTAATAGGCACCAGGGCATTTGTATCAGTGTTCAAGTTACCTCTCCCAAATACTAGGTGCTCTTTTGTTGCATAAGGGGTTGAGGGAAACTGAATGAACATCAGAGTGTGTTACACATTTTAGAAGTAGAAGGACACTATTGCCAGTACAGTTCTGGATTTGTCCCACTATTGAAGGTACCATCACAGAGACAGACACTCTACTGGAAGTGGAAGTTGTTACAGAAATATAACAACCCAAAATCACCTGGTTTGCCACTGATGTTAGAAATGTAAACTGCTCAATGTTCTTTTTTTCTAACTCAGCTTATGTTGCAGAGGTAATTTTGTTACAATGAGACTGGTTAACAGTTTTGGTATGTGCAATGGTTGTCAGGAAGACCAGCTCAACCACAGAATTTGTTAGTATGGAAGGTTTGAAAGTGTTATGGCTCATAGTGGCCTAGTGTGGATTACACTCATTTGAATAAGTGCATGATTAAAATCTACCCAGTTGTAACAAGTTCAGCTAGTACATTGAACATACTATCCATAACATAAGATGTTTACTGCTTTCATTGTGTCTGATGTCTTCTGAAACCTGCCTTTCCATGAGGGGTGCACAGGATAAATTTACAGTAGGGAACAAATAACACATATGGAATCCGATTCTATCGCTAATGAGCAATTTAGGTGAAGGGACTTACCATACGTGCTAGCGACACTGGATAAAGGTGGAATTAAAATCTGATCATTTTTTCCCTTGCTCTGCTCCTGCTGGCCATCAAATACACCTTTCCCATCAAAACTATACCAGTGCCTTCCCCTTACTAGTGCTGGCACAATACAGCAGCTTGCTGGCTGCCAGTGCTGCAATACTTAATTCTACAGGTTTACATTTTTAACAGATGTAGCATTACTATACATCATATTTTATTGCCATTTCAGCAGTTATTCATATTTGTGCCACTGAACCTTGCTCCAGCTTTTTTGCCATTTACAGGGTTTGCTTCCTGCTCCCTAAACGTTAGTATGTTGACAGCTAAGTAACATCTTCTTTTACTGGTCCTTTCAATAATTGTAGTTCTAATTATATTACACTGTTGGAATTCAATTTCTGTTTTTTGGCCATCTGTTCTTACCTGGACTTTGAACATGTGTGCCTTTTAGTTACCCTGTTGTGAACACTTATTCCCACTTGGTTGTTATCATTTGCTAGCTGTGTTGCCTATCTGGCTATGCAGCACTAGTCAGAGCATGGAATTCGTGGTCATCCATAACTTTATACATCTATCAGTTTTTTCATGCTGCTAGCTGTCTGCTTGGATTGGCTTGCACTGATTTTATTTACAAAGATTATTGACCTGTTTTATCAACTGGATTTGCTACTGATTTTAGGTGTTTTACTTACAGAAACATCCAGTGACTTTTAACTGTTAGTGTCAGTTATTTCTACCATTTTATGAACTCCTGGATTGCTGATATTTATTTTACTTATTTTATTTTACATTTGTTTACCGGGTAGTGTCCGACTGGGTTGGAAGCCCATTTTCAGTGGAGACCCAGGAAGAAAAGCACCACATATACAGTACAATTTAGACAATACACTTTAAACAATATGGAAACAATACATATTAACAGTTTAAACAGTACAGAACAGCATTTACAATATTAGGATTTGAGTAAACATCACTGTATATAACAAAAAAGTAAACTAGCTGATAATTTTTGCACATGAGGAACCATATGGAATTCTAAAATGACAGACTGTTAATGAAGTGAAAACTGACAGAAAACATGCAACTAAATAGAACTGAGAGACAATTATAGTGAGTGGAAGATTCACGAGACAAAAGTTGCAAATGAAGAAGAAAAGAAAAGAATTCCACACAGAGCAGACTGACATTAATAGCAAGAAGTGAAATAGCTATGAACTGTATACAGGAGAAGGCGAGACGGTGCTGAGTATTAGGAGAATAAGAAAATTATCCCCACTCAGGTATCATTGAAAAACTCATCAGCTTAAATGTAAACCCATATGTCACAAGATGGGTTGCAAACTGGCTAAGTGACAGAACCCACAGGGTCAGAGTTGCTGGCAGACTCAAAGCCTGTCACAAGTGGTGTCCCACAGGGCTCAGTCCTGGGCCCACTCCTGTTCGGCATCTACTTTTCAGAAGTACAAGCAAACACAGGAGGATTATGGCTGACAAAATTTGCAGATGACTGCAAACTGGGCGCCATAGCTGAGAACACATCTGACACAGATATCCTTCAGAAGGGTCTTATAGAAACGGATAACTGGTTCCAGAGCCATGGCCTAAAGTTAAACGCCAAAAAATGCATAGTCATACCCTTCGGGAAAAACAAGGTTAACCCTAGCTACCATATAGGCGGCAATCCACTAAGCACAGAAGAGGTTATCAGGGATCTGGGGACCCAGGTTGACAGTAACCTTTCGTTTGACACTCACGTTGCCAAAGTAGTTAGGAAGACCTTCTACATTGCCCACCTGATCATGAAGGGATTCACATCTAGATCAAGGGAAGTCATCGTCCCCCTGTACTCATCACTCAACAGACCAATGATTGAGTACAATGCCCCATTCGGAATGTATCTGACACGACACCTGCAGCAACTGGAAAGGCCCCAAAAGTTCCTCACCAAAAGGATAAAGGGTCTCAAAAATATGTCCTATGCTGCCTGACTGAAGGAACTCCAGCTCTATTCAGTCGCTTACCGTCTGCTCAGAGGTGACTTGTGCCTGACATACAAGGCCATGTCCAACCCAGAATTGATGAACATGCTTCACCTCAAAAAATCTAGATCCCTCAGAACTACAAGGGCGGGAGACTTAAACCTTGACACGGTTATTAATAGGACGTGCTGGAGGGACAGATTCATCACCCAGAGACTCCCTATGCTGTGGAACAAAATCCCGGTACATGTGAGGCAGAGCACCTCGCTGGCTTTGTTCAAGAGAAATCTTGACCAATGGATGGGAGATCGCAGATATACCCCAGGGATTATCTCAGTGTCACTGCTTGACAGAGGCACAGCAAAATAATGGGCATAGTATCCTCCAAACTAAAGGGGTGGCGAAAGCCACAAAACTCTGGGCTAGGCTTATAAATGCCCTTGGGCAGATAGCCTAGTATGAACCTATGAGAGCAACAGAGGCACAGACAGTTGTTTATTAAGGTATTATTTTAGTTTTAATTTAAAAGCAGGATAGGAGAGAGTGCTTTGCATGTTTTGTGGAAGAGAATTCCAGTACTTAGCAATTTTGTTTGAGTACAGGGAGTCTGATGTTCTCTGTGGCTAGCTCATTGGCTGTTTTGACTGTTATTTCATATGCTCCGAAGTTGTTTTGTAAATTCCATACCTGCAGTTTTGGCTACTGGTGGCATGGTTTTGTCTCCAGTCTTGTGACTTCTGACTATCTGAGTTTTCTTGCTGGTTATGATTATACCTACCTGTCTACTATGCATTTTAGCCAAATATTCCTGATACTATTTATTTTAGCTATATTCTGTTCTGCTGGAGCTCTAGCCACATCATATGTGTCATTTACTGTGTGCCACTGACCTTGAAGGTGTTTACATAGGAATCTTGTTTCCCTGTGTCTTTACATATATGGTTATTAATGTCTGAAATGACAGCATCTTTAGATTCTATGATTTTTACAAACAGACTCATTTACTATACTGTTTTTTCAATTTTCAGTCTGATAAATTCAAAATTTGATGAGACTGGCAGGTAGCATCATTGTTGTGACTATTTCAATACTACAGGTTATTATATGCTGAATTCTGTTTTCTTTTACTAGATAATTATTTTTCCTATCTTTACAGTGATGAGGAGCATATTATTCTGAACTAATTATTTCATTTGCAGGTTGACTTGTCATCTAATTAATTAATCATAGTTTTATTTTTGCATTTATAGTTGGTATCAGCTGTGCTGAATTTTAGCCAGCTTTTATGGGTTTACTTTTTCATAAGAATTATTTTATTTTATAGTTATATGTTGGGCAGATCTAATTAGCTGCATAACTTTTGACTAGTTTTTAATTCCTACAGTTATTTTATTTAGTCTTATTATCTGACTAGATTTTTTTTACTAAGACTACACCCCCAGCTCACCATCATCTGCCACCCCTCCTCTTATTCAACAGGATTACCAACCTCTCCTGACTAACCCTGAACACTTATTTTGACCCACGCTCATGGCCAGTGAGGAGACTGAGGGCATCCCAGTAAAGCATCATATTGCTGCCAGGGGGGATTCTGCTTTAAACCCTATTCTCTGTCATGGGAATAACCCATAGGAGGGATGTACAGTGGATGGACAATGCCAAACCACCCCTCACGTCTACAAGGGATTAATTTCAGTAAGCTGCCCCATCCACCCTCAGGAACCACTTTGCAAAGGTTTTCTACAGCATCTGCCAGAGAGATACATTGGCATTGTCTGCCCTGCACATGTGCCCCTCCAAGAACAGGATTGCCCATTCTCCCTGCCAGCATCTCAGATGCTTAATCTGCTAATCAAACCCATGTTGCTTGCATCATAGTCAGTGCTTTAGGTTCATAGGTTCATACTAGGCTATCTGCCCTAGGGCATTTATAAGCCTAGCCAGAGTGTGTTTGGCTTTCGCCACCCATTTTAAATTAATTTTGCTATGCCTTTTTTTGAGGTTAGTATACTGTGCCTCTGTCTAACAGTGACACAGAAGTGATAGCCGGGGTAAACCTATGATCTCCCATCCACTCATCAAGATTCCTCTTGAAGAGAGTCAATGTGGGACTCTGCCTAACCTGGACTGGGATTTTATTCCAGAGTGAAGGGAGCCTCTGGGTTATGAATCTGTCCCTCCAGCATGTCCTATTTATTTCAGTGCTGAGGTTCAAGTCTCTCGAGTGCGTAGCTCGATGGGATTTGGATTTTCTGAGGTGCAGCACGTCCATTAATTCCGGGTTGGACATGGCTTTATACGTCAGGCACATATCGCCTCTGAGCAGGCGGTGTGTCACTGAGTAGAGCTGGAGTTTCTTTAACCGGGCAGCATATGGCATCTGTTTGAGCCCTTTGATCCTCTTGGTGAGGTACTTTTGGGGTCTTTCCAGTTGCTGCAGGTGTCTGGTAAGGTACATCCCAAAAGGGGCATTGTACTCAATTATGGGCCTGATGAGGGATGAGTAAAGAGGTACGATGACCTCCCCTGATCTAGATGTGAATCCCTTCATGATTAGGCGGGCTATATAAAATGTTTTTCTAACCACTTTGGCCACGTGGTTGTCAAATGAGAGATTGCTATCAACTTGGGTCCCCAGGTCCCTAATGACTTCTTCTGTACTTAATGGATTACCACCTATGTGGTAATTTGTGAGCACTTTATTTTTGCCAAAGGGGATGACTATACGCGTTTAGCTTGAGGCCATGGCTCTGGCACCAGTTGTCTGTTTCTATGAGGCCCTTTTGGAGGATGCTTGTGTCGGCTGGAGAGTTGATTATGGCGCCCAGTTTGCAGTCATCTGCGAACTTGGTCAACCACAGTCCTTCCGTGTTGGCCTGTACCGCCGAGAAATATATACCGAACAAGAGAGGTCCCAGGACTGAGCCTTGTGGGACGCCACTTGTAACTGGTTTGGAGTCTGACATGGCTCCAGCAATTCTAACCATGTGGGTTCTGTCCTTGAGCCAGTTTGCAACCCATCTAGTGACATAGGGGTTTATATTTAAGCTGGTGAGCTTATCTATAATGCCCGAGTGGGGTATTGTGTCGAAGGCTTTTGCGAGGTCCAGGTAGGCTGTGTGGACCACCTTCCCCTCGTCAATGGACTTGGTGACTGTTTCAAAGAAATCTACCAGGTTTACGAGGCAGGATCTGCCCTTAACAAAGCCAAACTGGGTAGGATCCAGTGTCTGTAGGTCCCCAATATCTTTATTTATGAGATCCATGATTATCCTTTCCATAGCTTTGCAGACCAAGCTAGTCAGGCTTATGGGGCAATAGTTTCCAGGATCCGTTGAGGCACCACCTTAGTGGAGAGGGACCACTGTTGCTGTACGCCACTCTTTGGGTACATATCCTGTAGTAAGGCTAAGACTGAACAGTAGTTTTATGTTTGGGTTTAGCTCTTCTTGGAGTTCATGTAGGACGCAGCCTGGGACACCATCTGGTCCCATTGATGCTGTGTTTTTTGCTTTGGAGAGGGCGGCTCTTACCTGAGCATCTGAGATGTCAGGGGGGCAGCACTCTGTTGGGATAGATATTTGCCCTTTTGGTGGGGAGAGGAGGGAGAAGTTTGCACAGAACCTGTCAGCTAGTGTGTTGGCAATGGCCGTGGGCTCGTGTATTTTTGTCATTTTGGACTAATTCTGAGCATATCTGGGAATTCCCACCCAGGTTCCTAACATAACTAAAGAAAGCCTTGTGATTATCCTTAGTGTACTGTGCAATTTTTCTCTCGAAGCTGGCCTTAGACGATTTTATGAGTGCCGTAGTTTTTTGCTAATACTGATCAGCGATGCCTTCCCTTTTTGGGATTTTGCTCTATCATGTAGTAGCTTCCTCCTTCTATTGTATAGTTTGTTTATGGCTGGGGTCCACCAGACAGGATGTCTGCCTTTGGAGGATTGGGTCTTGGTTTTATTTGGGATTGCATGATCCATGCATTCCTGAAGGTGTTCATAGAATGCGTTTATAAAGGATTCTGCGGTTTGGGCTGTATTTTCCACAGGCCCGGGGGCTTTGAAGGATTTCGCCTCGGTTTTGAGGCGTGTGAAATTTGCTTTAGAAGTTTTTCACTGTGGTTTTCTGGGCAGGGGGTGGGGTCGGGATGTGAATATCCAGTGAGATTAGTTTATGGTCTGATCTTAACAGTGAGGGATACACTTCTGGTCTGGAGCATAGTGTCCCCATGTTGGTGATGATCAGGTCCAGTATGTTTTCCCCTCTTGTGGGAGTGGTAACAAGTTGTTCCATAGCATTTGAGTTTATAAATTCTAGGAACCTTTGGGCTAGGGTGTTGGAGCTAGAGTAATGTTCCCAGTCTATGTTTGGGTAGTTGAAGTCACCCAATATAATGGTGTTTGGAGAGACCTTCATATTTTCCAGTATTCTCAGAAAGGCCAAGTGGGGTTCCTGTGTTTGGGAGCGTGGTCTGTAGCAGGCTATAAACTGGAAGGCAGTTTTACCCACAGTTAGTTGCACATGGATAGTCTCTGATGCTTAGTGCTGTGCCACCAACCTGGAGGTGTGGGTATCTTTGACGAATATTGATACTCCCCCTCCTTTTGTGGTTCGGTCCAAGTTTTGGGGCTGAAAAGCATGGTATGAGGTATAACCTGGTAGTGCTGGGGTGCTCTCGGGAGCCTTGAACCAGGTTTCTGTTACTGCACAGATATCGATGTTCTCCATGCTAAGGAGAGTTTCGAGTGCGTGCATCTTGAGGTTTAGACTTCTGGCATTGAGTAGCATTACTCTTAGTTTCTTATCCCTTGTGATACCTATGGAGGTGGGTTTGTCTTTTGAGCCTTGCCTAAAAAGGCACTATGGGGGTAGCAAGAGCCTTTGCCAATATCCAAAAGCCCAGGGGTGACAGGTGCAAGCCGTCCCTAGCGAAGCATCGTGGCTTGTCGAGCATGTCATCCCAGGCTGACAGGCATTGGATCCCCTTTGAATGACACCAACACTTAAGCCAATTGTTCATAGGTTCATAGGTTCATACTAGGCTATCTGCCCGAGGGCATTTACAAGCCTAGCCCATAGTTTTGTGGCTTACGCCACCCCTTTAGTATGGTGAACTATACCCATTATTTTGCTGTGCCTCTGTTGAGCAGTGACACTGAGGTAATCCCTGGGGTATATCTGCGATCTCCCATCCATTGGTCAAGATTTCTCTTGAACAAGGCCAGCGAGGTGCTCTGCCTCACATATACCGGGATTTTATTCCACAGCATAGGGAGACTTTGGGTGATGAATCTATCCCTCCAGCGCGTCCTATTAATAGCCGTGTCGAGGTTTAAGTCTCCGCCCTTGTGGCTCTGACGGATCTAGATTTTTGAGGTGAAGCATATTCATCAAATCTGGGTTTGACATGGCCTTGTATGTTAGGCAAAGGTCACCTCTGAGCAAGCGGTAGCGACTGAATTGAGCTGGACTTCTTTCAGTCGGGCAGCATAGGACAGATGTTTGAGACCCTTTATCCTTTTGGTGAGGAACCTTTGTGGCCTTTCCAGCTGCTGCAAGTGTCGGGTCAGATACATTCCGAATGGGGCATTGTACTCAATCATTGGTCTGATGAGTGATGAGTATAGGGAGACTATGACCTCCCTTGATCTAGATGAGAATCCCTTCATGATAAGGTGGGCAATGTAGAAGGTCTTCCTAACTACTTTAGCTACATGGGTGTCGAATGACAGACTACTATCAACCTGGGTCCCCAGGTCCCTGATAACTTCTTCTGTACTCAGTGGATTGCCACCTATTTGGTAGCTAGGGGTAACCTTGTTTTTCCCGAAGGGTATGACTATGCATTTTTGGCATTTAACTTTAGGCCATGGCTCTGGCACCAGTTATCCGTTTCTGTGAGACCCTTCTGAAGGATATCTGTGTCAGATGTGTTTTCTACTATGGCCAGTTTGCAGTCATCTGCAAACTTTGTCAGCCATAACCCTCCTGTGTTTGCTTGTACTTGGAAAAGTAGATGCCAAACAAGAGTGGGCCCAGGACTGAGCCCTGTGGTACACCACTTGTGACAGGCTTTGGGTCTGACATGGCGCCAGCAACTCTGACCCTGTGGGTTCTGTCACTCAGCCAGTTTGCAACCCATCTTGTGATGTATGGGTTAACATTTAAGCTGATGAGTTGTTCAATGATACCCGAGTGGGGTATTGTATCAAAGGCCTTCGGCAGATCGAGCGAGGTAGGGTGTATGGACTGCCTTTCCTCATCAATGGCTTTGGTGACTGTTTCAAAAAGTCAACCAAGTTTAGAAGGCATGATCTGCCTTTGACAAAGCCAAACTGGGATGGATCCAAAGTCTGCAAATTCCTATGTCTTTATTTATGAGGTCCATTATGATCCTCTCCATGGCTTTGCAGATAAGGCTTGTCAAGCTAATGGGCGGTAATTTCCAGGGTCGGTGGAGGCACCGCCTTTGTGAAGTGGGACCACAGTTGCAGTGCGCCACTCCTGGGCAGTATCCAGAGGTAAGACTATGATTAAACAGCTGTCCTAGCTGTGGGTTTAATTCCTCATTGAGTTCGTGGAGCACACAGCCGGGGACACCATCAGGTCCCATGGATGCTGTGTTTTTGCTTTGGAGAGAGCAGTTCTCACTTGGGCGTTGGAGATGTTTGGGGCTGCAATCGCTTGGTATAGATATCTTTCCTTTTGGGGAGGGGAGAAGTTTGCACTGAACCTGTCAGCCAGTGCGTTGGCAATGTCTGTAGGATCAGTAATCTTCACATCATTTTGAACTAGTTCTGAGCATATCTGGGAGTTTCCTCCCAGGTTTCTAAATATAGCTAAAGAAGGCCTTATGATTGTCTTTTGAGTCTTTAGCAATTTTTCTCTCAAAATTTGCTTTGGATGATTTTATGAGAGCTCTTAGTTTTTACTTATAGTGATCAAGGGTGTCTTACCTTTTAAGGATTTTGCTCTATCTTGTAGTGCATCAGTAAAGCATCATATTGCTGCCAGGGGGGATTCTGCTTTAAACCCTATTCTCTGTCATGGGAATAACAGGAGGGATGTACAGTGGATGGACAATGCCAAACCACCTCCGTCTACAAGGGATTAATTTCAGTAAGCTGCCCCATCCACCCTCAGGAACCACTTTGCAAAGGTTTCTACAGCATCTGCCAGAGAGATACATTGGCATTGTCTGCCCTGCACATGTGCCTCCAAGAACAGGATTGCCCATTCTCCCTGCCAGCATCTCAAGATGCTTAATCTGCTAATCAAACCCATGTTGCTTGCATCATAGTCAGTGCTTTAGGTTCATAGGTTCATACTAGGCTATCTGCCCTAGGGCATTTATAAGCCTAGCCAGAGTGTGTTTGGCGTTCGCCACCATTTTAAATTAATTTTTGCTATGCCTTTTTTGAGGTTAGTATATGTGCCTCTGTCTAACAGTGACACAGAAGTGATAGCGGGGTAAACCTATGATCTCCCATCCACTCATCAAGATTCCTCTTGAAGAGAGTCAATGGGACTCTGCCTAACCTGGACTGGGATTTTATTCCAGGAGTGAGAGGAGCCTCGTTATAGATCTGTCCCTCCAGCATGTCCTATTTATTTCAGTGCTGAGGTTCAAGTCTCTCGAGTCGTAGCTCGATGGGATTTGGATTTTCTGAGGTGCAGCACGTCCATTAATTCCGGGTTGGACATGGCTTTATACGTCAGGCACATATCGCCTCTACAAAGGAGCAGGCGGTGTGTCACTGAGTGAGCTGGAGTTTCTTTAACCGGGCAGCATATGGCATCTGTTTGAGCCCTTTGATCCTCTTGGTGAGGTACTTTTTGGGGTCTTTCCAGTTGCTGCAGGTGTCTGGTAAGGTACATCCCAAAAAGGCATTGTACTCAATTATGGGCCTGATGAGGGATGAGTAAAGAGGCGATGACCTCCCTGATCTAGATGTGAATCCCTTCATGATTAGGCGGGCTATATAAAATGTTTTTCTAACCACTTTGGCCGCGTGGTTGTCAAATGAGAGATTGCTATCAACTTGGGTCCCCAGGTCCCTAATGACTTCTTCTGTATTAATGGATTACCACCTATGTGGTAATTTGTGGGCACTGTTTTGCCAAAGGGGATGACTATACACTTTTTGGCGTTTGAGGCTTGAGGCCTGGCTCACACCAGTTGTCTGTTTCTATGAGGCCGGAGGATGTTGTGTCGGCTGGAGAGTTGATTATGGCGCCCAGTTTGCAGTCATCTAGAACTTGGTCAACCAGTCCTTCCGTGTTGGCCTGTACCGCCGAAAAATATATACCCGAACAAAGAGAGGTCCCAGGACTGAGCCTTGTGGGACGCCACTTGTAACTGGTTTGGAGTCTGACATGGCTCCAGCAATTCTAACCATGTGGGTTCTGTCCTTGAGCCAGTTTGCAACCCATCTAGTGACATAGGGTTTATATTTAAGCTGGTGAGCTTATCTATAATGCCCGAGTGGGGTATTGTGTCGAAGGCTTTGCGAGGTCCAGGTAGGCTGTGTGGACCACCTTCCCCTCGCCAATGGACTTGGTGACTGTTTCAAAGAAATCTACCAGGTTTACGAGGCAGGATCTGCCCTTAACAAAGCCAAACTGCAGGATCCAGTGTCTGTAGGTCCCCAATATCTTTATTTATGAGATCCATGATTATCCTTTCCATAGCTTTAGGCAGACCAAGCTAGTCAGGCTTATGGGGCAATAGTTTCCAGGATCCGTTGAGGCACCACCTTAGTGGAGAGGGACCACTGTTGCTGTACGCCACTCTTTGGGTACATATCCTGTAGTAAGGCTAAGACTGAACAGTAGTTTTATGTTTGGGTTTAGCTCTTCTTGGAGTTCATGTAGGGCGCAGCCTGGGACACCATCTGGTCCCATTGATGCTGTGTTTTTGCTTTGGAGAGAGCGGCTCTTACCTGAGCATCTGAGATGTCAGGGGCAGCACTCTGTTGGGATAGATATTTGCCCTTTTGGTGGGGAGAGGGGAAGTTTGCACTGAACCTGTCAGCTAGGATGTTGGCAATGTCTGTGGGCTCGTGTATTTTTTGTCATTTTGGACTAATTCTGAGCATATCTGGGAATTCCCACCCAGGTTCCTAACATAACTAAAGAAAGCCTTGTGATTATCCTTAGTGTACTGTGCAATTTTCTCAAGCTGGCCTTAGACGATTTTATGAGTGCCGTAGTTTTTTGCTAATACTGATCAGCGATGCCTTCCCTTTTTGGGATTTTGCTCTATCATGTAGTAGCTTCCTCCTTCTATTGTATAGTTTGTTTATGGCTGGGGTCCACCAGACAGGATGTCTGCTTTGGAGGATTGGGTCTTGGTTTTATTTGGGATTGCATGAACCATGCATTCCTGAAGGTGTTCATAGAATGCGTTTATAAAAGGATTCTGCGGTTTGGGCTGTATTTTCCACAGGCCCGGGGGCTTTGAAGGATTTCGCCTCGGTTTTGAGGTGTGTGAAATTTGCTTTAGAGAAGTTTTTCACTGTGGTTTTCTGGGCAGGGGGGGGAGGTGGGGTGTGAATATACAGGGAGAATAGTTTATTGTCTGATCTTAACAGTGAGGGATACACTTCTGGTCTGGAGCATAGTGTCCCCATGTTGGTGATGATCAGGTCCAGTATGTTTTCCCCTCTTGTGGGAGTGGTAACAAGTTGTTCCATAGCATTTGAGTTTATAAATTCTAGGAACCTTTGGGCTAGGGTGTTGGAGCTAGAGTAATGTTCCCAGTCTATGTTTGGGTAGTTAAGTCACCCAATATAATGGTGTTTGGAGAGACCTTCATATTTTCCAGTATTCTCAGAAAGGCCAAGTGGGGTTCCTGTGTTTGGGAGCGTGGTCTGTAGCAGGCTATAAACTGGAAGGCAGTTTTACCACAGTTAGTTGCACATGGATAGTTTCTGATGCTTCGTGCTGTGCCACCAACCTGGAGGTGTGTGGGTATCTTTGACGAATATTGATACTCCCCCTCCTTTTGTGGTTCGGTCCAAGTTTTGGGGCTGAAAGCATGGTATGAGGTATAACCTGGTAGTGCTGGGGTGCTCTCGGGAGCCTTGAACCAGGTTTCTGTTACTGCACAGATATCGATGTTCTCCATGCTGGAGAGTTTGATGCGTGCATCTTGAGGTTTAGACTTCTGGCATTGAGTAGCATTACTCTTAGTTTCTTATCCCTTGTGATACCTATGGAGGTGGGTTTGTCTTTTGAGCCTTGCCTAAAAAAAGGCACTATGGGGTAGCAAGAGCCTTTGCCAATATCCAAAAGCCCAGGGTGACAGGTGCAAGCCGTCCTAAACATCGTGGCTTGTCGAGCATGTCATC
>NC_056728.1:1569583001-1569605501 GCF_019279795.1 Protopterus annectens | reverse complement strand
TCAGAGAAACTGAAATTAACAGACTGTATTCATTTTATAAAAGTACAAATAAGCAACTGGACTGGTGTTCCATAGCAGTATTTGAGGTTCTATATTATATGCTCGAAGAGACTTTTCTTTGAACATATAATCATCGATACCTAAAGAGCAAATGCCCTAAAGCACGAATGGCCACATCCATGTATTTTTTCCCTCGGGGAAAAAATTCACGGGGCTGTACAGAAAGAAATATAAACTTCAAAGCCAAAATCGAGTGGGGGGGCTTTGCTCCCCACACCCCCCCCCCAACTAAATATACCACCTCTGAGATCACTCAATATTGGGGAAAATGGCAATTCCCGATAATGGCCAACTGGATTTTTTCCGAGAAAAAATTTCACGGATGTGGCCATTCGCTCTTTAGGTGTTGATGTTCGAAGAAAAGTCTCTTTGAGCATATAATATAGACCCCAGTATTTGTTAGTTGAAAGGGCACATCATGTGTATGCTCCAAACATTATTAAAAATTGAAGACAAGAGAGTGTTTGTGTTAAATTATTATTCATCATACACCATACTAAAGAGAAACAAGTTTATCCCAGCAGTCAAGGAATGTAAAAAAAGGGTTTTGATTCAAGCTGCTGTATGCAGTTGTCTTCCATATTTTTTCCCGGAGGATAAAATATATTTTTGATGCAGGGCAGGCTAAGGAGAAAATAAAAAAAAAAAGTTTATCCAACAAAGGCTAAGACATCAAGCAGAAGGGGACTCTGCATCTTATTCTTCCAACAACAAAATTCAAAGAAAGTCTTTGCCAGTGAAACCTTTTTCAGTGTTCCAAAGGAAACACTTCAGAGACAGAAAGAAAAACACAGACACTGACATGAACTATGAAGAGTACCTTGGTTATGAACCAGAGTCTGGTGACAGGAGATGCAGATGATCAAGAAGAGGACCAGCAATACTGAAATTAGTGGATAAATGGGTGTCTACAGAGCATCAATTACATATGTGAAATATGGCTTTGCAAGGAAATATGTCAGAGAAAGATTAGAATTTTTCTGATTTTGTTACGCTAATGAGTGGACTGTAAAGCATATACCCCACTTTGTTATAATGTTTAAAAAGACACAAAAATGCAAAATAATTAAAACAATTTTGTTCTCATTAATATTTGTATAAAACATTTCATAATATAAACTGCATGTTGTAAAGTAGTTTTGCAGTGCGCAGTCATTGGTATTTTAAATGTGTGAGGGTGAGTCTTTTCATACACTGATGTATATGTTAAATATATTAAAGTAAACATTTTTCTTACCTATAAGATATATAGGCTTTACAGTGCAACAAGATAAGGAAGGCTGGACAAAAATCAAGATAAGTTAAAATTATGTAATCCTGTGGAGAGGGTGGGGTGTAAAAGAGTACTGATTATACTATATGTAGAATTAAGGAAGGATATCTGGACTGATGTCCTTGGTTTGAGCTATAGACTTTTATAAGCAAATAGGCTTGAAAAAATAAGACAAAATGGTAAAAGGCATGAACAATGATATGTTCTTGAATCTGAAAAGTTATTTGCTTTTTTAGGTTTAGCAAATGCTGGAAGTGAGAGACATGAAGTCTGCAGTGAAGGTAGTTGGCCAGGAAAAGTCTGTACATTGTGTTCTGCATGGAATGTACAAAGGTTCATTCAAGCACCTGCAAAGTTGTTAGTTGTTTTATTTTCCTCATTGCTGACAGCTTCACTTGGAACTGTCCACAGGTGCAAGCAAATAATCTTGAGAGTTATAAGTACTCTTTGCTAAGAAAAATACAACATTTGAAGATAAATTGCAAGCAATTCAGTGAGCAATAAATAAAGTCTGAAATTGGGAGAAATGAATAAGAAATATTAGCCTCCTCAGCAGCCTTAATACTTTAATATATTTACTAGAACTGTGCATAATTTAGTTTTATTTAAAGATAGCCATGTTACTTTTCTTAGGGCTAGTTATTTATTTATTTCTTATTTATTAACATTTGATTACCGGGAAAATCCAACTAGGTAAAAAAACATTTTCACTGGAGGCCAGGGGAGAAAAATTCCAAATTATTACAAAATATTTTAACAGCAATAATTTTACAATCTTCAAAAATAAAGCAAAAATGTCTGCAGTTTAAATAATTATAACAAATTAGATATAATATAAAAACATCAGTTAAAAATCTATACTAGGTATATGACAATCATTTAATATTTTGAAAGAAATTTTAGACAGTGTGTAGAGAAATCAATGGTAAATTAGCCTAACAGAAACAGGAATTGCAAAATGAACTGAGGGAAAAAACAGGCTTATGATATATTTAGACAGAAAGTCAGGGAAGAGAATTTGATACAATAAGAAAGTGAGTTAAAAAGGGAGAGTAAGGAGGTATAAGGAATGAAAAGGTAACTGGTCACATTTAGGGATGCAGCTTATCAGAATTTTGAGCAAGAACAGAGCCTGATTATAGCTAGGAAGTCTTTTGGAGTGGTTTTGAAAGATGGGAGGGAGAGTATGGACCTGATGGATACAGGTAAGGAGTTCCAAGCCTTAGGAACCTTGTACAAGTTCAGACGATGCCCAGCAGATTTGATAGGTCTGCAGACAGACAAGAGTTTTTGGTCACTGGATTGCAATGACCAAGTGGGAACATAGTTGTGTAGAATGTTTTTTAGTGCTGGACATGCAGATGGATACTGAATAATTTTATAGGTGGTAAGACGCTCCATATATGTTAGTTGATGTGGCACTTGTAACCAATTTAGGCTTTTCAGTGCTATACAGTGGTGGGTTCTGAAAGGGGTATGTGCTGCAAATTTAGCAACTTTGTTGTTATAGCATTGTTCATGTTTAAATGTTTGTGAAGCGTGGAGGTTAGTAAGTATGAGAGCACTGTAATGAAGAGTGGGGAGGAGATAACTATTGGCAAGTGTAGTTTTAGATGTGTCAATGAGAAAGTTTTTGGGTCTGTAAAGCATCCCTAGTTTTTGATGAGTTTTTCTTATGCAATTTTGTGTACGCAGGTCAGACACAAGATTATCATCCACTATCACCCATATTAGTTTGCTATGAGATGTGACTTCAATGCTTGTATTATCAAAAAGGAGGAGTTTAATTTTTATTTTTTCATGAGGGAGAGATTTGGAGAAAAAATAGTAGTAGTTTGGTCTTTTTTTGAGTTGAACATGAGTTGTGAGTTACAAAACCAGGTTTCAGTTGCTGTTAAAACTTTCTGAGTAATTTTTTGAAGGTGTACCATGTTGTCACATGTGCAAATCAGAGTGTAATCATCAGTGTATTGTATTGGGGTGGTCTGTTGTATGGATGTATAGAGTGTGTTGGTGAAAATGTTAAAGAGGAGGGAACCAAGGAAACAGCCTTGTGGTACAGTGGTGATGACTGGGAGGTAAGGAAAGAGAGAGTGGAGTGCCATTTTACTGACTGATACCTATTGGACAGGTAGCTTTTGAACCACGGAAGGGTGGGCTTTGAGAGACCTAGTGAGAATATTTGAAGTAGAAGGTTGCTGTGACAAACTGTGTTGAAGGCTTAGACAAGTCTAGAAATAAGGACGAGAGTAGTTTGCCATTATCTCTTATTATTATTAACAGTATCTATGAAGGGCACAGCTAGTACTAGAACTATGGGAATAAGGAAGCCATGTTGTGTAGGGGATAGGAGTTCTTCCTGCAGGAAATAGTCTTGCAACTGTCTTTGAATACATTTTTCGAGTATTTTGGCAAGGGGAGATAAGACTGCTATAAGTCTAAACTTATTAATGTCTGTTCAATTTCCTCCTTTGGGCAGAGGGATAATGTGTGACTTTTTCCAGAGAGGGGGAATGTGGGATTCCTGGATTGACATATTTATAAGGATTGAGACAGGATAGGCAGTGTTATTGGGTCTATGGTTAATTGTCGAATGGAATAACCATCGAACGGCACATCATTGAACCATAATTGTCAAACATCCATCCATCAAACCAGCACTTCATCAAACCTGTGAGATGGGGAAAGTAACTAGTTGGCCAGCACTTCCCTACTTCCCTATCTCACTTTTCCCACCTGTAGTTTGAGCTTGGAGCTGGTATATATAGTTGGGGGGGTGAAGCCCCCAGATGGATGGGTTTAAAACAGTGCCGCTTGTGAAATGGGGAAGTGTTGGTCAACCAGTCACTTTCCCTGTCTCACAGGTTTGACGAAGTGCTGATTCACTGGATGGACGTTCAAAATTTAGAGTTCAATGATGCGCCATTCAACGGTTAGTCCATTCAATGATTAAACATAAACCCAGTGCTATTGGCTGCAATCTTTATGTACTCACTTATAAGGTCATCAGCTAAAGAAGAACATGTTTTAAAATTGTTTGAGTAGTTTTATATAGAATGTGGGCACAGGTTTGAAGGTGAAAGTGAACGTGGTGATCTAGGACTGTTGGGCAGTGTTGGGATTAGATGTTGAGGAATCCTTGGTTAGAGATGCTATACTATCTATAAAATAAGAGTTGAGTTGTATTGCAGTTTTGAGTGGTGGGTTATTGGGAGAGGGGTTGGGTTGAATTTTTGTCTGGGATGTAAGATTTCTTTAATGGTTGTCCACATTTTTGAGGGTTGTGTTAAGTATTATACTGAAAGTTATTATAGTACAGTTTTTTCTTCATTTATTTGCTTTTTAGTATAAAGATGAAGCATTCTGAAGTTTTCAAGATACTGAGATGTTTTATATTTTTGTCATTCCTTCCATGCTTTCTTTCTATCCTGCATTAGCATTGTACTCTTTTTGGATAGCCAAATTGCTCTTTTTGTTTTTAATCTCTTCCTTCTAGGAGGTGCAAAGCTATTTATGATATTTAGAAAAGGCTGTATTGAATTCAATTACAACATAATCTAAGGGGAGTATTTTAAGGAAGTTAGAGTTAACAGATAATAGTATAGTAACGGACATTTCTGGGTTAAACTTGGAAAGTTTGCTTGTTGTTTTATAAATATGTTGTTTAACTAGAAATGTGAGATGTCTGGTTGTACAGATTGGGAGATGATCACTGAGAGAGTCGGACATTGTACCTGTGGTGGAGTATTTGCTAGGGTCTGATACTAGGTCTAATTGAAAAATATCTGTCTTGCTATAATGCGTGGGGCTATTAATTAGTTGTGTGAAATCATATAAGTTCATGCTAGATGTAGGGGAGTTAGAGTTTATGTCCAACTAATTGACATTCACATCATCTAGTAATATTTTTCTTGTGGAAATGTTATGGATATCCAGTGCAGGATATCTTTTAGTATAGCTGTATTGTCATCAGCAGGTACATAAAGGGGAGTAATACATATTTATTTATAATTGTTTATTTTGAGTAAAGCAATAAGCTTTGCTGAATAGAATGTTGGTGTAAGTTTGCTGTAAGGGGAAATGTGGTAGGTCCTGGGAAATATTAAAGGAATACCAACACCTTTCCTCTTTATATGGTCATTATGGATGATAATATAGCCAGGAGGTATAACTTTGGAGTTGTTTATGCTGGATTTAAGCCAAGTTTCAGTTACAATGAGAATGACAGGCTTAAGATGGGTAGTCTAGGAATGTAGTTCTGCAGTTTTATTACTTATACATCTAGCATTTATTGCAGCAAAAATTAGATCATCAGGGTTGGGGATTGGCTGTTGGTATGTGACAGAAGTATGTGGGATAGAATTATCTTTATCTTCGTTGTGATAGGTGGGGCCAGGATTAGGGTGTATATCTCCTGCTAGAAGGATTTTTGTACATTGGGGAATTATGCATACTTGCTTTTTGGAGAGGATTCTTGTACTACATTTTGTTTTGGTTTGAGTTGAAGTGCAGTTAATCAGTCTATATTTGGAATAAAGGTGAGGGGCAATATTAAATAGGTTTGGTGAAATGTGTAGAGAGTGTAAAAGAGGAAGTGTGGATAGGTGGTTGAGACAGAGTTGGACAGATGTTGAGAGAGATTATCGAGTCATGGTAGGGTGAAAGATGGCGCAGTAGGAGGAAAAGAATAGAGGACAAGCAGAAGAGTACAATAATTAAGTATAAGAAACTGTGTCTGATAGATGTCAGGTAGTGGGGAAGTAGCAATGAAGGAAACACTGTTTCATGACAGTAGGAGATTCAGTAAAGGCAGATTCTAAAATCTGGAACAGGATAAGTAAGGAGAGAGGTATTTTCTACAAAAGAAGAGAGTTAGGTTGTACTGGCATTGTGTCTGGAATGTAAGGAATAGAGTATAATGTGTAGTCAAAAGAAGAAGAAATAATGGTTTACTTGGGAAAAGAAAAAGATACAATGTGGAATAGATAGGTACTTTTACAGAGGATTGTGATTATGAATTGATGTAGTGCAAAGCAGTATGGGAGGGAGAAATATAGTTGGAAAAGGGACTAAAAATTAAATAGAGATAGGGAAGTAGGAAATAAACAGAAGTGTATATATAGAAGTAGTAAAGTCATTTGGGGAGGGGTTTGGAATAACAGTTGCAAGTGAAATGTGTATGTAGGAAGCATAATATTAGAGTAAAAAGGGTGTGTGGGAAAGGGGGGGTGGGGAGCAAAGTGAAGCTAAGCGTAGTGGGCTTCACACTCTCATGTCAATTAATAACTGATAGCAATCAGTTTATAGCCAGAAAGAAACAATTAATAAAGAGATGCAAGCAAAACAGGTTGTCTGTCATTTCCTGAGACTAAATAACTGGTATATATAGTATAGTTTACTAGTCAAGCAAAACAAAATGGGACAGTGGCCAACTTAGTAAAAGGTCCTTAGACTGCACAGACCATTTCACAGAGACTTTCAATCACAGAGCAGGCATGTATTTAACTGATTACAATTAATATGCAGCAAGATTCTTCATGATAAATATGCTTACATTAAGCAATTACAAAATTATCAGTAAACTTCTAAATGTATGGCCATGTGACAGAGCTTCTGCAGTATCAAGGTCAGCTGTAGTGACCACAGGTTATTAAACAATGACAAAATTCTTACTAACTTGTAGGTGTAGGGCCCTGTGGCACAGCTCCTGTAGTACTGAGGTCTGATGTAGTGACTGCAGGCTATTAAACAATGTTTAAAATGTTTTTTTTCCTGAAAGCATGCAAGAAGTTTTTCACATCTGGAAAGGGAAATGAAAAGTACAGACAGCAATCATTGTAACTGGTGACATAGGCTGTAATGTGTGCTTTAGCATGGGTAACCTTAATTTTAGATTAGGTAATGACTGTGGGTACAGAAGTCAATTTAAGTCAACTGCCCCTATCTGGAGGGTTACATTTCATTTGTTGTAAATATATATCTTTGTGTGTTTCTTCTAACTTAATATAGGATGTGTGGAGTCTGAAAATGTATTTAGTTTTTTTAAGGTCTCTTTAATGCCAAAAGTCTGTTCAAATAGAGATGAGAAGAAATTGTATAACAACATAGCCTGCCAAACAGTGTATGCATGTAAGACAAAAGTCAGAAATACACATTCAAAACAAGTGTCATGTATAACAGGAGGGAGCAATAGCATTCTATCATAATAAATGTTCTGTCCATATTATCTTGGAATGTAAATGGCCTTACAAGCATAAAAAAAGAAAGAGTATTGAATTATATTAAGAAATGTATGATGCAAACAATAATGCTACAGGAGACAGATTTGGATACAAATGAGCATACGACTTTGACAAAGAAAGGATTTTAGGATGGATCTTCAGCAGAATTTCAGGGATAAAGGAAAATAAGAGTAACAATGCTATTTGTAGAGGGGCTTCAATAGTGATAGAAGAGAGGAAGAAGTTAATAATGGTAGGTCCGTGGTAGTAGTGGGATATATGCAAGGGAGGGGGATTACACTTGTGTATTTATATTCCACCAAAAACTGATATTATGCAGCTTAAGAAAACTTTGGGAGAAATAATCAGTATTCAGCAGGGAGTATCTAATGACTTATTTTTAAGAAAGGCAGGAAATAAGGTCCATCTGTTTTCTAGTCATTTTTCGGAATGATTTATATTTTGTACAGAATGGGACACATCAGAAATGTGAATGTGTTGTTGAACACTTACATTTTACAACCAGTTTTCTCATATTTATTCTTAGTGAGGTATGTCAAATACATTTTTGGATGTCTAAATTTATATAGATGTATTAGACAAGTATTTTCTAGTAGAATTCATAGAAAAAGATTACAACTAATAATTCATTTAATACCAGTAATCACCCTGCCTTCATTAAAAATAACATCACAAATGGGCAATTAATTAGAATTTCTCATTTGAACACCCTCAAATAAGATTTTATTCATGATATAGTAATTACTAAAACTTTATTTTTGGAAAGGGGTATGCAGATAGTAAATTAAATATTATTATTTCCAAAGTTATTAATAACAAATTGACCTTGTTTCCACCAATCATAAGCAGAGGATGGAACAAAAATGCCAATGGCAAAGTGAAACTAAGCCACCAACATTTTTGTATGGATGCAACTGTGGATGCTTGATATATTTTTGATATTTTAAACTCAGACTGGAAGATCATAAAAGGTAATATAGATTTATATTAATTTCTGGTGGAACAATCTGCCTAGGGTTTACAGGAACACTAGAAGTATTAAAGGATTTTTACAGATGGATGATACATTTATCAAAATGAATATGAGTAATAAGATAGCAAGCATTTTTGGTGTGTTATTTGTAAAGCATGTCATTAAATAATGCCATGTAAATGTATTTGCTTACCCCATAACAAGTTATTTTACTAAGGAGCACTATACATTTGATTCTAGTATTATTCATATTGCTGTATGTGGCTGTTATGAAGCCTTCTGTACTGGCTTGATTATTAGATCCCTTAAAAAGCACATTTTAGAAAATGTATATGATATAAAAATAAAAATGAAAATAATGCATTAAATAAACATTTAAACTTATTTCAAGATCACAAGAAATTTCATTTTTTTTTGTTTTAGATAGGGTTCAGAATGATACGAGAAGTGGAGATTAAAGTGGGGATTTCTAAAACAGGTTAAAATTGAAAGAGACATTGTGGCATCTCAAATTACAAGCAGGCAAACTTCCTGGTTTAAACAGCAAAATCAATATTAAATGCTTTTTAAATTCAAGGAAATTATTATTTCCTATTAATGTTTTCTATTTATCTAATGAGTTAATTGATTTGAATGGCTTGTGATCATTGTGTTCATGATTTATTTATTTTTAATCTAAATATTTTATTTCATTTGAAAAGGGAAAAAATACAAAATAAAATATAACACTAAGTACACTTGTCAATTTGAATTTAAGAATACATATTACAATAAAAGGGAAAAAATAAACAAAAAGGTCGATTTACAATATTTACAAAATGCCTGAGAAGTTCAAAAAAAATTTTAAATGTCAAATAAAATAAATTCATTTATGATCAAAAAGTTTCAGTGAGGGCCAATACTTTCAACCAAGGTTTATTCATAAGAGTTCTATGAAAAATTCTGTTCTCCTTAGTAGATGTTTCTTTTACAGCAGTGTCTCTCAAAGAAGAAAGAAATTCTTCAAATTGTGGCATTATTACTCCACTTTCTTGTAATGCATTTGCTATTGACTGCAAGAATTGTCCAGGTTAAATAAGTATTTTTGGGGCGCATTTTATCTCCAAGATATTAAGTAATTAATATAAGCTCTTTTGTTAAAAATAAAGAATCTGACCATAGTGCCTTAAGAAAATCTTGATTTCTTTACCAGACATTACATAACATAGGACAATCATAAAAAAATATGACACCAATTAGCATTACAATAATTTTTACATTTCCAACATTCAGATTTATTTTCATTTTTAAACTTAGCAACTCTATTAGGAGTCAAAAAAGCTCTATTTATAAATTTCAAAGTAAATAATCTCCAGTAAAGGGACTGAGAATTGAATGCAATAGAAAGGAGAAGTTGCTGTTTATTTTGATTATTTAAAGAGAATTTACCTGTTATTGTGTGTAATCTGGAAATCAAGTTCTTAATTTCCTTTTTTTTTTGTATATGGTTTCATAAAAATTATTAGGGTTGGAACTTTCTCACAAGAAGAATTAGAAATGTATGAGTACTTCTTATGAAAAGTGATGTAATTACTAATTGTAACTGTAATGAATCTTTAATATCAATAGTATGTTCTAGATATAGAGATTCACATGATTTAATATTAATTCCATCAAAACATTGATACCAATGAAAAACCTGTTGTGTTTCCCACTTTTGGAATACACGTAAAGGAACATTATTTTTAAGGTTTTTATCTAGACTGAAAGTAATAAGGGACTCAAACCAATACTTATAATTTAAATGATTTGAAATTATTTTTAAAAATCTTTAAAACTAGATTTATATAATTTCACTTTGTAGGGAAATAAATTTGAATTTGTATATAATTACAGATAAATATCCAGAAAGGATTATATAATTTATGATTATTAAGATTCAAAAGTTTTAATCTATTCATATTAAGTTGTAATGTAAAGTTTTCGAACTTGTAAAATAATTATCTAACCAATTAAAATGGTTTTAAATATAACTGCTTCTGCATAAGTATCTATATTCAGAAAGTTAATGCCAAGGTCTAAAATGATGATTTAATCTTAATATAGGCTTATTTGGATATGATAAGAAATTTAGGAGTGATTTATTTATTCTTTTGAATATTCTTTTTTTAGGTGGTACTATAACAGACTGAGTTATACATACTATTTTTGGAAATAATATTATTTTAATTAGCTGAAGTCTATTTTCAAATGTAATAAAAATGATCCCAAGAATGAATTAAATTAGATAATGCAGATATATTTTTCATAATTAAAATTTAAAGTTTCATTGGTAGATGTTAATATATGAATACCTAAATAAAGAATATTAGAGGATTGTTTTCTTATTATATTATGATCTGGATGTTTTTTGTTAATATGAAGATAATTGTTCTTTCAGTGTTTCATCAGAATTTTTTAAACTTAAGATATCTTTAAAACTAGATTTATATAATTTCACTTTGTAGGGAAATAAATTTGAATTTGTATATAATTACAGATAAATATCCAGAAAGGATTATATAATTTATGATTATTAAGATTCAAAAGTTTTAATCTATTCATATTAAGTTGTAATGTAAAGTTTTCGAATTTGTAAAATAATTATCTAACCAATTAAAATGGTTTTAAATATAACTGCTTCTGCATAAGTATCTATATTCAGAAAGTTAATGCCAAGGTCTAAAATGATGATTTAATCTTAATATAGGCTTATTTGGATATGATAAGAAATTTAGGAGTGATTTATTTATTCTTTTGAATATTCTTTTTTTAGGTGGTACTATAAGAGACTGAGTTATACATACTATTTTTGGAAATAATATTATTTTAATTAGCTGAAGTCTATTTTCAAATGTAATAAAAATTATCCCAAGAATGAATTAAATTAGATAATGCAGATATATTTTTCATAATTAAAATTTAAAGTTTCCTTGGTAGATGTTAATATATGAATACCTAAATAAAGAATATTAGAGGATTGTTTTCTTATTATATTATGATCTGGATGTTTTTTTGTTAATATGAAGATAATTGTTCTTTCAGTGTTTCATCAGAATTTTTTAAACTTAAGATATCATTAGTGAACAACATAATGTTTTAATTATATTCTTGATTAAAATCCAGACTTTGAATCTTTTGGTTTGAGTTAATTAGAATTGCAAAACTATCATCAGCTAAATCGAATAATAAAGGAGAAAGAAGCCTTGCTTAATAACTTTTGCTATATTTATGGAGTCTGAGGTAAATGGACCTAATTTTACATAAGTTATACTGTCATTATAAATGAACTTCAACATAAAAAATAAACTGAGGAGGAAAATCAAACTGAATCAAAACATTAAATAAAAAAAATCCCAATTCAAATAATCAAATACTTTTTAATACCTAAACTGATAAAAAAGGATTCAAGTTTTCGATTACTCATAGCATCTATAATGGTAATAAGTCTTTTTATATTGTCAGATGTTTGTCTCCTATAAATAAAACCAGATTGGTCCATACTAATTAAACTAAGTAAAATAATTTTCAATCTATCTGTTAAGACTGACATAAAGATTGTATAATCCACATTTAATAAAGAAATCGGTCTATATGAAGAACATAATTCTGAATTCTTATCTTATTTTCTAACTGTGGTAATAAGTGAGTAATTCCAAGATTGAGGCAAATTCTCTAGGCTCTGTACACCCAACATAACTTTATGAAAAAGCGCTATTCTTTTGTGGAAATAATTCATAAAGTTCTGGAATAATGCCATCATTCCTGAAGCCCTGTTAGATTTAATATACTTTTTTAGGTTAATTCTTGAAGCTTTATAGGTTTTAATAAACACATTTTTTTAAAGTTAGTGATTTTGTTTAGTAAGAATTGATCTATTATAGAAGGCAGCTCTAATTTATTTGCTGTATTTTTATACAGGAATAAATAATAAATTCTAAAATCTTATAATATATCTCCAATATCTGTATGTTTTATTTGTTGCTGGATTTTGTATTTCTTTAATATTGTTAATAGCATTTTGAAACGTGATTTTTTTTTTTAATATTTTAAATGATGAGGAGGTCTTGAGTAAAAGGCTGTTTTCAATCTTTCTAATGCTAATTCGGTTTTATGGGATATAATTCATTATATTTACTATAAAGAACATGTGTTTCCTTATTATTATATGTGCATTTATTCTCTCTTTTTTATTTTCTTTTAATTTAGATTATATATCTGATATTTCTTTGTTCCATTCTTTCAATTTATGCTTAAACCAAGATACGGATTGACCACATATGTAAGCTTTAAAAGAGTCTCAAACCATAACTAAATTAGATCTGGAGTATTATTAAAAAACATAAAATTATCTATGCCATTAAATAACTAGATGTTGCATTCCTTCAGTTTAGTAATATTTATTTATTTACATTTGTTAACCAGGTAGTGTCCAACTGGGCCAATAGCCCATTTTCAGTGGAGACCCAGGGAGAAAAGCTCCAGACAAATTAACAATTTCAAGCAAAACAGGAATAAGAAAACAGTAGTTAATAAAGCACAATAAAACAGTACAGTAGTAAAAGTCACAGTCCAATAGTACAATAATCAAAGATGCTGTGGAAAAACAAATAGTTCTAGGAACATTATATTGCAATTTACAGCAGTACAAATACATTTATCAGAAGCTTGACTAGCAAACAAACAACTTCTAGTAGTTTGAGGTGAAGGAGAGTACAGCGCTGAGAAGACATTAGGAAGGTGTTACCCTAGTGAAGTGCAAGGGCAGATCCCTTTGCTGGTGAAGTATTCTTTTAGGTTTATTTTGAAAGAATGATAGGCTGGGGTAGAGTGTTTTCTATATATATCCAATATAACCTGGAAATCTGGAACTATATCATAATTTTTTAATCCGTTTCTAGTTTTAATATTAATTCATTATGGTCAGAGAGTGGTATTATCTTAAGAGACGTTATTTTAGAAATAATGTCCTGAGAAACCAAAAAATTATCTCTTCTTGCCTGAGTACCAAAATTAAAAGAGTAATGAGTAAAATTTAAAGAATGTGTATCTTTAAAATTAAAAGTGTCTTTAATATAAAAAGTTTCAGTCCAAATTTTCAATCTTCTGGCAGTAGAAAGTAATTTAAAACTTCTGATGATATTGGACTCTAACATATCTAAAAGACAATCAAGGTCTCCACCTAAAATTAATTTTCCCTTATAGTTATTTATTATGCAATCTAGATGCTTTTTAGCTAGTGTGGTTTCCATTCCCTGAAACCAATATAAATTTGCTAGAGTCCATATTCTATTTATATATTTTATGATAATTAAAGTAAATAAACCTTCTCATTCCTCATATTTATGTATAATATGAGTCAGTCATATCTCATTTTTCCAAAGAATAGCTATTCTTCTTCTTTTGGATTTAAAACAAGAATGATAATATTAAATATTTACTGTAGTTCCAATTTTTGCTTTCATTTTCATAAGAAAAGTGTGTCTCTTGAAGAAACATAATAAACAATTGCATGGTGTTATATTAAGAGAAGTTATTTTAAAAATAATATCTTTTTTAAAAAAGAAAACATCTTTATTAAATTATCATGTCTGACATAAATCATTTTACATTTATATAAATGACAATAAACCACAGCGACACAATCTCGGTTGCAAACATTATACATTCCAAACCATACACTACAACTGTAGCTGCAAACATTATACATCTCTTTTAACATAGCCAGTCATTGTTAGTCAACCATTACATAGCTCATTCAAATCCTGCCTTCTTTTAAACCTTGTTCCTCCTCTGCACATATTGATCCCACAGTTCCCATTTCCCTGTGTAATTTGCTCCTACCCTTTTCTAAAGATCACAGTTCCAATTGTTTTAACCCTGTTATTATCTTCACTACTTCTAGTAAATTTGGTTTAGACTTCAGTTTCCATTTTCTGGTAATTGCTTTTTTGGCGGCCATCATAATTACACTCAGCAATGTCTTACTATGTCTAGGAAATTCTGAGTTTGTATCATAGCTCAAAAATCATTTCTCTGGTCACTCCAACTTACTCACCCAGTATCTCCACCAAAGTAGTCTGCAGGGAATCTTTAAAGTCTACCAACTCATTACATTCCCAGAAAAAGTGTTTCCAGTTACCTCTTTCTGCCCCATCACACCTCCAGCATTTGCTATCTTCCTGAGGAAAAATTCTTTGAAGTCTGCCCGGGGTAAAAAATATCTATGAAAGCACTTGCAGGCAATGATCTGAAATCTTCTAGATTTTTTGCATATTTGGGAGACATTAATATATATCCCCATTGTTTTTTTGCAAATTGCTTATCAAATCTCTCTTCGCTTTCCTTCCTAACCTCCTCTGATTGATTCTTATAGTTATCATGCACTATTTTATATGGTCTGCTAATTATTCCTTTAATGGCAACTTCTGTTATAAATTCTACTAAAAACTCTACCAGTTCTGGTCTTTCATTTAGGACCCCTAATTCTTTTGGTTTGCTTATACTCAGATATTAATCTTTGATATGGAAAGCAATCTTTAGCCTGCAGTCCAAATAAGTTCTTGGCATGTTCCCATTCTACTACCTTTCCCTCTCTAGTTATTTGCTCCCAGTACCTTCGTTACTTGTCAGTTTTCTACAATACATTCCCATCTTTTCTTGCCTATTGTCTGTATCCCTAATTGCAGTCACCCCTATTGGCAGTATCTCCTTTCTCCATTCCTGTATTGGCTTAGTTTTTAGATGATCTTCTGCTACTTTATGAATGTAATATTCTGTATGATTATTGTTGTTCTCCTTAAAGGTCTCCATCCAAACTCCCAGTCTCTCTCTGTTACTTGATCACCTCCCCATTTCATCATTGTATCTTTCCACTTTGAATTATAATTGTTTGCTTATGCTATGTATAGGTGCCTTAACTGTGTTGCTCTGAAATACCCCTTCAACTTGAGTAATCCCAATCTGCGCTGTTCTATTGGAAGAATAAGCTTACATAGCTGAATCTTGTTGTCCCCCCCCCAGATAAAATCCCTCAGCTGTTTATTAATATCTACAATGCCTCCTCTGGTTGATAAAATATGCCTCACCAGTGTATAAGACTAAAGTGACTAAAACATTTTAACTGCTTGTATCTTACTGTCAATATCCATATGACAGAACTTTCATTTTCTCTGTTTTTTGTATTATCTTTTGTTTAGTCTCTTCCCACATATCCTTAGCTGCCACACCAGTATCATTTTTAATCCATACTCCTAAATACTTCATTTTGCCATGTCCCCATAAATGTCAACATTGCAGAACCAGTTCATATGTGGGTACATAATTTACCGCTATTGCTTTTGTTTTTGCTTCATTAATTTTTTATCCTGAAAAGATCTGAAACTGTTTCAATATGTTCCACAACACTGTAATGTCCCTGGTTTTGCCAGGCATAAAATAATGCCATCTGCAATTAGCTCCAGCTTTTCTTGACTACCATACCAATTATATCCTTAAATTTCTCAGTCCCTTATTTTCTTTGCCAATGGTTCTAAATATAATGCAAATAACAAAGTGAAAAGAGGATACCCCTGCCTGGTTCCTCTGTTCAAGCAGATATTATCAGAAAGGACCCCATTAACTTTAAATTTCACCTCTAATCATTCATATATCCTCCTAATCAACATTATAATTTTATTAGGAAATGCAAATGCTTTCATTGCTCTGCTATAAAATCCAAGCCTACTATCTCAAATGCTTTCTCTGCATCAAGATCCACGAGCAATAGAGGCATTTTCTTACACTCTACTTCCCTCTGGATCATCACTGTTCTGTTTATGTTGTCAAATATTTGTCTCCCTTCCACAAAACCACATTGATGCATATCTATTAATTTTGGCATCACTTTTATAATTTAGCCACTATAGAAATAAACACTGTATAATCATGATTTATTATTGAAATGGGCCTGCATGAAGCTGGATCTGATGGATTTTTTTCCTCTTTAGGTATTACAACTATCACTGCTTTCTTCCAGAATATTGGTACTTCTCTTCTTAACATACTGTTAAACAAAATCTTTCAGATCTTTTATCAGTTGTTTCCCTCATGCCTTCCAAACTTTCACAGGAATACCATCTAATCCTGGAGAACTTTCCTGTAGATTGGGTATATATCACCATTTTCGTCTCATTTCCTCCTATCCTGTTAGTAATTCAGCCTCCTCTCCCTCTAGCCTTGGCATATTTACTTCTTCCATAAGCATTTCCATTTGTATCTTTTCTTGATTTCCATATTTCTCTGCTTTATACAGACTTTCATAGCATTTCTGAAATATTTCTAATACTTTTACAGGATCTCTAGTTATATTCCTTGTAATAGGCTCCCTAAGCTTGGTGACAACCCTTTCTATTTTCTGTTGTCTGAGTTGTTGTGCTAAAAGTTTTTTCTGCTCTAGAGTTATTATCAAAAAACAGTTGCTTAACAGCAATCTTTCTAAACTCGTGCATATTATCAAGGTAGTCCCTTACTTTCTGTTTAGCATTCTGTAGTTGCTTCTATTCTTGTTCTGTGAGATTCCCCCTATTTTGCAATACTTTAATACTTGTCAGCCCCTCTAAACAATTATTGTTACTTCTTAACCATATCTCCCTTTCTTTTATTTCCATCCTAGTTTTAAATTCCATTTTAATTCTATCCTGCTCCCTAGCTATATTTTCAGAAGTTTCTATCTTTTCTAATATCTCCTGAATAATTTCCACTACCAATTACTTAAATTCCTCTATTTTCAACAGATAGGTGTCTCATTTTTATTTCATTACCTTGTGTTTTTATTGTAGTTATTATTGGCACATGGTCTGAAATACTTATTGGGTGTCTGTCATGACCTTCAAATAAATGCATATGTTCCTGTGGAATGTAAATTCTGTCTAGCCTAGCCCAGTTTTTGTATCTTGGGGAAATAATATGTAAATTAACTCCAAATTCCTAGCACTGAATTCAGATCTTCCATGCCAAATATTTTCATAAATTTCTTTAAAAATATACTCTCCTTTGTTATATTTCCCTTTCAGGGCCACTCAGACACATCTTCACTGTTGCAAATCAAATTCCAGTCCCCACCTATATGTAATATTCCTTGATGAAAGCTGATTATTTCTCCCAGAATTTTCTTTAGCTCTATTATAGCAGTTTTTGGTGGAATATAAATACATGCCAGTATAATCCTCTTCCCTTGCCAGTAGCCCCTTAGTACTACAAATCCACCAGTAATGCCTTTTTTCCTCTTCTATTACTATTGGAGTTCCTCTTGCAATTAATATAAGTATGCTGTTCTTCCTTTGCCCCAGGTATTCTGCCAAATAACGATCCTGAAAACCTTTCTATATCAGATTCTCATGTTTCATTCTATCCAATTGTACCTCCTGTAGCAAACTTATTTGCACTCTGCATTTTTAAATATAGTTCACTACTCTTTCATTTTTTGGATTTATCTGTGAAACCATTAATGCTTAAACACATTATAGAAATAATTATATTATTGAGGGATTATTATTCCCACCTTTTATATATAACAGCTTTTTTGTCAAGTGTCTAGTTCCAGCTTTTGTGTTACATGCATGGACTGTTTGGCAGGTTAATCTTTTATACAACTGTTTCTTATCATCTCCATTTGAGTGTATGTCACATCTTGCAGAACTTTTTGTTTTTACTGAAAAGCCTCAAATAAGAATACACACACCTCAATACCCCCTTAAACCTACTAATGTAATAGTAACACACAAACCTGTGTACATCTTCAAATACTGAAGTTTAACTCTTAATAGGAACATAAGTTCCAAATTGACATAGCCACACACACAGACTCAAGCTAAACAGAAAAAAAGCTTATCAGCTTATCCATGCTAAGATACATGGTGGGGCCTGTCATTCTATTAAGTGCTGTCTTATTTTGCTTTATCTTTATAGCTCTCCCAGCTAGGAAACACTTGAATGCTTTCAGAAAAAAACATTTTCTTCAAGCTATTTCTCATTATCAGATTGTCTGCTAGTGACATGAGAATCAGATACAGGACTGTTTACTAGAAAAAAATGCCTTATAATATTCAATATTCTTTTTAATTTACTTGCTTTCTGTCAACATGTGTTACTATAAATGCTAACACAGTCATTCCCCTATGCAAGAATGAGAGAAAGCACACTAATTTTTCTTTTGTCATGTTCTTTTCATAGGTTCATAGGTAGGTACTAGGCTATTGGCCCTAGGCCTATATAAGCCTAGCCAAATGGTACCCTAGCTTTTGCCACCCAAGAAAATTGTTTTCCTGTGCCCCTGTCAAGCACAGCCACAGAAGTGATCCCCGGGGTGAATTTCTTATCTCCCATCCAATCATCAAGATTTTTCTTGAAGAGTGCTAATGAAGATCTTTGTTTGATATAGAGAGGTAGTTTGTTCCAGAGTATGGGAAGTCTCTGGGACAGGAATATATCCCTCCAGCATGTTCTGTTTATTGTGGTGACAAGGTTTAGATCCCTACAGCATGTAGCTTGGAGGGACTGGGATTTCTTTAAGTGGAGCATGTCCAACAGCTCTGGGTTTGACATAGCTTTGTATGTTAGGCAAAGATCGCCTCTGAGTAGGTGATATGCAACAGAGTAAAGCTGGAGTTTTTTGAGACGGTCTGCATAGGGCATCTGTTTGAGGCTGGTAATCCTCTTTGTGAGGTATTTCTTTAGCCTTTCCAATTGTTGTAGATGTCTTGTGAGGTACATACTAAAAGGGGCATTGTACTCTATAATGGGTCTAATGAGTGATGAGTAGATGGGAACAATAGCCTCTTTTTTTCCTGGATGAGAAACCTTTTGTGATGAGGTGTGCCATGTAGAAGGAGTTCCTGACAACTGTGGCGATGTGAATATCAAAGGAGAGACTACTGTCCACCTGTGTCCCAAGGTCTCTTAACACACTTTCGGTGTTAAGTAGACTACTGCCTATGTGGTAGTTCATGGGTATAGAGTTTTTACCAAAAGGGATGACAATGCACTTTTTGGCATTGAGCTTGAGGCCATGGCTTTGACACCAGGCATCTGTCTCATTGAAGCCCTTTTGTAGGATGTCTATATTATTAGAAGTTTTGATTATGGCTCCTAGTTTGCATCATCTGCGAACTTTGTTAGCCAAAGACCTTCTGTGTTAGCCTGTACTTCAGAGAAGTAGATACCAAACAGGAGAGGACCTAGGACTGAACCCTGTGGTACTCCAATTGTCACTGGTGTGAAGTTAGATTTAGAGTCTGCTACTTTCACAGGGTGGGTTCTGTCAGTGAACCAGTTGGCAACCCAACTTGTGACATGGGGATTTATACCTAGTTTAGTGAGTTTATCTCTAATTCCAGAGTGGGGGATGGTGTTGAAAGCCTTGGCAAGATCTATATAGGCTGTGTGAACCACCTTACCCTCATCTACGTCTTTGGTGACCGCTTCAAATAAGTCTATCAGGTTTAGGAGATATGATCAACCTTTTACAAACCCAAACTGGGTAGGGTCCAGAGTTGCGAGATTACCAATGTCATTGTTTATAAGTTCCATGATGATACGCTCCATAGCCTTGCAGACCAGGCTCGTCAAGCTAATGGGGCGGTAGTTCCCAAGGTCAGTGGTGGCTCCCCCTTTGTGGAGTAGGATAACTGTTGCTGTGCGCCATTCAGTGGGCACAAAGCCTGAGGTGAGGCTATGATTGAACATGGCACTTAGGTGGGGTGCCAGTTCGTTCTGTAGTTCATGTAGAATGCAGCCTGGGATGTTGTCAAGTGCCATGGATGCTGTGTTCTTGACTTTGGAGAATGTGTTTTTTACCTGTGCAGCCATGATTACAGGAACTTTGCATTCTTCCGGTATAGAGATGGGCCTTTTAGGGGATGAGAAAGGGGTAAAGTTAGCACTGAACCTATCTGCCAGGATGTTGGCAATATCAGTTGGTTCTGTATATTTAGTGCCATTGTGCTGTAACTCAGAGGAGATCTGAGTGTTGCCATTGTGATTCTTGACATAGCTATAGAATGCTTTGTGATTGTCTTTAGAATCAGTGGCGATTTTGTAGCTACTGATTTCCAGCTTTTTGTTTGTGTTGATATACTTCATCAGTGTTTCATTTATTTTTAACCATGTCTATGTGCAGCTGACTTATACTTTCCTCTATTTTACTGGATGTCATGTCTAGAACTTGCATTGCTTCTTTCTGAACTGCAGTACAGAATTTTAACCAGATCCCCTATTTTTTACATTGCAGTGCCCACATTTCTTAAAACTAATCAAGGAGAAAGAGAGAAGAAGGGAGAAACAAAAAGAAAAAACAGAAGCACCTACTTACATTAGTATCCCCATTACACTTAAAAATAACTAAGAACTAAATTTGCTTTATAACATGCAGAGAAAAGCATGCACCACTTAAGTAATACTGTTAAGAAAATAAATTGTTTTAGTTACAACTCTCTCCCTCCTCTTCCCCTATCATCAGTATTTTTTCTAAACATTAATGATATGAAGTAGGGAATATAGTTTAGAGCCCCCTTCATGTTTAACAAAGTCCAAACAAATCCAATATTTCCAGATTTTCTTGTTTTGTCCTGTGTCACAAATATGATTATTGCTTTGCAATCCCACATTTGTCAAATTACAGGTAACTGATTTTAGTCTCCAAATGTTAATGACATGAAATATGACATATGCTTTAGAGTCCCCTACAAGTTTAACAAAGTCCAAGAAAGTCCACTATTTCCAGCTTCTTTTCTTGTATTCCTGTTCATCTCTGTCTCTGCTTTATCTCCAGTGCACTCTCAATTCTTCTAGTCAACTTCTGTGTTTTTTTTCTCTCTCTCTCAATCATTTTCCATTGAAACACTGGGAAAGGTTTCACTGGCACAGTCTCTCTGTGGTCTTCATTACCATAAGAACAAGAAGCAGAATCTCTTTCTGTTTCATAGCTCACTTTTTGTTGGACAAACGTTTGTATTTCTTTGTTAGCATGTACTTCATCAAAAATGTTTTGTTCCTCTAGGGGAAAATATTTTGAGGATAGCTGGGTACAGAAGTTTGAATCTCATTCCTCCTTCTTGGCATGCCCTATACAATGGAATAAATGTATTCCTCTTTATTTTTCTTCTGCCTGGTGTAAAATGAGTAGTCATTTTCCACAAACACTCTGCTGACTCCCATTTTTAGTACTGTGTCCTTCTGCAACAGATTTGTCAGAATCAACTCCTTCTGCTGGTAAGATTGCATTTTTTACTGTTAAATGTCTAGGTTTTCTCACAGCCAGGTTTAGAACATACACACAACGTGCCCTTTCAATTAACAATTCTTGCTGTGGGATACTAGTCCAGTTGCTTATTTGTACTTTCATAAATTTAACACAGTCTGCTCCTTCCAGCTTCTCTGTTACAGCAGAAAGTGTTTCCCTACTTGCTCTGTCCTCTAATCCTATTTTTTTTAAACATCTCTTCTTGTGCAGTCTCATATTCAGCCAGCCTTTTCTTCATTTCAACCTCTGAGTTTTGCAGTTCTGTCACCTTATCTGAATATCTGTTCAAAGCTTCTTCCATTTTACAGCTTTTTATTGTTTGTGTTGATAATACATTTATGTTTAACCAAGTCTGCATGCAGCTGACTTATACTTTTCTCTAGGTTACTGGATGTCATGGCTAGAACTTGCACTGCTTCTTTCTGAACTGCAGTACATTTCCCAATCTGTGTTTTCTCCCCAATTTTTGTAGCTGATTTTCCTCCAGGTACCTTATATTTATTTTTCTATGGCATCTAGGCAGTGCACTTACTAGTCAGTTACTGAAATTTATCCAGAAACATTTCCCAGTGTTTCAATGGAAAATGATTGAGAGAAATGAAAAAGCACAGAAGTTAACTAGAAGAATCAAGAGTGCACTGGAGATGAAGCAGAG
>NC_056728.1:1569495501-1569575501 GCF_019279795.1 Protopterus annectens | reverse complement strand
TTAGCATCTTTTTCCCAATATACTCTGCATCCCTCCTCAGCACATGTCCAAACCAATGTCATCTTGCCTCTTTGGCTTTGTCTCCAAACCTTCCAACCTGGCTGACCCTCTAATATAATTGTTCCTAATCATGTCCACCCTTGTCACACCCAGTGCAAATCTTAACATCTTTAACTCTGCCATGTCCAGCTCTGACTCTTGCCTTTTTGTCAATGCCACTGTCTCCAACCCATATAACATAGCTGGTCTCAATACCCTCTTGTAGACCTTCCCTTTCACTCTTACTGGTACTCATCTGTCACAGATCACTCCTGGCACTCTTCTCCACCCACTCCATCCTGCCTGTACTCTCTTCTTCACCTCTCTTCCACATTCACCATTACTCTGAACTGTTGATCCCAAGTATTTAAACGTATCCACCTTTGCCACCTCTACTCCCTGCATCCTCACCATTCCTCTATCCTCCCTCTCATTCACACACACATATTCTGTCTTAGTTCTGCTGACCTTCATTCCTCTTCTCTCTAGAGCATATCTCCACCTCTCCAGGGTCTCCTCCACCTGTTCCCTACTCTCACTACAGATCACAATGTAATCTGCAAGCATCATAGTCCACGGGGACTCCTGTCTGATCTCATCTGTCAACCCGTCCATCACCATTGCAAATATGAAAGGGCTCAGAGCTGATCCTTGATGTAATCCCACCTCCACCTTAAACGCATCTGTCACTCCCACCGCAGACCTCACCGCTGTCACACTACCCTCGTACATATCCTGTACCACTCTTACATACTTCTCTGACACTCCCGACTTCCTCATACAATACCACAACTCCTCTCTAGGTACCCTGTCATATGCTTTCTATAAGTCCACAAAGACACAATGCAACTCCTTCTGACCTTCTCTGTACTTCTCCATCAACACTCTCAGAGCAAACATCGCATCTGTAGTGCTCTTTCCTGGCATGAAACCATACTGCTGACCACTAATCATCACCTCCCTTCTTAACCTAGCTTCCACTAATCTTTCCCATAACTTCATACTTTGACTGATCAGTTTAATCTCTCTGTAGTTACTACAGCTCTGCACATCACCCTTATTCTTAAAAATCGGTACCAAAATACTTTTTCTCCATTCCTTAGGCATCCTCTCACTTTCCAAGATTTCATTAAACAATCTAGTTAAAAACTCCACTACCATTTCACCTAAACACCTCCATGTTTCCACAGGTATGTCATCTGGACCAACAGCCTTTCCGTTCTTCATCCTCTTCATAGCTATCCTTACTTCCTCCTTGCTAATCCACTGCACTTCATGATTCACTATCCACACACCGACCAACCTTCTCTCCCTCTCATTCTCTTCATTCATCAGCCCCTCAAAGTACTCTTTCCATCTGCTCAACACCCTCTCCTCACTTGTGAGTACGTTTCCCTCATTATCCTTTATCACCCTTACCTGCTGCACATCTTTACTAGATCGGTCCGTCTGTCTAGCTAGTCGGTACAGGTCCTTTTCTCCCTCCTTAGTGTCCAACCTTTCATACAGCTCTTCATACGCCTTCTCTTTAGCCTTCACCACCTCTCTCTTTGCCATGCACTTCATCTCCTTATACTCCTGTCTACTTTCTTCTTCTCTCTGACAATCCCACTTCTTCTTCCCCAACCTCTTTCTCTGTATACTCTCCTGTACTTCCTCATTCCACCACCAGGTCTCCTTGTCCTCCTTCCTCTTTCCAGATGTCACACCAAGCACCTTTCTAGCCATCTCCCTTATTAGCTCTGCTGTAGTTACCCAGCTATCCGGTAACTCTTCACTGCCACCCAGTGCCTGTCTTAACTCTTCCCTGAACTCCACTTCACAATTACCCTTTTTCAATTTCCACCATTTGATCCTTGGTGCTGCCCTCACAATCCTCCTCCTCTTCTTGATCACCAATGTCATCCTACAAACCACCATCCTATGCTGCCTAACTACACTTTCCCCTGCCACCACTTTACAATCGCCAATCTCCTTCAGACTAGCCCTTCTACATAAGATATAATCCACCTGTGTGCATCTTCCTCCACTCTTGTATGTCACCCTATGCTCCTCCCTCTTGTTAAAATACATATTCACCACAGCCATGTCCATCCTTTTTGCAAAATCCACTACCATCTGATCTTCTGCATTCCTTTGCTTAACACCATACTTACCCATCACTTCCTCACCCCTTCTGTTCCCTTCACCAACATGCCCATTGAAATCTTCTCCAATCACCACCCTCTCACCCTTGGGTACGGTCATCACCACTTCATCCAACTCACTCCAAAATTTTTCTTTCTCATCCATCACACACCCAACTTGTGGAGCATATGTTCTATCATAATATCACTTCCAGGATTTTTAAATTTATAATAAACAATGTTTGTGCAATCATTTTATCCTGAATTATTAGTAAGGCAATAAAATTCTGGAAAAATAAAACTCATGAAACCCCAATTACATGGCTTGAACTGTATGTTACTGTTTAGTTCTCATCAACAATGTAGTAGTTGTCAGGTCTATGCTAATTAACTACAATATCAGTGCAGTACCTTAGAAATTATAAAGCATTATGTTTTGGATAAACTTGTACAAGTTATTTGGTAATTTAATACCATTTAATCTTTACACAATTTATTTACTATAACGTCTGAAGAATATATTCATAAACATTTAAGAGTAAATTGTGCAATATGTCTTGTGAGACTTGAAGTGTAGCAATCAAGTTTGAATAACTTAATTTATTTTATTTCTCTCTCCCACTCCCTGTAGATATTAAGAAGGGAGACACGACTTCCTGTCAGCAATATCAGATTTACAGCTGGTCACAGAGCTGCTTGATACCAATATGGGAAAGTTATTTCCTTTATTATATACAGAGCACATTGACACTTTGAAATGTTTCTTGAGCAGGTTTGCCAGAATATATCAGTATATTTTCAATGTTTCAGGTTTAATTTTCCATTGCAAGAAAAATAACACAGAATCAAAAAACATGTATTAGTCATCCAGTAGTTTAATGTCATGACCAAACAATGGCAGCTTAAAATTCAATTCCCATGTATCATCTCCCATACCTCATCCGTCCCTATCAAACTATTCATAATTTTCCTGGCTTATATATTGAAGTTCAACCAAACTATCATCACCACAGGCACAACCCCTTCATTGTCTCTTTGTAAATACTCTCTGCAAATATAACTCTCCTCTTTCATTCATCTGCCCTTGAAAATTGCACACACACACACACACACACACACACACACACACACACACACACACACACACACACACACACACACACACACACACACACACACACACACACACACACACACACACACACACACACACACACACACACACACACACACACAAGAATAGACAAGGTGGTGGAATGCCATCTATTGTCTCCCATTCTCCATAATCACTAACTACACAATATATATGCAAATCTTAAACTCCTGCATGTTTCACTGTCAAACATGCACACAAATCGAATGTCAAATGAAAGAGTGTTAAGAATGTCATCACCACCTGAACTTGAAGCCATTAAAACTGTATAAATCTAAGAATCTTCCATTGCGATGAAAACATTATGCCCCCCACTTAAAAATAAACCTAAAAGGCAACATCATCTCCAACCACACATATCCAAACAAAACACTTTCACAAAAGCTCAACAAAGACAGAAACAAATAAAGATCAAACCCAAAAAGAAGAAAACTGAGAGAACACATATCAAACATCAAATTGTCATCTCCGCTCCAAAAAACGAGAACAACACAACTACCTGTGCTTCACACAAATCACAAATCTTTTCCTCCCTCATCTCACAACCACCACTCCCCTAAAACAATTAAACTCCACCACAATCAAGTCAGAAATATAAACAGAAACTTCACAAAAGCAGACATGCTTGAGACATCACCAGATTGAAGTGCAGTTGAACATATTTCCAACGGCTCAAAATAACATCATCAGAGAAGGGGAAAACTGCAAACATGAACAGGAAATCCAGACACCTAGTAAATAGATAAATAGCTTAAATAGAAGAGAAAAATCAGTTGACCTAGGAACCAAACATCTAGTTGCCCACCCGACATAGCTACATACCAAGTGTTACAAAATCACATTAACATGAAACATACACATGCACTCGCACATTGTGTATTATATTAAAACATATTACCTTTTGCTTATTCAGTTCTCAGGATACCTCAAATAAAAGTTCATGGGGGACTTCAAAGAAAAGGTGTAGTTCACACAAAAGATAGCACATAAAGAAGAAAAAAAATTACAAAATGAAGTTGAAAGGAAGTTAGTAAAAGGAAGGATTACCTCAGGAGTATGATAAACTATTCCCACCCCCATTATGACATTTTCAGATTTAAAGACATATTAACATAATACAAAAGTATGTGTAAAACCCAATAAAAAACATTATATAGAGAAATAAAATAAGGAATAGAAGGAACTACTTAGAATTTTGTTACAGGTTAATAGACATTTAAGATATGTAAATAAGGAAGAAATAAGATTATTTTGTGTAAAATAAAGAAATAATAAGGAGTATGCAGCTTGTATGACAAGATGAAACTAAATTAAACAATATTGCCTTTACCTTTTGAATTCAAGATTTTTTTTGTAATACTTAGTTCCTTTAAGTGAAAATATAATAAAAAATATATTATATCAGGATTTTACAATTTTTTATTAGATGACTCAGTAGTTAAATCCCTTTTTTTTGCTTCTTCTTTTTAACATGAGACCAAGTGGATTTTTATGAAGATCTTTTAGGGGTAGATGAAATCCAGTCCATATCACCTATAGTAGGATGACATTGTTTTAATGAAGGAGGTGTCGCATCTAAGGTACTGAAAATTCTTGTACCAGTTGATAGAGGTGTCTTTATTTTTGCTGGAAAATTAACTGGGCTTTGATATTGTTCTGTTTAAGTGATTTTGTTAGGGGCCAAGCTTTCTTAGTTCCATTTTCTTAGTCAAATAGTCATTGCCAAATCTAACAGTTAACTGACTATATTTTACCTGGGCTCTTCACCAGGTAGACTTCAGCACTAATTCTTTATCTAAGCAGGAGAGAAATTTGGTCACCATTGATCTGCGGTGAGAAGAAGGATCCATAGGAGCTGGTTTACCAGGTGATCTATGAGCTCTTTCGATGCCAAATGAAAAACTTTCCTGTAAATTAAGTGTCTTAGGAATCCAGGTAGTCAGAAAAGAAACCATATCATCTCATCCTGTTTTTTTTTTTCCATTAAGCCAAAAATTCTCATGTTATTTCTACTTTCATAATTCTCTAGATCATCTACTTTTTCCAATAGCCAAGTTTTATATTTTTTAAAAAGACTCCGTCTGAGAATCATTTTCATTAAGATGATGATCAATGTCAGTTAATGCATATTCATGATGTGAAACTTTTGTTTGTAGGTGTTAATATAAGTCCTTTAGAATGTTTAAGACTATTTTCTTTAACTTTCAAGAGATTGTCTTGAGGTCCATCCATTTTAATTGATAAATCTTGTACAAATGACATTACTTGATGTAATTCTTTCTTGGGAGAAGAGAATGAATGATTAATTCTTGGAGCGGCTCATTTTTTTTCTTGTTAGAAGATTTGAATTCCACTAGTATTTGGACAGGAACTTTTTTAATAAAACTTCCTCAAAACTCCATATAGATGAGTTGAGATATTTAAGAGTCTTTTAAAGTAAAAATGATACTATTTTATAAGTTTTTCCTGTCATAAATTGTAATTTACTGCAGAGCTCTGAAAAAAGCTGTTATCTCTGTGCCATCTAAGCTCAATCTCTCATGTTCATTATTTACTGATAGTTATGTGTTTCTTCAAGTTATTCTGGTGAAGTCCTCTAACAAGTGGAGGAAAGCACTAAATAAATATATTATCAGCTGAGGTGGTGTTTTCTTCATTGGTGATAAAGCTACAACAAAGATTGCTTTAGTGCCTAGTCTCAAGATCACACAACAGACCTCTCAACTGTCTCTATTTTGGAGAAGTATTCCTGTTTTCTGGATTGATTTATACTGGCACAGAATGTCTGTTTTTGGAGGCATGTCCCTAATTTCAGGCTTGATTTACTCCTTCACATAAATTTCTGAATCCTCCTCATCACATGAAGCTGTCTTATACACAGAAAACTAGACTACATGACAAAACTACACCTGTGGCAACAGTAATTTAAAGAAAGAGAATACCTATCTTAATTCTCCCTGTTTCTGAAGCAGAAATAAATAACCTTGTACGGTAGAATTTTGCAATACAGTTCATTAAAGTCTATTGATTTTACACTGTCTCCTTCATAATATGTTTATATTTTTGTGTGTATGTTTGCTTGACTTGTTTTAAACAGCTTTATTAAATCATCACTTAAGACATATGCACACATTCATTAATAGAAAAAAAAACATATTAACGTTTATCATGCATTATGCATTACATATATGCTTCCTTTCTTTAGAGCAACTGCCATTCAATCCAACATTATGTAAATTGCTTAATTCCTGTCTTCTCTTAAACCTCACTCCTCCTGAATATTATTCTGCATGTATTGTTCCCACAAATTCCGTTTATTTCTAAGTAATGATATTGTGCTTATATTTTTCCATCATTTTTTCTATTCTCTTTTTAAACTTATACTTCTGAGTAATATCTGTTAAGAAACAATGCAAAGACAAACAAACAGAATATCTAGATATACAAATATAATATTTTTTTCCAAATTGCAGCCCATAAAAGGGACCAAGACTTTTCTAACATGATCCCACAGAAAAGACAAAACAACCCTTCTTATACCTTAAAAGACATTAGGTATATAATGAGGCACAGATAGTATGATACAATTTTAACAAATTAGAATTTTCCGACTACTCGTGCTGCTCATGTGAAGAGTACATGTATGTCAGCATATCATTGTTTTTTTATTAAATAAGGAAGGCTGAATCCGGTCACATCTTGAACTCTGTTTACCATCCTACAGTCACGCTTAGTGAACTTTTGTACTTGAGAAAACTCCATTAGGATAGGTTATGGCATAGGCCCTTCTGACATCTTTATGTTGTCTTCCTAATACTATTTGGAAGTAGTCTATACAGCTATTTCCTCCCTTAATTTAGTTTAATAACACAGCTATGGAATTTGCATATGACAGAGAGGAAACATATGCCAACTGCTTTGCGGTATGTTACAATAACAGGTAATGAATGCAACATTTCATCTCAAGCTGCAGTTAGACTATTTTGAAATAAACCTTTAAGCATTAAGAATTACAGAATATAAAAAAAGAACTTACATTGACTATAATATGCTTTTTCTATTCCCATTACATATCCCACATTCCTGCTGGAAGCAGGAAGAGTTATGTGCTATTTGTTTTTCACATTTTATGTTACTTAGATGCCCAGATTTTTGGCTGGATGTACTTACTTTTCGAGTGCCTTTGTTCCTATTTTCAATGTCTGCAGGTTGAGAGGTGTATCATACAAACCTGTAATGTTGGTACTTCCAGAGGTTACAAAATTTCTGTTCAAAAAGTATGTCAGTGAGGAACACCTCTGGTAATAAAATTAAAGAATAGGACACTTCTCAGCTTCACTGTGTCACCTTTCTTATGATTCTCTCTATGCTGCTACCACTACCACCTAAGATGTGGCTTCTAGGAACATTTCTCTGTGAGAAAAGCAATATGCATGTTTACATCAACTCTCATCTGCCCTGATTTCATCAGTGCTGCAAAATCTGAATTCTGCAGATTATCAGAACTGTGGAGCTCAGTCTCAACTTTTTCCATAATGGGGCTTCAAAAACTATTAGCATCATATTCCTCAATATCAGTTAATTTTTTCATCTCCAAATCAGACAAACCTCCTGGATGCAGTTTAGTAATATGCGCATGTACTCAGTTTTTCTTGGAACAAGAACTATGTTCTATAGTTCCCATAACCATCTCCATATCTAGCAGTGCAACGTTGTCTCCTATTCTCTATTTCATGCCCTTCCTCCTCTTCCTCCTCCACCAGCAAGAAACAGAAAGACAAAGAGTATGGGTGCTTTATTAGCATTTCTGCAAATGTAGGCATTTACAGTTTATACAGATTTAATTATCATTAAAAACAAAACCAAATTATTAGGAAAAGTAGGGGAATTTCCAAAGTGAACTCTTCAAATTTCTCAGAGTCAGTATAAATAGTACCTCGGATCTTCTCTGTACACAGGCTACAAGCCTAGTGAGACTAACCTGGTCAATAAAACATAAATAAGATAAACATGGTGAATATCTACACTGGAAAGCTGAACTCATTCTACTAAAACAATGGGCACTGACAGCCAAGCACCTGGGGAACAGCCACATCTGTTTAATGGGGCAGAAACCTGATCTACACAGATCAATTTCAGGATCATCTGGGGAGGATATAAAAAACAAGCAATTGTACACTACAAATCATTCATATTATCATATTATGATGATACTAGGCTTACAGGTATAGAGGTATATCTCTACAGCACTGTCTACAGCAACTCAACCAGAAGCAGCCAAGGGCAACAAGGCATCTGCCTGTGAAAAACTATACTGATGCTCACCCTCAGTCATGTCACCACAGATGATACATGCCAAAACATCAGACATTACATAGACATTGTCTGCAACAGCTGATAATAACGCACCTCAGAATTACTGCAAGTACCCAGGGTTGACTGGCCCTGCCCAGTTTGAGACGGAAGTACGGTCTAAATGTGGGTACTGGCAATGGGTAAATGGTCACAAGACTCATTTACCTTAAATTCCAATTGATCTTATGATCCTATATGTACTGCATCTTGGATGGCTTATGACAGTCCCCATATAACCATCATTATTCAAGCACCACCATGCTCTGTGCCAGTCATGTATCAGATCCTCGACTAACCTGTTGGCACCTGCCTGGGATTCCCATCATTTTCTCAAACAAGTGCTTACTGGACTCCAGAAGCAGATGCTGATGCAGAGGAAAATCACTAAAATCTGCACTTTATGAGTCCAAGGATCAACCGAAGCTACAGCTTCTCCATCCCCACCCACCCCAGTAGTTAATGTATGTGTCTCTTACCCAGACTTTTCCTGCATTGTTCAAGCTAGTGCAGGCCATCAGAATAATCACTGATATCCCAACTGGAGGAATGCAGTGGCATTATGATAACTGTTGATAGCCCCAGTACAGAGACCCAGGGTACATCTGTGCCTATGCAACCTTTTACTTCAGTGTGCTAGCCACCACATTATCTGTCTGTGGCATAAAGGAGTCACCTGAGCCTTGGCTGCCAACCTTATCTTAAGTGTCAGTAGTTGTATCCTGCTGGCACAATATGCAGTTAACCATCCAATTATTTCCCTTAGAAGATGGCACTTCACTAGCATCCGAGGCTCCTCTAGTCATATTGCTTTGAATAATACTTCTCAGACAAAGTTCTGTCATTGGCTGCTACAGCTGTACTGTACTACTTGGATCTGCAAGTGACAGTCAGCACTCATGCTTTGTCTGATACACCACCCCTTACAAATGACTACGAGTGCCACATGTAGCAATCACAACACTCCATATTGTGAAAAAATACCCAAACAAAAATTAGTTTCTACAGCAACATTGTCTATCTGTATGCCAGAAAGCCTTGTAAAGGTATGCACATATAGCAAAAAAGCCATCATACACCAGCCCGCAGTTGTCTGATAAGACACCATAGCACCATGTAATATACAAAGCACAAACCCAGACAGTCATCATGACAATCATATGTGGGGGATATCTGTGCCCCCCCCCAAGGGCACAGACTGGAAAGATGTGGACTTCATATGTAAAACTGTAAAATGAGTCCATGGTGAACAAACACTGAATGAAATGGTACCTGTCTTATACGATACATGCAGGTATGTACCATATAAGACAGGTATGTACTTATCTTATATGGTACATACCTGCATGGGCAGTTGTAATAGTGGTATCAGTGCCACTATAGGTACTGTGCTGCTCACATCTCAGCCACACAGGGACATGAGCATTCAGCGTCTGTAAGTACAGTGAGTGAAAGTCCACATACAGTATGTTATATCTGTGGTCTTAAGTCAAGCTCTGGTGCTCATATCTGTGAAATGCCCTCAACATTCATGAATTATCTAATAATGTTCCTTGAACATCATCATCCAAGAGAATGACCCTCTGATGTCTGGCACCCCCTCAAGCAGTATGGCTATTCCATGCTCCTGAGTGCATATAGGAGGATGTTGTTTCTACCACATGGAAAGCTTCCTCTATATTTCCATAGTTTTCAAGCAGGTGAAGCTTCAGTCAGATGAAAAAAAAATCACATCTCATCAAAATATTTGTAAAAATTGTGTTTTGCTGAGCGGCAAAACATCCCTGCATCCCCATGTGGGGGTCTTCATCTCTACACAGCCTACTAACTCTATCAGCTCACAACTGTAAAGAAAATATGTCACACAGGGATTCACTGCCTGTGTGTAAATACAAACAACACCAGCAATAATTTTCTTAGAGAAATACTGATAACTAAGTTTAAACCTGGTCCACTTAATTCTCAGTAAATAGTAGGGTAACTGCACTGAAATTACCATGGCATTCTCAGTCATCTCTAACAGACATTTATATACTTAAAATACATAGACAAGAGTTTCCTTTCCTTTCTCTTCCCCTTTCCATGGATTCAGAGCTGAACCCTGATACACCCCCAGTCCCACTGGGTATATGCCTGTGAGTCGGAACACTGTTCATACTTACAATATTATTCTCTTGTACATGGCCTGCACTAATTCTACCAATGGTTCTGGGACTTCTAACCATCGCATGACTGCTCAAATCAGCTTTCTTGGGACCTTGTCATGTGCTTTCTCTAAGTCTAGGAATGCCTGTTTGGATTATTTCCTTATTTCTAGCTTCTTCTCCTCTATGTGTCTCACTGCAAACATCTGGTCAGATGTGCTGCATCCTGATCTGAATTCGACTTGCTCATTTCCCATTTTACTTTCTACTATGCTGCTTATTCATGTATCAATCATCCTTTGCAGCACTTTAATTCAGTGAGACAGGAGTTTGCTAAACATACTGTTAGCATTAACCAGAAGCAAAATAATGTAACAAAATCACATAGAAGGGTGCTCATGCAGGCAACATATCTTAACTCTGTGGAAAAATATAAAACATTTTATTGCACCAAGTATGCTAATAGGAACAACAATGCAGATAATTGGGAGTCCTGAATATATAATGCACAAATGATACAAGTTAGGGATGTATAAAAAAGGTATTTTTCCACTGGAATTGGTGGGGCAGTTTCCTGTATACAATATGGGCCAAATTCCAGAAGACTTGCTCTTACTGTAAGTCTGCCCTATTTCTTAAACACCTGCTTTCAGTGTAAGTGACTTACTCCAGTGTAAGACCTATCTATAAACAGGCTTATACTTGAGACAAATTCCAAAAGACCTGCAGTTAGCCTGCTCTCAATGTAAGTGGTCACGTACATTGGGAGCAGTCTTTTGGAATCAGGTCCTGTATGTTTCTATGAGTTAACTAGGACATATGTGTGCAAAAAGTAAGGCAATCAATACCACGAGGTTCTGAAAAGAATGAATTATGCTTTGCTGGAGCATTCTTCACAAAAGGAGACAAACAGAATGTGTGCCTCAGTAATATTACAATGTTTAATAAAAATAATTATAAGAATAATAATATTAATAATACTGATTTTTTTAACTAGGTGGGCCAACTGGCTGCACATTCTCTTTTCAGGGATAATCCAGGAACACTGCCTGGTTAAGTGACTTGCTCAAGGTCACACAGCAGACAAATGAAGGCTGGGGGAATCAAGCCCTGTACCACAGAAACTAGACCTATCCCCATGTTTCATGCTTAGCCAGTAAGATTCTCCATATATTTTATAGTTACCACATTAACACTATTTACTATAAATGGTAAGCTGTATATAGAAAGGAATATAATAGCTGTACAGGGTAACTTCCAATATTCAAAATAATTAAGAAACAAAAATGCTAAAAGAAACACATTTCTGAACATTACAAAGATTATCTCAAGAGAGTGCTGAACTGTGCAACTTAGTACTGGCAAGGATGACATTCATGAAAGTCTAACTATATATGCACTTGAGGGTCATATGGGTCTACAAATTCATAGGACATTTCCTTATTTTTTGTTAGGCTCATAGGTTAATACTAGGCTATCAGTCTGCAGACTAATACAAACCTAGCCAAAACCCAGAGTTCAGAATCAAACCCTGTACCTGTATCTGCGAGTTAAAGACCTTAACTATTATGCTAACTCACCCCTTAAGGATAAAGTGCATTATTTGTATTATAGGTTCATAGGTATATACTATGCTAATGACCAATGGGGTATTTATAAGCCTAGTCATGCAACCCAAATGTATCCCACAAGTTATTGTGTCTTACAGGTTCTTTTAAGGGGCGTATGTCAGGTAGGGCATGATTTAACTGCTGCCTCTTTTATTCAGCGACATAAGACCAGAGTTGAATTTCCAGTTTCCATCCACTGTTCTAGTTTGCACTTTTATAGGGCTAAGGAAGGAATCTGCTTCACATGGATGTGAAGCCTATTCCAGAGAATGGGGATTCTCTGAGACACATACCTGTCCCTCCAACATGTTGTATTTAAGTGACAAGCAAAGTTTAAATCCTTAGATCAAGTAGTTCTGGTGCTGTTTGTTTTGTGGATATGAAAAAGGTCCATCAGAGCAGGATCCAAGGATTCCTTGTATACTAGGCATAAACCTCTCAGAAGTCTGTAGGAAACAGAGAACAGAGAACAGAGATAGGGCTTTGAGGTGATCTGCATAGGACATTGTGCTCACACCTTGTATTTTTTGTGAGAATGTGAACATTCCAGTTGTTGCATGTGCCTGGGCAGGTACTTAGTGAAGAGGGTGTTATACTCAATAATGGGTTGGATGAGGACTGACTACAGTAGCACAGTGACATCCCTGGTCCTAGATGCCATGCCCTTACTCATAAGTTGAGTGACACAGAATGATTTTAGTACTACCGTAGATACATGTTGGTTGAAAGCCAGGTTACTAAATACATGAGTCTGCAAATCCCTGATTACTGTCTCTACTTTTGGGTGTTTTATCAATGAGGTAGTTTCCCCTGGATGACAGACTTCCCAAAAGGCACTATTAGGCATTTCCTGGCACTGAGTTTTAAGCTGTGATTTTGGCACCATTCATTTGTCTGTGTTAGACCTAAACACCTTAACCATTATGCCATCCCCCCCTCCAATAGTGCATGAAAGTGGGAGTGTTGTCTGCAGCATGAGTCTAGCAGAACCTTGTTACATAGCAGTGCCTCCTACAAGCAGAAAGCTGGCATGTGTGTTAGCATGCATAAGCCCTACTGCAAAGACTGGAGCCAGAGCAAAGCTGTCGATGGTAGGGGGTTAGGGCCATATGGTAAAAAATAAATAAATTGCTCCTGGTATGCTCAACCTTCATCTCCAGGAAATGAGTGGACCATATGGCTCTCACTCAAGGGGAATGAACAGATCAACTGAATGCCCTGAAGCTAAATGGTTACTGAATTTCTGTATCAAGTGGAACAGTAGGTAGTGCAGACACATTTTAATACATGTTTTGGTGTACACAAGTATCTCTGTGTACTTAATAAGAAACCTGCTGAGCATCTATGAATCATAAACTTGATAATCTAAGCTATAAAAATGTTTATGATGTTATTATACTGGGTGTTAGTCAGGATATAGGGTTAGCTGGACTTGATTTCTAAACAGCATGAGTTTTAGTATGTTTTCACTGGCAATGGAAACATGGCACACCATACAGGTGACCATTACTTTGTTACTATTCTCCTGCAACAGGTGTGGCATTGCTACTGTATGCTGTGTGCAGCTTATACTCTGTTTCTGACATGAAGCAGATGTATATTTGACGTTGCATTGATGTGCCATAGCTGCATATGCAGAAGCAGTTTCTAGGTACTAAGTACCAGACTGAATATTGCCACTCAACCTGTTGTGGTCTGTGTCAATATTTCCTTAAAGGCGAGGAGCACTGGCTGAAAAATGACAGAAACTGCAGAAGAACAAAGAAGTGTCTGGTGCTAGAACAGATAGATTATGTCACTGATTCAGTCATGCACGTTCTGCACACTGTTCCATACTGCAGGGGTGTTACAGAACTACCTTTTCAGTGAAAGCAGATTTCTAGATATGTCCTTCTTGCTGTAGAGTAATCTGCAGTGAGACCAGCATGGCACAAATGAGGTGAATATGTGTCATAGTCAACCTCATTATTCAATGCCACCCTCTCCCACAGGCCCAAAAGCCCTGCAGTGTAAACAAAGAAGAAAAGTCAAGTAATACTTTTTCTTTTTTTTTTTTAATTTCTCCAAGTCTTTTGGATTTCTAACACTGCAAAGAAACGGGCTCCAAACTTAAAAAAAAACGTGTTAAAGTGTATCCAAAGACTGAAAATCCCTCCTTTGAGTTACTTGTCACCTAGGAGAGGATTTCTAGTTACAGAAGGTGGAGTTACAGATATACACAAAGAGGAAAGAAGTGAGCATTACTTCAGACTGATTAGCTTTTCTGAGAGATTGTACAGATGTGAAATGACCTGCATTCATATGTCTAGAGACATGCCTTTACACTCAGAATTTCATCCATGAGAGAAGGTCAATTTTTTATCTGGAAACAGAGAATTGATAGTGTGACCAAGACACAGAAAATCTGAGAAAACCTCTGAACTCTGTGGCAATGGGAATATGATGTTCAGCATGTTTCAAGTCTAGAGTTACTGAAAGACTCCAATGAGGAATGAGAGGTTTGTTTCTGTGGAGAATTGATCATGGCACCTTCCTAGGCAATCACAATACCAGTGGCTGCATGCTTCCAGCAAGACAATCAAAGCATGTCCTGTGGTCAGGTGACCAGCAAATGATTACATATAGTATTGGGTTCTTCCAATACGCATCTTGATAAAGCCTGGTATTAACCAGGCGAAAGCGCTCATTTTGAATTGGATTGCTGTTCGTTTTTATTGTTGTCACGTCTATTAAAGACAGTTTTCAGGATATTTCGTTGGTTGGTGGTCTTTTCTGTGGAATTATCGTACTTCTTGGTTTTGTGACTTACTGCACTTTTGCGTTTTGAGTTTTCTTCTATCTGACTATAAACTCTGCCAGCATCAGTTCCAGTGTATAGTTTATACATCCGTCAGAAGGCAAGTTATTGGTCTATAGTTTTTACAATAGCTTGCAGGTTCGCTCTTAAGTAGCGGTATTGTTTTTCCTGTTGTTAATCAGGCTGTTGTCTATTCAGGGTGCACAAATAAATAGTTTTTACTCATGGCTAAATCTTAATGTAAAGATGTTAATACATTTAGCCAGAAGTAAGGTACTGCATCTGAGCCTGGGGTTTTCCAATTAGGAGATTTTCTTAACTTTGTTTCAATCTCTCTGGCCATTACTTCATTCCTATTTCATATCCTGCACATTTGAACTTCTTATTCTTTCTTTTACTTCTTCTATCCATTCAGCATCGTTGTTATGTTCCACAAGATCTCCATATATATTTATCCAAATGTATCTATTTCTTCTTTTATACTAGTCGATCGTTTCATGATCAGCAAAGTAGTTGCAGCTTGGGCAATTTACTGCTCCCCTCCCCCGGGCTTCAAGAAATACTTAATTTCTTGCAAAAGTGCTATAGATATCTACTCTGAGGTCCTTTAAAGGGAGATAATTCCTGGAGTAGTTATATTCCTGGTTAAAAATCATGAACATTAAAAGATACTATCAAAATCCACTTGCCTAAAGTCTTCTCCTCTAAGGACTGTAAAGATTTCAGTTCAATTTCAAACGTGTGCCCACTTAAAAAAACATTTGAAAAAAAATACAGCTTTTGCAGGCAACTTTTCAACCACATAAATGCCTACAGTTAACTATGTGGCGAGCATCGTGGCTTTCATAATACCTTTGTTACTATGGCTGCTCTCTGTACGGTTACCAACAAAATTTACTGCAACACGAAGAAAGGTCCTATTATACCAAGACTATTTAGATACATGACAAGAGTCTTCAATTCTGTTAACCTCATGCAATACTGAATAAATTAAAAAAAAAATCTAACTTCAGCTCAAATACTATATAATGGTTTCAAAGTTAAATACAAGACAGAACCTTTCAGGCCATCACGAACAATTCTTATTCAGCGTCAGGTTCCTTGAATATGGGAGCACCTCAAGATACCTAGCACTACTGTTGTTCTCCATTTCCATAAATGATATCACTTAATGAACTCCAGCTAGAAACAGTTTATTATGATTTACATCACACATTCAATAAAACCCATACTGAATTACAGCAAACATTACAAACTAATTTCTATTCTAGCTGTAAATGGACTACAAACAATAAAATAATAATCTACCCTAACAAATCTAGTACAATACTTTAGGGAACTTCTCAGAAACTAGCTAATTTTTCACCTTTTACACTATGAGACAACAATAATACCTCTACTCCAAATGTCACTCAACAGAAATATTTAGGAGTTCCAGTCATCCTGTCTGTCTTTCTCCTTACACACTGACACAGTTGGTAGCAAGACTTTTACTCAAGCCCTGCTAATAGTTGGCTTGAAGAGGGGTCTCACTAGGGTGATACCATCACACTGAGTGTTTCAAAGGCTGCTACAGTGCTAAATATAATGTGTAGTTTTTTAAGGGTGGGCAATGACCAAGAATAACCACTTTCAAAGAGTATACTGGGAAACATTAAGGTCCTGCTTTGCACTGGCAACCAATGCCGCTTTATCAATACAATTGTTGTAAATTATGTAACTGTAGATATGTAATATATTTTATTAATTGCTTACACTTATCTTTTACTGTATTGCTGTTGCTCCATTTCTTGTACACATGCTGTCACTTTTATGTATTCCAGTCATCTTCTTTTCATTGCTCAGCTATGAGCCCAAATTGCATAGGTATTTTATACCCAAAGCAGACATCAAAGAATTGTTGTTCGGGTGGATAACAAATGCTGGAGTTGTGATGGGAAAGAGAAAAGTAAATGGGAACATGTTTTTTTGTGAATGTAATTAGTTGGCAATTTTAAAAATTTCCTACAGGGTACTTATGTCAGAAATATTGGGGCATTAAAGATTGTGGCTAAGGAAATAGTTCTTTTGAGCTGGGATACAAGAGTAAGCTATCAGCTGCTAAAAAGCAATTATTCGAAAAGGGAAATTAAAATCTAAACCAGCCATAACTGAAGCATTGAATATTGTAAAGAAGATAAAAGAACTGGTGGTGGGACCCATAGAAAGGGAAGCAGCAGATTACATAAAAATAAAGGAATTTACAGGAACAGTATATGCAGAATAATGGTCAGGGAAAGAAGTCAGCTTTAAGGGAAGGCATGCACTGAGCAATGAACATTGTTAAAAAGAAAACATATGTATTCTGCCTGATAATAATAATAATACTGACGAGAATGTTATTTTTTCTTTTCTGTGACTGTGTGTATCCATGTCATTTTAGATTTTTTTAGTAAAGAAGTTTAAGCATAGACTAGCCTGCTTACAAATAAATAAAAGAAATAATTAGGCAGCTACTATGAAAGTATATTATTAAAAACTGGAGTTTCTTTTTTGGAAAATGTCATGAAAAAAACTTTACAGGTCTACAGGCTGTAGAGCAGGTGACATCATAAAAAAGTACTAAGCTCTGACAAAACAGCACACAATAAACAATAGCCCTCTCAGTAATACTTCACATTTAAACAGCTAGCTTAAATCAATAAGGTTTCAAGCTATTTTGTTGCTATTTTATATATTTAACTACTCATGAAAACAATGCAAAGACATCATTTCAGTGCATAAATAGCAGATGACTGACTTCAGAGTCACAGCCCAACTTATTTTGCTTTCTCCACCGCACCTCCGTATTCCATGATCTCTGCCACTGTAAAACAACTTTTACTGACTAGTCTTTCACTATCTCAGTCTAGTACTGCCTATTCTTTTTGAACTAACTGGTGATCAGGCATAAAGCAGAAATGCTATCTGCAGAATTAAACAGCTGGTTGTAAAACCAGGAAGTTTACAAATTGTATACATTGTGCAAGTGTTAGCTTACTGACCTAAGTCCTTTGGCCCATCAAAATAATGGTGCATAAGCAGATTATTCTGTATTCTTAGGTGTGTCGGGGATGGGGGTAGGGGGCAGCAGTGAATGTTTCATTCACCAATTTGTTTAGAACTGCATCAGGACCAAGTGAGCTAGTTTTAGGTCCACAACTTGTGCAGCAGCTGCCTTGATGAAATTCATGTATGTTGTAACTAGTATTGCCATGTACTGTACATAGTAAGTAGAACTGATGATTTTGCCTTACTGCTGATCAGCACTTAACATAATAATGCACAGTATACCAATACATTACATCTGCAGGAGTTAGAACGGGAGCACAACATTTCATTCACATAGCTAGGTATGTGTATCAAGTACCCCAAAGCATACAGGTTCATTTCTATAACACAGATGCTTTGAAATGCTGGCTTGAAAATGAAAATTACCCATTAAGAAAAAGACAAAGTTCTCTTTAGCATGTAAAGCAATGAGTAATACATGTGAGAAACAATACAAATATATAAAATAAAGAGGAACATGTGGGATACAAATGAATTTAACTACCTCCAAAGAACTGTATGACTTTTGTGTTTTCACAGACTGAGTTGCAATTTTATTAGTGGTCAAAACTTAGCTTTGGCCAGCAACAGAGCTAATGTGAATGTGGTTGATCAGCTTCAAAAGGACAAGTACACTCTGTAATTGTTACTATTAAACCTGCAGTTACTCCCTTCATTTGGGCCCTTTACTGCAGAATTTATTTGGTAGGAAACATTTAATGCAGTTTGTTTTCCATCTGCTTTATGACAGTTTGCAGCAACTGTGATTTGCTTTTTGGCAATGACTAAGGCCTTTGACTAAAGCTGAGACAATGAAGTAGTGTGTGTGTCTGTGTGCTTATCCCAGTGGTGCCTGTTCAGCTTGGATGTTTAAAAGAATAATTTCCACGTGTGTTAGAAATGCAACTATTTTGTTTACCCATTTCAATTAACAACCTGTTTGTCTTCCTTAAGTTTAACTAACTGTAGCATTTAGAACACCATCACTGATAACTAGCCAGTGAGCTAACAGTGGAGACTACAAATCATTTAGCAGAGATGAGACCTGAACTAAACCTGATATTGGAGAATAGGTTTAGGGCAGGGTTTGACAGCTCACTGGTTTTGAAAAATACCTGTGTTAAAGCCACCTCTTGCAAACAAAGTGATGCTTGCACAAACACACATGTCAACAGAAAACAAATAGATTTGCTGTTCATTTAGGGGCTACATCCTAGTACTTTGACAGCAACAGGCACTAAAACAGAAAAATAGTTCATAGGTTCATGTATTCTAATTTCAAGCTTATAGTCTATTAAACTTCAGCAAGATTAAATGCTTTTGTAAAGATTTTATTAAACTTCAGCAAGATTAAATGTTTTTGTTCAAAGGTATGTACTAGGCTATTGGCCCTAGGGCCTTTATAAGCCTAGCCAAACGGTACCCTGGCTTTTGCCACCCAAGAAAATGATTTTCCTGTGCCCCTGTCAAGCAGAGCCACAGAAGTGATCCCCGGGGTGAATTTTCTATCTCTCATCCAATCATCAAGATTTTTCTTGAAGAGTGCTAATGAGGAGCTTTGCTTGATATAGATAGGCAGTTCGTTTCAGAGTATGGGAAGTCTCTGGGACAGGAATCTATCCCTCCAGCATGTTCGGAAGGACTGGGATTTCTTTACGTGGAGCATGTCCAACAGCTCTGGGTTTGACATAGCTTTGTATGTTAGGCAGAGATCGCCTCTGAGTAGGCGATATGCGACAGAGTAAAGCTGGAGTTTTTTGAGATGGTCTGTGTAGGGCATCTGTTTGAGGCCAGTAATCCTCTCTGTGAGGTATTTCTGTGGCCTTTCCAGTTGTTGTAGATGTCTTGTGAGGTACATACCAAAAGGGGCGTTGTACTCTATAATGGGTCTAATGAGTGATGAGTAGAGGGGAACAATGACCTCTTTTCTCCTGGATGAGGAACCTTTTGTGATGAGGTGTGCCACGTAGAAGGATTTCCTGACTACTGTGGCGATGTGATTATCAAAGGCGAGACTACTGTCCACTTGTGTCCCAAGGTCTGTTATCACACTTTTGGTGTTAAGTAGTCTACGGCCTATGTGGTAGTTCATGGGTGCAGAGTTTTTGCCAAAAGGGATGACAATGCACTTTTTGGCATTAAGCTTGAGGTCATGGCTTTGACACCAGGCATCTGTCTCAGTGAGGCCCTTTTGTAGGATGTCCACATTGTTAGGAATTTTGATTATGGCTCCTAGTTTGCAGTCATCTGCAAACTTTGTTGTTCTGTGTTAGCCTGTACTTCAGAGAAGTAAATACCAAACAGGAGAGGACCTAGGACTGAACCCTGTGGTACTCCACTTGTCACTGGTCTGAAGTTGGATTTAGAGTCTGCTACTTTCACAGTGTGGGTTCTGTCAGTGAGCCAGTTGGCAACCCATCTTGTGACATAGGGATTTATACCTAGTTTAGTGAGTTTGTCTATAATTCCAGAGTGGGGGATGGTCTCAAAAGCCTTAGTGAGATCTAGATAGGCTGTGTGTACCACCTTACCCTCATCTACGGCTTTGGTGACTGCTTCAAAGAAGTCTATCAGGTTTAGGAGACATGATCTGCCTTTTACAAACCCGAACTGGGTAAGGTCCAGAGTTGTGAGATTACCAATGTCATTGTTTATAATTTCCATGATGATACGCTCCATAGCCTTGCAGACCAGGCTCATCAGGCTAATGGGGCGATAGTTCCCAAGGTCAGTGGTGGCTCCTCCTTTGTGGAGTGGGATAACAGTTGCTGTGTGCCATTCAGTGGGCACAAAGCCTGAGGTGAGGCTATAATTGAACATGGTACTTAGGTGGGGTGCCAGTTCATTCTGTAGTTCATGTAGAACACAGCCTGGGATGTTGTCAGGTCCCATGGATGCTGTGTTCTTGGCTTTGGAGATTGTGTTTTTTACCTGTGCAGCCATGATTACAGGTACTTTGCATTCTTCTGATATAAAGGTGGGCCTTTAGAGGATGAGAGAGGGGTAAAGTTAGCACCGAACCTATCTGCCAGGATGTTGGCAATATCAGTTGGTTTTGTATATTTAGTGCTATTGTGCTGTAGCTTAGAGCAGATCTGAGTGTTGCCATTGAGATTCTTGACATAGCTATAGAATGCTTTGTGGTTGTCTTCAGAATCAGTGACGATTTTGTTTTTGTAACTAGCTTTGGAGGATTTTATGAGGGATCTCAGCTTCTTACTGAGGCTGACCATGGAGTTCCTCCAATCATGGGATTTTACTCTTTTTTGCAACAGTTTCTTTCTTCTGTTGCAGAGTTTGTTTATAGCAGGGGACCACCAGATTGGCTTCCTTTTTTTGGAGGATAGCATCTTGGTTCTGTTAGGGATTTCATGATCTATGCACTCGTGTAAGTGCTTATAAAGTGCAATTGTATAGGATTCAGCAATCATATCTCTATTGTCCATCAGCATGGGTGTCGTGAAGTTTGCCACTTCTGTCTTAAGAAGTGTGAAGTTGGCTTTGGAGAAATTTTTTACGGTGGTTACCCTAATGGGGGTGGGGATGGGATGTGGATCTCTAGGGTGATTTGCTTGTGGTCGGATTTGACCAACAAGGAATTTACCTCTAGTGTGGAACACCGGTTGCCCATGTTGGTAATGACCAGGTCTAGGATATTGCTGCCCCTGGTGAGGGTGTGGATACGTTGATCCAAGGCACTGGAATTTATGAATTCCAGAAAACATTGAGCACAAGAGTTGGTACATGAGTAGTTTTCCCAGTTAATGGTGGGGTAGTTGAAATCGCCCATTATTAAAGTGTTAAGTTGTACCCTAATATTTTCCAGTGTATCAAGAAATGAGGAGTGGGAATCCTGGGGCATGGTGGGGGATCTGTAGCATGCTACAATTTGCATTGCGGTCTTGCCCAGAGTTAGTTGCACTTGGATAATCTCAGATGCATTATGCTGAGCAACTAGCCTGGAGGTGTGGATATCCTTAATGAATATGGACAAGCCTCTGCCTTTAGTGCTTCGGTCCAGGTTAGGTGGCCAAAAGGTATGGTATGAATTATAGCCTGGTAATGCAGGGGTGCTCTCTGGAGCCTTGAACCAGGTCTCTATCATTGCACAGATGTCGTTGTTCTCCATTTTAAGGAGTGCCTCGAGTGAGTGCATTTTGAGGTTTAGCCTTCTAGCATTAAGTAGCATTACCCTCAGATTTTGCTTGCTTGTACCTGTTACAGTGGTGAATTTGTCATTTGAATCTTGCCAAAAAAAGGCACTATAGGGGTGGCAAGAGCCTTAGCCAGTATCCGGAATCCCAAGAACGACAGGTGCAGGCCATCTCTGGCAAAGCATCGTGGTTTGTTGATCATGTCATCCCAGGCAAACAGATACTGGATCCCCTTAAAATGACACCAGAAGCTTAGCCAATTGTAGAAGTCAATCATTTTGTCCTTGTACTGTTGTATCATTCCAGGTGATGGCAGGATGCTACTCAGGGCTAGGGTCATACCTGCCTGGGCTACAAGATCAGAAAACTCCTCCAAGTCTCTTTTCATGTAGTCCAGGGAGGTACGTCTCAGGTCATTCACACCAACGTGGACAATAACAGAGTCATATTTGTACTTGCTGTGGAGTGACCTGAGTGCATGCGTTATGTGGCGGATCCTGGCATCTGACAGGCAGCTGACAGTAACTTTCTCCTTGTTTAGCCTGGTGAGTGGAACATCAGTGTGCCTGACTATAGTGTCACCTATAACTAGAGTGTTGGGTACGTTGTTATGCCTTATGGGCTGTGGTTGAGTGGCACACTGAGTATGTGGGCTATGTGTCATTTGGGTCGTGTTGGGTGGTGGAGGTTGCTTGTGTTTCTGCTTTGGAGGTCCCTGTTGCGTGGGTAGATTTTTTTTGAGAGCCTCCACGAATGTAGGTGTGTGTTTTGGTGGTGTAGGTTTTGAGGGACTATGTGAGGAGTGTGGTGTGGTGCAAGTGTTTACCTTCTCCTCTTGACTGTCTGGTCCAGTCTTGGGTGAAGAGAGCTTTGCTTCCAGTTTGGTTATATAAGTGCACCTCTCACAGGTTGTAGTGTTGGGTGGTAGGAGGAGAGGGTTGTCTGTGTACAGGAGGCAATTGCTGCATTGCCCCAAGATGCCCAGATTCATGAGGTAGACAGGAGAAAACACCAGGAGCTGACCCTTAGACATGCCTGGATAGGTGCTTTTTTTCTTAAATACTAAAAACTGTTTTCCCCTAGACAAGTGAGGAAAGTTGAGTGATGTAGTAATTTGTAGCTTATTTAGTGCTTACAATGAGTTCTGAACAAGTCCTGAGCTCAAAGAAACAGATTTGAGTGCTGAAACTAGAAACCTGGCTAGTTCTAAGAAACAAAATTAAGCTACAAGGCTTCTCTCCTGTTTGTAAAGATTTTCTATGTCTCACATAAGTATCAAGACTGTTTTAAATACTGTAATCTACAAATGTAATCTGATTGTAAAACAAAGCCTATTCCATAAAAATGGGAGACACTGTGTGTAAAGAACTTAACCGATGTGTTATTATTATTATTATTGTTATTATTTATCTTTAAGAATAAGTTTCCAGAGCTAAAGTTTGTTCTCCCAGATGTACTTTCTAAGTAGATTTTCAGACGAGGCCAGGTTAAACACAGCTTTATATACCGGGCAAGTCACCACTTAAAAGATTGTACTGCACAGAGTATAATGACAGCTCTTGAATTATTTCCCAGGAGTTTATGTTTTTCCAGTCCTATAATTTTCCTGATAAGCAACATTTGTACTTTTTCACGCAATGTTAAGAATCTTTTGCAATGGCTGTAGAATGCAGCATTTTATTTGAAGATGAGGCAAATTAAAGAATACAAAGGACACAATAATTTGCAAAAATCACGACATCCCATTTAGTATCAGACGGAGTACTGAATATGCCTTTGTGACTTTACTAAGCACACATGGGTTACAGTTTAATTGTTCTCAACTACAGTCCACAAACCTCAATGGCCTGTTTGTTAGTTTTATTCTGTGATATCCTTTTTTAACTCCCCCCACAGAACCCTGACCTACATTCAGTTGGGTCATTCATTCCAGGATATGGAAACCAGACATTTCCAGGCTAGGTGACAGCCCTAGAGTCCATATGTTTGTGTCCAGGATCCCTGAATGACCCTACATTCCACAGCAAGAGTTGGGTGGTAGTGAGCTGGTCAGCTTGATTCTGGTGTTTATACTACCATCACCCTCTGGGAACACCCCCAACCCTTAAACAGCTCCTCCAAGTTTTGGAATCAGTGTCACCCAAGGGGAATGATACCTTAACATGCAATTTTCCCCATGGCTATACAGTGCAAATGCACTACTGATAGTAGGAGCTTGGCAAACTGGAACTCCTCTAGGTGTCAGCTATGTGGCAAGCCACAGCTGGCTCCCTCTTTCCCTCACCCAGTGAGTAAACCAGCAGTGATTGCTCCCTCCCATCCACTCCAGCCAGCTCATACAGGTACCAAGGCCACTAGTCTAACCTGGGTCAGTTGGCCATATTCAGGGCTTTAACCCTGTATGCCACAGAGCTGGCTCCATGATGCCCCATTAGTTGACATTAAAGAAAAGGATAATATCCATTCATCAGGTGTGTCTGTTTTCTAATCCATCATTAAGGGCTTCAACACTTAGTATTGATATAACTATAACCTACTTTGCAGTCATCTGCATATCTGAATATCCACGGCTCTTTTCCTACTTTTGTATCTGTACAGAAAAGTTCAGACAGAGTGGGTCACAATGAAACCATGTGGGATGCTGCTGGTTACTTCAGTATGGACTAATAGGTAACCAATCTCTCTCTGACTTCTTATTTTCTGTTGTATAGCTAGCTTTTTACTTACCAGATTACATTAATATGATTAATTTAACTATACTTGCCTTATGGACAATAGTATTTAACACTTTAGGAAGGTCCACAGATGTTACATATTTAGATTGCCCTACATTAAATATTGCTCTGCCTTACTCAATGCAGGCCACCAGTCTGAGAAAACAGTCTCTCTCTGGCGGTGCATATGTAGTTGTTGAAGAAAAATCATCTTTGTTTGCTGCACTATGCTGGAGCCCTTCACCATTCACACTTTGTAGAAGCCATAACCACTTGCCAGATTGAAACCAGAAGTGAAAATGTGACAGCTAAGCATGATAATACACCCAGTGACAACTATGTGATGTGCATAACAGCACTAGGCTGACTGATGTCAGTCTGCTGTGGCATGACCAGAACAAACATGGGTGAACTGAGGGTAGCACCTGAGCACCCTTGCTGTCTTCACACATGGCAACATACCTCTACCACCACATACACAGTACACTAGTATGGCAACTCACCACTACCAATAATCCTTGAAATGGCATCATGCCTGTACTTGTATTTGCATTTTGTAAATTACATGGGCATAGGGCTGTAATGGACTTGTCTGGAAATATGCACATAATAAAATGGACTACCATGGATGTGCATAGGCAAGTATGGTATAGGTTGACATTGCTTTGCCTAGTATGTGCAATTCAGAAGCATTTGAGCAAAATCACATCATTAGCATAATTGCAGTGCTATAAGGCCAGTATTAGCACAATAAAAGCTGTGGTCACCAGTGTGGTGCTGGTCATAGTACTTTAGTAAACAGAGCACAGATTCTGAGAGAGAATTTCAGAGTATTACACAAACACACACACAAAGAACTGACTGCAGCAGCTATAGTAAGGGAGCGCAGATTACCAGCAAGTGAAGCTTCAGAATGGGAATCTTTACTGCACTAAGTGGGGTGTTCAGCAGCAATGGGAGTAGAAAGGGCACATGTCTGCTTGTCCCCAGCCAACCTGTTGGACTGCACAGTGGCAGGAAATACTGGAATATTATGTTGGGTGGCACCACAAACAGGAAGGATATGTTGGAAGGAACACACTCTGCTACAAGGGTCCAGCTAACATACACAAATAAGAGAGTGGGAAAGACACATCTGCTACATGGGTCAGGCTACAGAGGTGCACTTGGAACACACTTTGGTGATGCTAGGGGGGGTCACAAGTCTGTACAAGTATATCATAGTCCAGATGTTACATCACAGTCTCTTTCCACATGGTTTCCACCAACTTATTGTTGGGACATGGCCTGTGAGAACACTGTATAGCACTATATAGTTAAGCGGTCATAGTTGCAGCATAGATGGTTGACAGTTAAAGCTTATGGTTTATATATTTACACCCATGCACTGACTATGGATGCATGTTCTTGTGTACAGGTTTTGCAATGGCACCAAAACAGTGACAGCAGCTAGAAAAGTTTAACCTGGCAAAAAAAAAAAAAAAACAGAGATACTATTACAGGTCCTATGCTTACCTGCCAGCTGTATTTTTAACACACACAAACTTGATAAGGCATTCAATGAACATGTGTGACAGGATCTTGTGACAGATGTGAATGTCACTCACAGCCATAAAAGAACAATATAACAGGTCCACCAGAGGGTCACTAAAATGATACACCATGCACACATAAAAGCTCAAGCCATCATAAGACAGAATAGGCATAGGTGGGGAAAACCATCCTGTCATAGACAAAGAAGAGTTCTTGGTGCTCATGTTTGAGGACAGTGAGAGAGCAATGATGTCAGGTGGAGGCTTGGATGTTGGAGCTGGGTAGTTGGAAACAACACATGTCTCTGTCTGGGATGCACCAGGTTGGCATGACTGTATGCCATTACTAATGTATGGTGATACACCACTGCCATGAGCTTGCAGATGGTAAACATCACCATATCTCTCATACAGGCATAATTGTGATGTCAACAACATGCCATACACCACAAGATACATATATGTTCATTCTGTTTGTAATATGTGGCATCTAATGCTGTTGTAGCAACATAGTGTGAGATTGCCATGTATGTTCATTTATTTATTTATTGCATTTGTTTACCGGGAAAGTCCACTGGGCCTAAAAGAGGCCATTTTCGGTGGAGGCCCGGAGAGAAAAGCTCTGACAAGAACATAGATGCAGAAAAAAATTAAACTTTAATTGGTACAGAAGTAGAAACAGTGTTCACATAGTGGTTACAGTTATATATACAGAATATATACATAAGTCAGGAATTTAGTTGGTTTGATTACAGTAAACCAAAAAAATATGACCAGCAGACAGTGGAGACCAAAGTAAATATATAAAGTTATCAACAGACCGGTTTCGGCTTGTATTTATCACAAAGCCTTTATTACATTGATAAAGGGTTTGTGATAAATACAAGCCAAAACCGGTCTGTTGATACACTTTATATATTTACTTTGGTCTCCACTGTCTGCTGGTCATATTTTTTTGGTTTACAATAGTGTTTTAGGACCCAGCAGACGCCTTACTTGCAGAGGCTTTTTCTGGAATGATTACAGTAAACCAAGAACCAAACTCAAACACTTGAACGAAAAGTGAAGCAAAAATGTTGTCCAGTGTCACCAAACACAACCAGTAAGCAGTTCAGCAGTTAACCAAAAATATTTATTCAATGAATATCCAAAGTAGTTTAAGCACTTTCATCAGGAATACATCAAAGACTTCATCAGAAACAATGAACCAAGTTGTTCAAACATTTTTAAAGTATTCAAAAATTCATCACATGGTAAAAGCCTACCAATAAAAACCTGGCCATACATTAATTGATTAATTAGTATCAAATAAATTCCTTTAAAGTAACAAACCCCCATTTTCCTCCAAATAAAATTTATATATATGTACAAAATAAATATAAAAACATTCTAAAAAAGCTCCCTTTTAACCAATATGATATCTAAATCAACATGTATTTAGGAAATTTACACATTTAATGCTTTTAGTTTCAAAAAACTACTTATTGATACACTGTCATTTAAACCTGGTGCCCTATATGCATTTAGTTTGAGCTGCCAAAGTAATTCTTTGTACTAAAGTACAATTTTCCATGGATCCCCCCCCCCCCGTGCCTCATTTTTCACCATGTCAATACCTGCAAAAACAAAATGGTGATTGGGAAAGTTAGAAATATGTTTAGCAAGAGCATTCTTGTTGTCCTAATGAATTTATTTGATACTAATTAATCAATTCATGTATGGCCAGGTTTTTTATTGGCAGGCTTTTACCGTGTGATGAATTTTTGAATACTTTAAAAATGTTTGAACAACTTGGTTCATTGTTTCTGATGAAGCCTTTGATGTATTCCTGATGATAGCCCTTAAACTACTTCGGATATTCATTGAATAAATATTTTTGCTTAACTGCTGAACTGCTTACTGGTCATGTTTGGTGACACTGGATAACATTTTTGCTTCACTTTTGGTTCAAGTGTTTGAGTTTGGTTCTTGGCTTTCGGTCTGTCTTTAGTCAATGGGGCAGATTTGAACTCTGTGGCGCCTTCTATGACCTTGGAGCAGTTAAACACCAATGTGGGTTTACTTACCCAACTAGTACAATAGCTATCCCAGAGAGTGGACATTATATTTCAACATGGTGGTGATGAATCGAGTCCCACCCCTTCTTTTTCTATTCCACCTGGCCAGGTTCCCAGACAAGAACAAATGACAGTTTTAACTGGTAATGAAGAAAACCATCGGATGAACAACAATGGTGATGCAGACTTTAATTTTGGGGTTTGGCTAAAGAGACCTATACATATGAATCAAGGTAACTTCTGTGAGCTTGGTTCACTAAAAAATTCTATTGATTTGTATGAGGACAAACTCTTGAAAATTAAAAAATTACAGACTGAAAACTCCTATTTTATAGAGAGTATCAGGGTAAAAAGAATTCCTAAGGGTTTGAGACAAAACAAAATTCCTAATGGAATAGAGAATAATGTGCAATTTTATCAAGAACTTACTAAACTGTATGACCGACAAGGTTGTGAACTTCTTGAATTGCTTATTAAATACAACCAAAAGGGTATAGACAAATTGATTTTTAGAAGCAACTGAACTTAATCCCCTTATTACCCAAGATTTATTATTTGAGCAATACACAACAAGCTATAAGAATGTGTTTTCCAAAGTTGACAAGACCATTTCTGGTATAAAAAACAGAAAAAAAAATAAACTGAACCGGGACCGCATTGATTATGAGAAGGGAGTGGTGTATCCCAAGCTAGATTCACTGAAGGAGAACGAACGTCCAAACTACAATGCAGCCAATGACAGTGCTTCTTTTTGGCAGGAGGCGGACCAACTACATCCTCCCTTACCAGAAGAGGGTGTGCGAAGATCAGAGAGGATCAAAAAAATGGTGCCGCAGGGCTACACTCAGCATTATCAGAGATTTGGATAGCAGAATATGGCACAAAGGAACGCCAGAGGGAGCAAGATACAATATATGAAAAGGAGGTGAGTTCCTTCAGCACTTCTGGTAGAAAAGCCACAAATTTGTTAATTTTAGATATTTCCCATCAAGGAAATGAGATTTTCAGCGTTCAGAGCTGTGAGAGTATAACTGATGTGGCTTACGGACAATGTGGGACTGGTTATTCTCCTTGTTTGGTGAATTGTGGTTTACAGATTCCAGTTTGCCAGGCAAACAACAGCGACTCTTTCTCCATTTTCCTTAAGCAACTTGACTGTGGTTCAGAGGCCCAAGGTGAAACGGAAGAGTGTAACTTTAGTTTTGATTCATCCCCCACTGGTTTCTTTTTAGTGATGTATTGGATGAGAACAACTGTGGGGGAAAGACATTAATGGTGGATTCGAGCAACAAGTCTACATCTTTTGAATTATTTGAAACCAGTGAAACAGCTAAATGTTTGGTTAAAAATGATGACTTTTTAACCAACTACCATGTTGATAGTAGTTTTTTTGCTGTTCAGAGATACAATGTGGTAAACGAAAGTGATAACAGCTTTTTAACTAGGGACCTGAATGATTTAGTTTGTGACAATAGTTTTAGTGCTATTGACTTTTTAGTTGCTCAGGATGTTAATAATTCAAATGAACTTGAACTAGGGATTAATACAGTTTCACCTTCTATTATTTGTAACCTCAATGGTGATTTTAAGATGTACAACTTTAGTAGTTTGAAGTTGAATATGTTGATTTACTCTCTAAGGGCTTCAATTTTGTTTCTAATACTATTTCTTCAGTTGAAAAATATTTAGTAGATTTTAAAGTTTATCTAAGAAAGCTTAATTTGAAAATCTATTTCAATGATACTTTGAACAAACGTAATTTTAATACTATGAAGAGAAGTAGTACCTTCAACCCCCCCCCCCACTTGCACCTCCCTTATTAATATTTGAAAAAATGTGTGAGTTTGAGATTAGGAAATGATGGAATCAGAGTATCTAACTCTGACTTTAACCTATCTCCTTCTGAGTTCACACTTCTTAAATCTTTAGCTACCAAGAAAAGTATTAGGGTGATGAAATCCAATAAGGGAGGGGGCGTTGTTGTGATGGAAAATGTTTTGTATTTAGAGAAAATTCATGGCTTTTTGTTTGACAGTGACCAATATGAAGAAACATCTTTAAACTGTGTTAATATTTCGTATTCAAAAATTGACCTAGCACTTCAGGACCTTTTGGATCAGGGGCAAATAACCTATGATGAATGGATGTTTTTACACTGTCAGTACCCAGTGGTACCTTCCATTTTGGATTGCCAAAAATCCACAAAGATCTTAATGACCCACCCGTGAGACCTATAGTTAATGCAGCCAAATCAAAAAACCACCTCATTGGTAAATACAGTGACATTAGATTAAAAAAATTTTGGATGGAAGTCAGCATCTGTGTCGTGATTCTTGGAACTTCCTATTAAAACTGAGGAAAGCCAAATTTGATAAGGATTTTGGATTTGGTACAGTAGATGTAATAAACTTGTTTAATGTTATACCTCATGAACCTGGTTTGCAATGGTTGGAAGAATTTCTTTTCGAAGCCACGCAACTATCCAACAACGATGTGGGGGTTTTGGTTGTATTGATGGAACTGGTTCTAAAATATAACTTTGTCTACCTGGATGGACAATATTTTTTACAAAAAAATGGTGTGGTGATGGGGGCAGCTTGTGCCCCCATCTTTGCTAACATCATTATGTTTTGTTGGGAAACTAAGTTTTTGTTCACACTATTTGAGCCTGTACCTTGGGAACGTTATGCAAGATTTCTTGATGACTTGTTTTTTATATGGAAGCATCCATCTGATGATTTTGATACTTTTGTTTCTCAGTTAAATGCTACCACCTCCTTCCTAAAATTTACAGACTCCTTTCATGGGGAAAGGATGCACTATTTGGACATTGAGGTGATTAAAGATACGAGTGCAGGTAGATATTGCAGTGACCTGTATAGAAAACCTACTTACTGCAATGGCATCCTTCATTTTAAAAGTAATCACCCAGTGCACCAAAAGAGGGCTGTTATTAAAGGCCAATATGTTAGGTTGGCTAGACTAGTTTCTGAAGATCAGATGTATTATAAACAGGTGACTAGTCTTGTTGAAATGTTTAAAGCCAGGGGTTATCCCATGGAGTTGATATATAATGTTGAAAGGGAGGTTGATTGGAAGAGGTATGAGGGGTTGTTTAAACCGTTATTATGTATTACTGATGAAAGTATGAGTAACTTCACCACAAAAAATAAGTACATGGATAAAGATTTCCAGAGGGCCTTTTTAACTACCTTTGACACTAGGTCAGAGATGTTAAGGGCCATTCTTGTTAAAAATTGGAATATTTTTCATTGTTTTGATGGTTACACTGACACATTGGGTTTAAGCTCATTGATGGTATACAAAAAAGGTAAAACCATTAAGCAATTTCTTGAAGGGGCTTAGAATTTACAGTTTCCAGTAGAGGAAATGGTAATTTTAGATATGGGAACTGTAGACAATGTTCTTTTTTGAGGGTCTGTGACCAACTTAGGTTAAATAACATTAATGTTAAAATTCCCTTCTATTTTGATTGCAACTCCTTATGGCTGGTGTATTGTGCACTATGTGAGAACTGTGACTTTTGTTTGTCTATATGTAAGACCCAGAGAAGGTTTTGTAACCGCATATATGAGCATATAAGGGATATTAGAAACAAGGACAACAAGAATGCTCTTACTAAACATATTTCTAACTTTCCCAATCACCATTTTGTTTTTTCAGATATTGACATGGTGAAAAATGAGGCACGGGGGGGGGGGGGGGTCCGTGGAAAATTGTGCTGGAGTACAAAGAATTACTTTGGCAGATCAAACTAAATGCATATAGTGCAGCAGGTTTAAATGACAATGTATCAATAAGTAGTTTTTGAAACTAAAAGCTTTAAATGTGCAAATTTCCTAAAAGCATGTTGATTTAGATATCATATTAGTTAAAAGGGAGCTTTTTTAGAATGTTTTTATATTTATTTTAGTACATACATATACATTTTATTTGGAGGAAAATTGGGGGTTGTTACTTTAAAGGAATTTATTTGATACTAATTAATCAATTAATGTATGGCCAGGTTTTTTATTGGTAGGCTTTTACCATGTGATGAATTTTTGAATACTTTAAAAATGTTTGAACAACTTGGTTCATTGTTTCTGATGAAGTCTTTGATGTATTCCTGATGAAAGCGCTTAAACTACTTTGGATATTCATTGAATAAATATCTTTGGTTAACTGCTGAACTGCTTACTGGTCATGTTTGATTACAGTAACATATACAGAATATATACATAAAAGCAGGAATTTAGTTGGTTGCCAGATGAATTCAGAGTGGTAAAAACAGAGATAAATTAATCAGCATTATTGTACCAGTATCAACAAGTGATGAAAGAAAAAAAAAATAAATATGGAGAAAGTATCATCAGTCACTAGTAGTAAAAAGCATAGGAATTTAGTTATGATATAAGGAGAAGGAAGAGGTTAGGTTATATAGCAGGCACATAGCCAGGAAGAGTTGAGATGATTTTTCAATATTTGTTTGAAGGTGGTAGTGCTGCCTATATTTCTTATAGAGGGAGGAAGCAAGTTCCATAGTTTGGCGACAGTGAAGGAGTAGAGCAGTTAACCAGCCGGTAAGGTGGACTTTTCTACTTTTAGAAGTAGATGATTTTCAGATCTTAGTTGCCTGCTGGTTTGGTATTTGGCAAGTACAGTTGAGAGAGCAGGACAGTCTGTGGGTCTGTAGATTATTTTGTGTGCTGTAGTTAGCTGGGTAAATGAGAGATGGTGGGGGAGTTCCAACCAGCCTAATTGTTTCAATGAGTTACAGTGGTGGGATGAGAATTTGGCCTTGGTGGCAAATTTGGCCATTCTGTTGTAACACATATCAAGTTTGGATTTTGTAGAATTTTGGATATTAGTGAGGAGAGAGGCACGATAAAGGAGAGAGGGTAATAAAACTGTATTGCAGGGTCTGTCTAGTAGAGAGGCTAAGAAAGTGTTGGTGCCTGTACAGCATAATGAGCTTTTGATGTGTTTTTTTGATGTTACTGTTTATGTGTAGGTCAAAGTTTAGGTTTTCATCTACAGTAATGCCTAGTAATTTAGTGTGTGGGACAACTTCGATAGTGGTATTGTCTTGGGTCTTGTATACTGAAGAGTTTTTTTATCTAGGGGAGTGGTTTTCTCAGGGATAAAAATTACTAGTTTAGTTTTTTTTTGGATTTAGGGCAAGATGACTGTTAAACATTCAAGATTCAGTAGAGATGGGGCATTCTGGGTGATCTGCTGGAATTCAGAGCTGGAATTTGCAGTGCATATTATTGTGGAGTCATCAGCATACTGGATTACTGAGCATTGTGGGAGAGTGGTGTGAAGGTTGTTAATAAAGATGCTAAATAAGACAGAACCAAGTATGGAGCCTTGGGGTACCCCTGTGGAAGTATTGAGGAAGGGAGAGTAAGACTGTTGCAATTTGGTGGATTGCTGCCTATTGGAGAGATAGCTATTGAACAATTGTAGGGCAGGTGGGAAAATGTGGAGGGTAGACAGTTTAGAGAGGAGGATAGTGTGGGAATGGTATCAAAAGCTTTGGAAAGGTTGAGGAAAAGAGAAGCGATTATTTTAACAGAATCCCGTGCCTGGTTAACTGTATCAAGGAAGGCGAGGAGGGCTATAGTGGTGCTGTGCCCTGGTTTGAAACCATGCTGAGTGGGTGACAGAATTTGATTTTCAAGCAGGTGGTTGAGGAGTTGGGCATGGATGCATTTTTCCAGTATTGTACAGGGTGTGAGAGAATAGCTATGGGTCGAAGGTTTCTGGTGTCTGTGTTGGTGCCGCCTTTGTGTAAGGGGAGAATGAATGCTTTTTTCCAGATGTCTGGGACAAGGGACTCTTTAATTGATCTGTTAATGAGTATGCTGATGGGATAAGCTATAGAGTTTGCAGCTAGCTGCAGGAAGTGTGGGGGTAGATTGTCAGGGGCTAGAGTACAGGGTTTAAGCTTAAATAAAAGTTTTTTTTATTGTGGCAATGGGTATGGGGGAGAATTTTAGGTTAGAGTTTTGTGTAGGATTGTTTTCTGGGATGGTTTGGTCATTAGCTGTCTTGGTGGTGGTGTTAACCATAGGAAAGGTTAGCTATGGTGTCAATGAAGTAGAAACTGAACAGTGGCAAGTTCAGTAGAAGTTTTGTGTGGGTCAGGGGATGGGTTGCTTTAAGAACCTGGATGTAATAGATGGTTGATGGAGGACCAGAATTTTTTGGGTTTATTTTTATGTTGGCTTTGTAGGTGGAGGCAGTGGGCTTTTTTATCATTGGTTGCAAGACTTTTTACCTGGATACAGAGTTGTTTGCATTGTATTAGAGTTGTAGGGTCTTTGTTTTTCTGCCATGATTTCCAGGTTTTATACCTTGTGGACATGTCTTCTTTGGTGGATTTTAAGAGCCAGCTTGAATGGTTATGTTTTATTCATTTTTGGCGGGTGGGTGATTGCCTAGTTAGGATGTCTAGGAATGTTGAGTTAAAGAACTCAACAGCCTTGTTAAGTGGCAGGGATTTGAGGGGTTCCTAATTTACTTTAGCTAAGGTTTCATTAAATATGGATGGTTGGAACTTAGTCAAATTTCTGGTTGATTTGTATTGGTGTTGCCCTGGGGTTGGGGTGGTTTTGCATAGGATATATGCTGGGTGGTGGTCGCTAATGGTATTAGGTAGTATGCCTGCAGTGATGATATTGTAAGGGTGGGACACTAATATCTAGTCTATTGCGGAGCCCCAAATGTTATTTTTGTGGGGTCTGGTGATGTCTTCAATTAGTTGGGAAAAGTTGTAAAGGTTTATGTTTTTTGAGGGATTGTTGTAGGCAATGTCTAGCCAATCAATGTTTACATCACCTAAGATGATGTTTTCATTATCTATGTTTTGTGAAATCCATTCAAGTATGTTTTCTAATATTGGTATGTTGTTTCCTAAAGGAATATACAGAGCAATTATGCAAATGTTTTTATGGTTGTTAAGTTTTAATATAGAGATTAGTTCTTTGGCTGGGGAGAAGTTGAGTTTATACTCTGAGTTGTTTCTCTGTCTGCCTGCATAGGCCCTACTGGCTTAGGGGCAGGCACTGCAGGAAAGAACATGCCTGGCAATAATGGCAGCCTGCTCATATCACAGTCAGATAGCACAATGTCACTGTAAACAGCAATTACATTGGAGGTCACCTACTACCCACATCCACTGACACACTTGTGGTGCTGTGGATATTGCCATGGAAGTACAGGACATCTGTGGCAAACACAGTTATCACATACCCATGAGACAATAGTATACAATGGTGGCCCTGTGGAGCATGCCAAAAGCACAAAGAAGACACATGATGCAGGACATCAGGACATTAACACAGTGACCCTCACTGTGCTACACTGGGCATAAAATCAACTGATGTGTAGAGTATTTAGAGATATTTCATAAATTTTATGAAGATTTGTATAAAGCAAGGAAATGTACAAATCAAGAAAGAGCACATACAGAAATACTTATGGAAGACTTAATTATCAGGGGTAGATGTAGATAAGACTCAATAATTAACAGTTAAGATAGGAGTGGATAAAATAAGAATGATGATATATAATCAATCTCCAGAAAAGTCTCCAGGAACAGATGGTATTTCTGTGGAAGTCTGGAAGTTAGGAGGGAAGAAAGTAATAAAGATCTAGATGACTTTGTTTAACAGTATTTTAAGCGGGGGCACCAACATTTTGGAAGAAAGGTGCGGTGGCTGTATTACCTAAGAACAGTAAAGAACCATTAGACCCAGATTAATACAGACTAATTTCAATTTTAAACCATGATTATAAAGTGCTTACCTCTATACTAGCTAAAAGAATGGCAAAGGTAGTGTCAAAATTGATAGATATGGATCGATGTGGTTTTGTAGAGAGGTGGCAAATACTTGACAACATTAATACAGCAGTAATGATCCAGGGTGAAGTAGAACATAAGAAAATACCACTGCTGTTGGCGAGTCTCGATACAGAAAAAGCATTCAACAGATTAAGCTATGATTTCAAGAGTAGGGCATGACACAATAATGTTACTTAGGAGGCTATATGAAGGATTAGAGGCAAGCTTTAAAATGGGAGGGTTACTCTCTGATAATTTCTCTCTGAACAGAGGAACCAGGCAGGGGTTTTCCTCTTTCCCCTAAGTTAGTTTAGAGCCATTAGCAAAGAAAATAAGGGACTCATGCAAGGATATAATTGGTATGGTGATCAAAAAAAGTTGGTTTTATTTCCAGATGATATTTTGTACCTGATACATTCAGAAAAGGACATCTCAGTGTTGTGGAACATTCTTATATATTTTCAAGTCTTTTCAGGATATAAAATTAATGAAGATAAAACAAAGACTATAGCTGTAAATTATGTATCCACAAACAAATTGATTCAGCAGTACCCACATTTATGGAGAAAAGATAAGATGAAGTATTTAGAAGTATGGATTAAAATGGCTTCTGTTATGGATACTGAGGATATGTAGGAAGAAACTAAACAAAAGCTAATACAAAAACTGAGACATTGGAAGTTCTCATTTATGGATATGGATAGTAAGATGCAAGCACTGGAAATGCTTTTAGTCTTTTTATTTTAATATATGGGTCAGGCATATTTTTATCAACAAAAAGAGAAGTTGTGGACAATAATTAATAAAGAGTTGAATGAATTTATCTGGGAGGGGAACAGGGTAAGAGTTAAGTGGGATAAGTTGATCCTTCCAATAAAGCAAAGAGGTTTAGGGTTATATGGTCTGAATGGATATTTCAGAGCTACACAGAGAAGGCTCGTATACATAACACAGTTAAAGGGTTATAATTCAGAATTGAAAGGGATAATAATAAAGCAGGGGGGAGGTTCAAAAAATAAAGAAAGTATTGGATTTAGATGCAGATCCTGAGTGAGAATAATAAGAACCATACAGAATATTATATTCATAAGTAGGAGAAAGTGATCTAAGAACTAAGCTAACGTGAGACTTCCAAGATGGCTGCACATTGAATAACAGCTTAGTTCCAGCTCTCCCAGTGAGAAAACAGAAACTCAGCAGAAAAAGCCAGTAGACTTGTGTTTATGAGTAAATTTCAGTAACTGGTTAGTAAGTGCACTGCCTGGATGCCAGGAATAAAGAAATACAGAAGACCTGGAAAAAATCAGCCACAAAAAGTGAGGAGGAAACACTGACTAGGGAAAAAGTTCTGCAGCTGTTCAGCAAAAAGCAATGCAACCTTCAGACATGCCTTCCAATAACCTACAGGAAGATATAAGACAACTACATATAGACCTAGTTAAAATGAACAAAACACTGATGAATTATCAACACAAACAGCAAAAGGCTGGAAAATGGAAGAAGCTTTAAACAGATATTCAGATGAGATGATAAAGCTGCAAAAATCAGAGGCCGAAATGAAGAAAATGCTGGCTGAATATGAGACTTCTCAGGAAGAGATGTTTAAAAAAATAATAGAATTAGAGGACAGAGCACACAGGGAAAACCTGAGATTTTCAGCTATACCAGAGAAGCTGGAAGGAACAGACAGCCTTAATTTTATGAAAGCACAAATAAGCAACTGGACTGGTATTCCACAGAAGGAGTTGTTAGTTGAAAGGGCACATCATGTGTATGTTCCCAACCTGGCTATAAGAAAGCAAACTAGACCTCTAATAGTAAAGATGCAATCCTACCAGCAGGAGGAGTTGATTCTGACAAAACTGTGACAGACGGACAAAGTACTAAAAGTGGGAGACAGCAGAGTGTTTCTGGAGAATGATTACTCTTTGTACAGCAGACAGAAGAGCAGATTTATTTCAATATTCAGGGAATGTCATGGTGCAGGTGTGACAATCAAATTGCTGAATCCAGCTATCTTCAATATATTCTTCCCTGGAGAGACAAAATCATTTTTTTTTATGAAGAACATGCTAAGGAGGAAATACGAAAGTTTGTCCAACAAAAAGTAAGCTGTGAAACAGAAGGATATTCTGCTTTTTGTTCTTCTGGTAATAAAGATCACAGAAGGACTATACCTGTAAAACCTTTTCAAAATTTTCAATGGAAAATGTTGGAGAGAAAAAAGGAGTATAAGAGTAGACTAGAGGAATCAAGAGTATGTTAGAAATGAAGCAGAGACAGAATTTTTGGAAATCTTCAGTAATAATATATGGGATTACAATGCAGTAATTATATTTGTGAAATATAACAGAACAAGAAAATCTGGAAATATTGGACTTTTCATAATTTGTTGGACTTGTGGGGGAATCAAATGCATATGCCATACTTCATGTTGTTTATGTTCAGAAACATGCTTTGGGAAGGAGAAAGTTAATTGTAAGTAAAGAATTTTTTTAAAGTACCAATTGTGTGGCATATGGTTTTCTTTACATGCTATAAAGTAAAGTTTTTTTCAGTTAGTTGTAAGTATAATGGGGATTGTAAACAGATGCCACTGTTCTTTTGTTTTTTCATTTCTTTCTCCCTTCTCTCTTTTGGCTTGTTCGGTTTTAAGAAATGCAGGCACTGTAAATTTAAAAAAAAAGGTCTGGTTAAAAAATATGATAAAAGAAAAGTTAATGTGCTTTTTCTCATTTCTGCATAGGAGAATGACTAGATTAAACACATTTGATTTAGTAAAAAAGAACAAGTAAATGAAAAAGAACATTGAATATTATGAGGCTTTTTTCTAGCAAACACGTGTATGCTTAGTAACAATTCATGTTTCCACGGAAACAATCTGATAAAGAGAAACTGGCTACCTGGTTCTCATGTCTCCATGGAGACAATCTGACAAAGAGAAACTGGCTATAGTCTGGTGGAGAGTAATTGATTGGTGAAAAAAAGAGAAACTGGGTAGGAGATAATGTTCTCTGAAAGCATTCAGGGGTTTTCCCAAGGTGGATAATGTTCTCTGAAAGCATTCAGGGGCTTTCCCAAGGTAGTTAATGTTCTCTGGAAACATTCAGGGGTTTTCCCAGCTGGGAAAGCTATAAAGATAATACAAAACCAATCAGCACTTAACAGAAGCACAGGTTGCACCATGCGTCTTAGCATGGATAACTTTTCTTTTAGGTTAACTCAAGTCTATGAGTATGGCTGTCAGTTTGGGATTTTTGTTCCTATTAGGAGGGTAAAACTTCAATATTTGAAGATGTACATAGTTTTGTGTGTTAGTATTAAGTTAATAGATTTTAGAGGGGTATTGCAGGTGTGTTTTTTGTTTGAAAAAAGTTTTATAAGATGTGACATAGGCTCAAATGGATATGACAAGAAATGACTGTATAAAAGTTCAAACTGCCAGACAGTCTATGTAAGTACCACAAGAGCTGGAAATAGACATTTAACAAAAGTTATAAGTTAAGTTATACATAAAAAGTGGGAATAATAACTTTATAATACAATGATTTTCATTAATGTCTTTAAATGTAAATGGCCTTGCAGAAAAATACAAACAAGAAAGAGAAGTGAACTATATTAAAAAATGTAGAGTGAGAATAGTTATGTTACACGAGACACACATAGAAATAACTGAACATTTGAATTTGATAAATAAAGGCTTTCAAGAAGGTTATTCAGCAGAATACCTGGGACAACTTAAAAGAGGAGTACTTATATTAATTGCAAGAGGTGCTCCAATAGTGATAGAAGATAAAAATATAATAATGGCAGATTTGTAGTGCTAAGGGGTTACTGGCAAGGGAAGAGGATTACACTGGCATGCATTTACATTCCACATAAAACTGCTATTATAGAGCTTAAGAAACTTCTGGGAGAAATAGTCAGTTTTCATCAAGGAATATTATTTATAGGTGGGGAGTGGAATTTGATTTGAAGCAGTGAAGAAGTGTCTGGGTGGTCCAGAAGGGAAATATAAGAAAGGAGGGTAGATTTTTGAAGAAATTTATGAAAATATTTGGCATGGGAAATGTGAATTCAGTAATAGGAGTTCAGGGTTAATTTATATATTATTCCCCAAGGTATAAAAACTGGGCTAGGCTATACAGAATTTACATTTCACAGGAACATGTGCATTTAATTGAAGGTCTTTATATTCATCCAAAAGCTATCTCAGATCATGCACCAATAATAGCTAAAATAAAAGCACAGGGTAATGAAATAAAAATGAGACACTGGCACTTTCCCACCTATTTGTTGAAAACAGAGGAATTTAAGGAATGGGTAGTGGAGATCATCTAGGAGCTGTTAGAGAGGACTGACATTTCTTCTGAAAATATAACTAGAGAGTGGGATAAAATTAAAGTGGAGTTGAAAAATAGGGTGGAAATAAAAGAAAGGGAGCTATTGTTAAAAAGTAACAAGAACTATTTAGAGGGACTGACAAATGTTAAAGTATTGCAGAATAGGGGAATCTCATAGAACAAGAACAGGATCAACTGCAGAATGCTAAGCAGAGAATAGAGGATTACCTTAATGATATGCATGATCTTAGAAAGATTGCTGTTAAGCAACTGTTTTTTGATAATAATACCAGAGCACAAAAAGAACTCAGGCAACAGGAAGTAGAAAGGGTTGTCGCCAAACTTAGGGAGCCTATAACAACGAAGGTAACAAGAGATCCTATAGAGGTATTAGAAATATTTCTGAAATTATGAGAGTCTCTATAAAGCAGAGAAATATGAAAATCAAGAAAAGATACAAATGGAAATGTTTATGGAAGAATTAAATATGCCAAGGTTAGAGGTAGATGAGGCTCAAGTAGTAACAGTTAGGATAGGAGGAGATGAGATAAAAACTGTGATGTAGAACCAATCAACAGGAAAGTCCCCAGGAATAGATGGTATTCCTGTGGATGTTTGGAAGCTAGGAGGAAAAAAATTGATAAAGATCTGGAAGGTTTTGTTTAACAGTATCTTAAGAGGAGGAGAAGTACCACTGCCCTGGAAGAAAGCAGTGGTAGCTGTAATACCTAAAGAGGGTAAAGCTCCATCGTATCCAGCTTCTTACAGGCCCATTTCAGTCCTAAACCATGATTATAAAGTGTCAGTGTCTATAATGGTTAAAAGAATGGCAAAGGTAATGCCAAAATTAATAGATATAGATCAATGTGGTTTTGTGGAAGGGAGGCAAAAATTTGACAACATTAACAGAACATTGATGATCCAGAGAGAAGTAGTATGTAAGAAAATACTATTGTTGCTGTTGGGTCTTGATGCAGAGAAAGCATTTGACAGAGTAAGCTGGGACTTTATGAGCAGGGCAATGGAAGCATTTGCATTTCCTGAAAAAAATATAAGATAGAGTAGGAGGATATATGAGAGAGCTGTAGCGCAAATTAAAGTGGGTGGGGTCCTCTCTGATAAATTCTGCTTCAGCAGAGGAACCAGGCAGGGATGTCCTCTTTCTCCTTTGTTATTTGCATTATATTAAGAACCACTGGCAAAGAAAATAAGGGACTCAGAAATTCAAGGATATAATTGGTATGGTAGTCAAGAAAAGCTGGCTTTATTTGCAGATGATATCATTTTATACCTGACTAAACCAGAAAGAGACATTACAGTGTTGTGGAACATTTTGAGACAGTTTCATATCTTTTTGGGATTCAAAATTAATGAAGCTAAAACAAAGGCAATAGCGGTAAATTATGTACCTACATATGAATTGGTTCAGCAATATTCATATATGAGGATATGATAAAATGAAGTAGTTGGGAGTATGGATTTAAAATGATTCTGGTGTGGCAGCTAAGGATATCTGGGAAGAGACTGAAGAAAAGATAACACAAAAACTGAGAAAATGGAAGCTTTGCCATATGGATATAGATAGTAAGATACAAGCAGTTAATTAAAATGTTTTAGTCCCATTAGTCTTATACATAGGTCAGGCATATTTTTATCAACCAGAGGAGAATTTCTGGATAGCAATTAATAAAGAGCTGAATGACTTTATCTGGGAGGGGAAGACTGCAAGAGTCAAGTGAGATAAACTGATTCTTCCAGTAGAACAGGGTGGATTGGGATTACCTGATCTGAAGGGGTATTTCAGACCTATACAGTTAAGGCTTCCATACATAACACAAGCAGAAAACTATAATTCAAAGTGGAAAGGGATGATGATAAAACAGGGGAGAAGCTCAAGAAACAAGGAGAGACTGGGATTTTGGATGCAGGCCTTTAAGCAGAATAACAATAATCATACAGAACATTATATCTATAAAGTAGCAGAAAGTATTGTTAAAAACTAAGCCAACATGGGAATGGAGAAAGGAGATTCTGCCTATGGGGATGACTGTAATTAGGGATATAGACAATAGGCAAGAGGGGGCTGGAATTTATTGGAGAAAACTGGTTAAGGAACCAAGGTATTGACAGCAAATATCTAGAGAGGGAAAGACAATAGAATGGGAAAATGCCAAGAATTTATTTGGAATGCAGTTTAGAAATTGTCTTCCCTATCAAAGATTGATATCAGAGTATAGGCAAAGAGAAAGAAATTGGGGGGGGGGGGTAAACGGAGAAAGAAATTGGGGGAGGGGCTAAACGAAAGAAGACTGGTAGAGTTTTAGTAGAATGTATAACAGAAGCTGCCATTACAAAGGAATAATTAATACAGCATATGAAATATTGCATGATAACTATAGAAATCAATCAGAGGAGGTTAGAAAGGATTGGAAAGAGAGATCAGATAAGCGATTCACAAAGAAACAATGGGAGGATATATGTATGTCTCCCAAATATGCAACAAAATCTAGAAGATTTAGGATTTTTGCCTGGGAATATTTACAGAGATATTATACCCCCAAGTAGACTCCAGAGAATTTTTCCCCAGGTAGACAGCAAATGTTGGAGGTGTGAAGGGGAAGAAAGAGGTAACTGGGAACTTATTTTCTTGGAGTGTGGCGAGTTGGTGGATTTTAATGATTCCCAGCAGAATGCACTGTTGGAGATTCTGGGTGGGCAGATTGGTGTGATGAAGGAGATGATTTTTCTGAACTATGATACAGAATCGGAAATGCCTAGACATAGTAAGGTCTTGCTGTATCTCTATTTATGGTGACTGCCAAAAAAGCAATTACTAGAAAATGGAAATCAAAATCTAAACCAACTATACTAGAAGTAGTGAATATAGTAACAGAGATAAAACAACTGGAACTGAGATCTTTAGAAAAGGGTAGGAGCAAAAAATGGGAGCTGTGGGAACAATACATACAGGGGAGAAATGAGGTTTAAAAAAGGCAGGGCTTAAATGAGCTATGTAATGTTTGACTGAAAATGATTATAAGTGATGTATAATGTTTGCATCTGGGAGTGTGTCAGTATGGTTTGTGATATACAATGCTGGCAACTAGGATTGTGTCGGTGTAGTTTGTTTCCATTTATGTAAATGTATGATTGCCTATGACATAAGTGATGGTTTAATAAAGATGTTTCTTGTTAAAAAAAAAGGCAGGGGTTTGAATAATTTATGTAATGTTGCTTAGGTTATATGATATATAGCAATATATGTGAAGTATAATGTTTGTAAATGTGAACTTATTAATACAATTTGACTGTTTTTATATAAATGCAAATTTTCCTATTTCACAATTGAAAATGCAATAAAGGTGTTTAAAAAAAAGATGAGTGCATAACTGTGCAAATGTTACGCTTGTCTCCACTCTTGCTTGTGATTTTCATGGATAGGATATAAAGAAGCAGACAGGGTCTGGAAGGTATCCAGGTTATGGATGTGAGAGTTGCATCTTTGTCTGCAGATAATAATGTCCTCCTAGCTTCAAGCGACAGTGATTTCCAGCATACACTGGAGCAGTTTGCTGCTCATCCTAAAGCGCCTGTAATGAAAAATCAGTACCTCCAGATCAGCGGTCATGGTTCTCTCCCAGAAAACAACAGACTGCTCCCTGAAAGTAGTGTAGAAGCAGCTACCTCATGTGGAGGATTTTAAATATCAGAGGGTGTTGTTCATGGGTGAAATTACAGGGGTCAGAAGATTGTCAGCAGATGGATGCAGCAATAATGGAGACACTGCTTTGGATAGGTGTATGAAGAACAAAATAAATCATAGGACAAAGCTCTGACAATACTGATATTTCCATGTCACTATCTTGCCTATGGTTGAGAGTTTTGGGTAGTGACTTAAAGGATTAAATAATAGATAAAATCATCAAAATGAGGTTCCTTCAATAGGTAGGCTAGCCCTGTGTAACAGAGTGAGAATCTTGGCAATCCGGAAGTATGTTCAACTACAGCATCAGCTCTTCTAAGTTGAGAGGAGTAAATTGAAGCACTTTGTGAAGGTGCTGCTGGGCACATCGTATTGGAGGAGTACCAAACCAGGGGATATTGGAAGGGCTAAGTTTCTCAGCTTGCCTAGGAATGCCTGAGGATTATGCAGATTAAGTTGTTGATTGTTGTTGGGGCTAGGGAAGTCTGGTTTAGTCTCCCTGTTCAGCTTGGTATCACCACTACCTTCACCAGGACAATTGCTTTAGAAAAGGAATAAGTCAACAAATTGTTGTGGTGTCCTCTTAATTAAACAATGTTCTCAAAACATGTATGTAAGTTTGCTATACACCCTAATTGTTCAACAAACACATTCTGCAGTAAATAGAAAGGGTTTTAAAAAATTAAGGGATGAAGTTGGCAAAATGGTTAAGGTGTTAATCTCACAGGCCCAAATACAAGGTTTGATTCTCAACCCTGGAAAACTGACTAAGCTTAAAATAGCCTACAATGGCAACTAACCCATTGCTTACCTATAAACCTATATTGCTATATTTAAAATCATCTGTTGAATAACTTAAAACATTTTATACTGAAAATCCTGCCCAGCTAGTCTGCTCTTATCTCACAGCACCCAAATCTGAAGTTGCTTCCTACAGACAACTTACTGCCAGTTATTAATTAAAACAACAAAAGCAAGCACAATAAATATCGTAAAGAAGTTTAAAATCACATCAAAGACCAGAACAGTGTAAAGAAAGCATACCTACTGTTTAACAACCACTTTTAGAAAATTAGGGCAAAGACAATTTTCCAGTAAAACAGTAGAGTGTTGTATTAAACTGTGTTCCCATATCTGGCACACGTGCATCTTTTATCAGCAATTTGTGTGGGATAAGCTCCATCATGGAATTCCAATTAGTCAGGCTGGATATGCCCTGGAACCATGATTAAGGACACCTATATGAAACCAATACTTACAAATAACACACAGGACACTTTCTCACGACACTGAATGACTACCTAAGTAAGGACATTAAAAATCTGTTCACAGTCATTAGTAATGAGTTTGGAATACAAGCCATTGAGTCCATAATGGTTCAAGGAATGGCCTTTGATAAAAACAAATGTGAACTTATAAGAAGAATACTTAGGTTGGTTCTTGAGAACAACATATTCATGTGCTATGGGAATTACTATAGACAAAAGCAAGGGGTAGAGATGGGTACACCATGCACCAATATTTATGCCAATCTAGTATTGGCGCATTGGGAGGAAAATGTCATTTTCAACATCATGCATGACTGGCAAACACATTTATGCCACTATGTTAGATTTGTGGATGGTATTTTTCTTTTATGGAGAGGTACACCCACTGAGTTGGAGCATTTTGTGGCATATATGGAAGGAAGTGCTGGATTCTTGAGGTTCACAGTACATTGTTCCAAAGATATAGATTTCTTGGACTTACATTTAACCTGGGATAGTAAGGGGAGCTTACATACATCCTTATACAAAAAGGAATGTTGGAAAAACAGTCTATTGTCATTTGAGAGCATGCATCCAAGGTATACCTTTGACAATATTGTAATAGGACAGGTGAATAGGATTTCATGTTTGTGTACACAGGAAGTAAGGTTCATGAAGGAACTAACTGTCTTGGATTCCAACTTAATTAACAGGGGATACAAGGAAGATAAGTTTAAAAGAATTATAAATGGGGGTAGATGTAATAGGGCTGATAAGAGCCAGACCATGGTTCTCATTGGGACAGGAATGTAATGCATCTAAGGTGGGTAACATTAACACTAATGATCAAAATAATTTACATATGATGTTAACGTACAATAGTGATATAGGAGGAATATGTGACATCATCAGACAGAACTGGAAAATCCTCTTAACAGATGATAAAATGGGAAATAAAGTGGGACAACGTCCTTATTTTGGTTTTAAGAGAAATAAAAATTTAAAGGATTTACTATGCAGTGAGATGAGAAGGACTAATAATGAATATACTCAGAAGAAGGGAACATTTAGATGTAGGATATGTAAGGCTTGTTCTTACATAATGGAGTTTAATCAGTTTATACACCCCAATACAAAAAAGGGATATTCATTGAACAAATATCCAGACTGTAGAACGAGAAATGTCATTTATTTATCCATGTGTCAATTTTTTTTGTCATTCTATGTAGGAAAGGCAAATTGTATGTTAAAAGATCGCATTTTGAAGCATTCATCTGACATTAGGTTAAAGAAGGAACATAATACCTTATATTAATGTGGCAGGAAATGTAGGACATACTTTTAAATTCATGATCTTGCAGTAAGTAAAAAATAAACACAAAAGGGGGTGATTTGGCAGGATACACAGAGTATAGTGAATCCAAGTGGATTATAGAATTCACAGCAGATAAGGCTCCTTGTTTGAATGGGTTAATAACATTGAAACCAGCATTAAAAAGGAGGAGAGTGCAATATTGATTGGAAAAAGTGATTGTCTGCTGCTAGTTTAAATGCTTTAGCAATTGAGATTTTTTTTTTTTTTTTTAGCTGATGAAGGGCTTAGACTCGAAAGTGCTCATGTACCTGTACTTTTATCTGGAATTTTATTAAAAGTGGAATCCAGCCTGGTGGTCCTACTGCTATTTTTTTCTACTGTACCTCTGAGATTTAACTGAGGAAAATTTGAGAAATAATGACCACAGTTTCACCAGTTCCATACAAGTTATAGTGACCTTTTTTGCACACCTCTGAGTTTTGATTTCGAGGAGTAATTAAGAAATGATAATCACACTGTTTCCAGCCCCTGCCACACACAAACACAAGCTATAGCAACCTTCTTTGCACACCTCTGAGCAGGGCCAGCTGTAGAACACGCGAGTCCAGGGCAGAAACCTGCAATAACTTCACTTCTCCAACCTGAGTTGTGAATGCTGCCAGGATCTAGATGTTCTGTGATGCATTTTATGTCTGATTTTTGAAAGATAATGACTTGTAATGTATGGATCACTGTGATTATGCTGTGAGTTTGGGGAAAAATGTGTTAAGTATCATTCTGACACTAGAAAGGTTCTTAACAAGCTTTTATTAAATGCCTCTCACTACTGCTAAGCTCTAGTCACACACTAGAGCACTGACAGCAATCTATGATCATCAGAAAGGACAGTGGGAAGCTATCAAGCACTTCATTTAGACTTTTTTCTAAAGTCTGACTGAAGTGTTTAATAGTCTGAATAAAGTGTTTAGCAGCTTCCCACCACTCTTCTGTGGTGGCTTCTGTGTGTGACAACAGTAAGTGTGTCACAGCACTACTGTACTTTCCTCTAAGTTTTGAATATATGGCTACTGGTTCGCATATCCTGCGGATGCAACTTTAGCTTCATTTGAACTTTTCTATGAAATGTCTGTGCAGTAATTTCAAATGTAACTCACATTTACACTATATACATCTTGTGTCATGGTAGTAGACAGTTAAAACCTGCCCTTTTTGATTACTACGTGCCCCTTTTGTCTCCTGCCCCAGCAGTCTTGATCAGCTTCTGGCACCTGTGGTTATAGGTTTAAAAAATAAAGTAACAAGGATATTTTCTCTCCGATTACGAGACAGACTTTGGATTAGGCCGTGAGAGTCAAGTGGCTCTTTGATGATTGGATGCGAGATAGGATCACTTATGTGGCTCTGCTTGACAAGAGCACAGGAAAATAATTTTCTTGGGTGGCAAAAGCCAGGGTACCGTTTGGCTAGGCTTATATAGGCCCTAGGGCCAATAGCCTAGTACCTACCTATGAACAACAAATATAAGAGAAAAAAGGAGGGTTTATTTTATTTGTATATGACAGACCCTGAACACAAATCAAAACATGGGGTTGAGTTTAGAGTATAATTTAGGTAACATTTTATTCTGGCATTGATGGTTCTACACTAACATACACGCACTATCTATAGGCCCTGATTTGGACTCAGATTTTAGCTCTGTTCCTTCTAAACCTGTTGACTTTTAAAGATACACTGGTGAATTAACCCCAATAAATAATGACAATAACTTGATCTATAGACTCATTTTATTTATGAAGATGTAGCTCTACTCACACTATTATTCTGTCAACGTTTCAAGTTAATATTACTAATATTTTAAAACTGTCCCGATTATTTCTGGATGTGTCTCTGGAGCTATATGCATTACATATATTACGTGAAAAGTTAAGAAAGCTGTATCGTAGTTACACACTCTTCAAATTCTACCATTTTAACTCACGGGGAAATCGTCGCAGTGTCGACAACTTGTATTACATGTGGTTGAACCTTGGAAGTCAGTTAGCAAAGGGAAGGACAATGCTTTGAAACAAAACACATGTAGTGAATAGTGAACATTACACTACAGTTTTAAATCCGGCTATATTATACATAGGTGAGTGAAAACAATGGAGTTTCTGCGACTCTATTAACTTAATAGAGAGGAAAAAGAGATATATGAATCACTGGGCGGAAAGTATATGGCAACATTTTGGTGACGTAATAACGGCTTCTAAAGTCAAGAGTTGTTAGTTGTAATGGTAAGGACCTCTTACTTTTACTGCCTTTATTTTATTTCAGGTTATGCGAAGATAATTGATTTCAGCATGCGCTACAAAAGTGGTTTGTGAGTCGTAAGTGGAAAGAAAGTGCCTGGAAGGTGGTATTTTTATATATAGGCTAAGTCTTTTAAATTGTTTTTTTCTAATATGATATATAGTATTGTTTCATAGGACGTTCCGGCTGTTTGTTGTAAATGCTAAAGTTAACTGTGCCTTTTATAAAAAAACATAAACTGAAAATGCGTTGTTGTCATAACTTTAGTAGCAATTCATTATTATGAGCCACCACTGTGCTTGATCGTCCGAGAGTTGGAACGTTAAATCCAAGCCACGCCTGAATCGCGTTTTGCAAAACACTAGATGTATTTTGTTGATTCTGAGAAGAGAACTGTTTAGCATGTAACATAACGAATTTCATCCAGTATTGTTTCATCTACCAATTTCCATGTAAGCGTGATATTTGTTTTGAATTTAACTTTGTACGTCTGGCCCAAAACTAGGGACACTTTTTAAAACTCTTACTACTGTAAGTTGATAGACTATGAACATGTAGATTAGTATGTATTTTCTGAAGTAAAAGACGTCTGTAGCTCTAACTGGAATCCGTTACCTTTTGTCATTGAATCGCTTGGCTTAGGAGGAGCAGAGAAATGTTTTGCCAAAAATCGAGAGCTACGAACCGAGTTAGAGCAGATGACAAATGACCAATGTTAGCCTCATTCTGAGAGGGACACAGACAATAAAACCTGTACAGTGAAATTAAAATGAGGACAGTGGAAAGAACAAGCGTACCATATGCATGTTTTAGAATAATAAGGCCACTGTGAGCATGGAACATTGAGTTTCAGGTACACGTGTGGAGAGTTAAAATGGGTGTGAATACATACATATCTTACACAAGGATGGCCCCTCTAAAGATCCAGTCACTGTAGCCCATCAACTTCACCAGCCTTGTATGCAAAGGCATGCAGGCACCTTAACTTATCTAAATTCCCCGTCAGTTTGGCTTTGGTGAAGGGTAGGTCCTGTCTCCTGAAAAGGTCACGGAGGTTGTGAACAGTGGCTGTTCAGTGCACATTACTTATCTCATTCTGGCTGAAGTTATTTTACACCATTACTCGTACTGTTATTGTAAAAAGAAAAAAAGACAAACTCATTGTAAACCTCGTGTCATCATCTGAATTACAAACTGGCTCTCTGTCAAAGTCCAGATTGCGAAGATTGCTGGTACCCTCCCTGGATGTAAAACTGCTTTAAAGGGACAACCCCAGAGTCTAAAATTCTGACTGAAGGAAACTTGCCCCTCTACCTCCCATTTGTCACCACCTACTTAGACCACATCATCATCAGCCCTACTGTTAGTTTCAGTTTACTTTATGCATCCCTGTTTTCATTCCCTCTGGTGAACACAATTAACAATATTTGGTTTTTGTTGAGGCTTTCAGTCCCCAATCAGTGGGAAACAATACGGTTATTACATTTTTGTGTGTGATTGTGGTGGGGGTGGTTAGGAAAGGCTCTCAATGTTTATTGTTTCTGAACTCTTCAAATTGCTTATCTTAATTGTGTAGCACATTATTTATTCTGCATAATGTAATTGCAAGCAGTATAGTCAAAAAAACTACAGTTTAATAAACTCATACTAAATTTTAGCAGTCTCTTGACGTATTCTCCTTATTCCGCAATAAAATAAGCTCAGAATTAGTATGTAAAACTATCACAGGTTGCTGTACTGCACAGTCCCCATTGTGACAGTAAGTTTTGGGACTTCACTGTTTAAAATGAATCTGTTGCTTGTGTCACGCTAATGTTTTTTTTACAGTCTGTCAGAAAACCGTTACACTTGGCTAGTTAGTATTCACAGATCTGAAAACAAAACATGAAAAAAAGAGAAGACTGCTTCTACTTCTGTTAGAATGCATGGATCGTGCAATCCCTAACAGAACCAAGATGCCATCCTCCAAAAAAGGAAGCCAATCTGGTGGTCCCCTGCTATAAACAAACTCTACAACAGAAGAAAGAAACTGTTGCAAAAAAAAAAAGAGTAAAATCCCATGATTGGAGGAACTCTACGGTCAGTCTCAAGTAAGAAGCTGAGATCCCTCATAAAATCCTCCAAAGCTAGTTACGAAAAAAAAATTGCCACTGATTCTAAAGACAACCACAAAGCATTCTATAGCTATGTCAAGAATCTCAATGGCAACACTCGGATCTGCTCTGAGTTACAGCACAATGGCAATAAATATACAGAACCAACTGATATTGCCAGCATCCTGGCAGATAGGTTCAGCGCTAACTTTACCCCTCTCTCATCCCCTAAAGGGCCCATCTCTATACCGGAAGAATGCAAAGTACCTGTAATCATGGCTGCACAGGTTAAAAATACTCTTTCCAAAGCCAAGAACCCAGCATCCATGGGACCTGACAACATCCCAGGCTGCATTCTACATGAATTGCAGAATGAACTGGCACCCCCACCTAAGTATCATGTTCAATCATAGCCTCACCTCAGGCTGTGGGCCCACTGAATGGCGCACAGCAGCTGTTATCCCACTCCACAAAGGGGGAGCCACCACGGACCCCGGGAACTACCTCCCCATTAGCCTGACGAGCCTGGTCTGCAAGGCTGTGGATCGTATCATCATGGAACTTATAAACAATGACATTGGTAATCTCCAAACTCTAGACCCCTACCCAGTTCTGGTTTGTAAAAGGCAGATCATGTCTCCTAAACCTGATAGACTTCTTTGAAGCGGTCACCAAAGCTGTAGATTAGGGTAAGGTGGTACACACAGCCTATCTAGATCTCGCCAAGGCTTTTGACACCATCCCCCACTCTGAAATTATAAACAAATTCGCTAAATTAGGTATAAATCTCTGTCACAAAATGGGTTGCCAACTGGCTTACTGACTGAACCCACTCTGTGAAAGTAGCCAACTTCAGACCAGTGACAAGTGGAGTACCACAGGGTTCAGTCCCAGGTCCTCTCCTGTTACTAACACAGAAGGTCTTTGGCTAACAACTTTCGCAGATGACTGCAAACTAGGAGCCATAATCAAATCTCCTAATGATATGGACATCCTACAAAAGGGCCTCACTGAGGCAGATGACTGGTGCCAAAGCCATGGCCTCAAGCTCAATGCCAAAAAGTGCATTGTCATCTCTTCTGGTAAAAACTCTGTACCCATGAACTACCACATAGGCGTTAGTCTACTTAACACCGAAAGTGTGATAAGAGACCTTGGGACACAGGTGGACAGTAGACTCTCCTTTGATAAATCACATTGCCACAGTAGTCAGGAAATCCTTTGTACGTGGCACACCTCATCACAAAAGGTTTCTCATCCAGGAAAAAAGAGGTCATTGTTCCCTTCTACTCATCACTCATTAGACCCATTATAGAGTACAACGCCCCTTTTGGTATGTACCTCACAAGACATCTTCAACAACTGGAAATGCCACAGGAATGCCTCACAAAGAGGATTACCAGCCTCAAACAGATGCCCTACGCAGACCGTCTCAAAAAAAACTCCAGCTTTACTCTGTCGCATATCGCCTACTCCGAGGCGATCTCTGCCTAACGTACAAAGCTATGTCAAACCCAGAGCTGTTGGACATGCTCCACATAAATAAATCCCAATCCCTCCGAGCTACACGCTCTAGGGACCTAAACATTGTCACCACTATAGACAGAACATGCTGGAGAGAGAGATTCCTATCTGAGAGACTTCCCGTACTCTGGAACAAACTACCTATCTATATCAAACAAAGCTCCTCATTAGCACTCTTTAAGGAAAAACTTGATGATCGGATAGGTGGTAGGAAATTCACCCCGGGGATCACTTCTGTGGCTCTGCTTGACAGGGGCACAGGAAAATAATTTTCTTGGGTGGCAAAAGCCAGGGTACCGTTTGGCTAGGCTTATATAGGCCCTATGGCCAATAGCCTAGTACCTACCTATGAACCTCTCAGAGTGCTGCAAGTTTGTACAGAGCAAAGGGCAGTGATGGGTAACATCATAGCACTTGGCTAGCATTGATAAATCTGCACAAAATAAAATGTGAAATGAACATAAAACTCTGTTCACTAATGTTTTAGCTTTCTATTGCTCATATGCTTTCCTGCAAGGTAGTAGCAAGCGAGGTCATGAAATTCCTGAAAGGCTATTTTTCTCTTGAGGATAGAAGCCACATTTGAGACTAAGGAATGACTTGGTGAGAGCTGTTTACAACAACTGCTATTTGAGAGGGAATTTGACTAAGACCATTGAAACTTCCTGTAAGCATCCCTCCCCACAGCCAAAGCTGGGACATGCTCAGAAAGCCAGACTGAAAATATAAACAAAACATCTCTGGGACTATCCTTTTAAGGTCAGTATGATTGAAATACTACCTGTCTTCTATAGCATTGATTTTTGCAGACATTGGTCCACTATCCCATAATTGTGGTTGACCAAGTTTGCTGATAACTGCAAGCTGAGTGCCGTTATCCTCCCATTGATGGCAAACATCGTCAGCAAGGGCTAGAAATATGTACATACCTGGAGTACTGAAAACTGTCTAGATAATTCAAAAAAGTGTAGTGCAGTAGCATTTAGTTAAAAAAAAAAAAAAAAAATGTTCCCACCTCATCAAGTAAACACTGTCATAAGAGACTTGGGCACTTGTTTTAACCATTACTATTTGGCTAAGTAAGGGAATGTCTGCAAATCCAAATAAATCATCTTGCCACTGTACACATCCTTTATTTATTTAATTAACATTTGTTTACTGGGAGTGTTGGACTGAGCCAAAGGCCCGTTTTCAGCAGTGGCCCAGGGAGAAAACCTCCACATACAGTACACCGACAAAAAAAAAAAATTACAAAAAATAGATATAAATACAGTATAGTTACAAAAATGTACAAGACAAAAAATACAAAAAATTATACATAGTTATAAAAAATATGATAAAAGTTTAAATAAGAGGCATTAATGATTAAATAGTAGAAATGTGAAAAAAGAGTAAGATACAAATAGTTATTTAACCATTATTATAGAGTGATACAGAAGTAGTGTGGGAGGCTTGGGTAAGGGTATTTAAGAAGGGAATAACTGAGTAAGTGTACTAGGTGAAGAGGAAACTAGTGAGTCTGGGTATATTGAGTGTGTTGGAATAGAATTAAAGGTGGACAATAATAATAATGAGACAAGAGGTAGTGGTAGGGTTTTACCCCGGAGAAGTACAAGAGCAGAGCCATTTGTTTCTGAAATGATCCATAAGCAGACATTTGAATTTCTTAAGAGTTATTTGAGCTCAGAATACTTTGAGGAATTGTGTTCCAGATTTTTGATATCTTATGTGAGTGCAGGGACTTGCCTGAAGAATTATTTGCTTTTCTGACTTGTAGTAGCAATTTATTAGAGGGTCTTAGAGCTCTGTTGTTACAATATGGTTGAACTAGGTTTTGAAGGACTGGGCGGTTTGTGGGTTGAGGTATAACGTAGTGGGCAACAATTAGTTGATTTATACACAGTAAGTGGGGAAGTTCAACCCAGTTTACCTCACTTATGGTGGTACAGTGATGTGTTCTGTTGGGGTGATTAAGAGCAAACCTAGCTATTTTGTTATAACGGGTCTCCAGTTTAGTTAACTCTGACTTTCTAAGATTTGTAAGTATGGGTGAGGCATACAAGAGTGTGGAGAGAAGGTATGTTCTGGCAATGGCATGCCTGGTGGAATTGGTGAGAAATGATTTGTCTCTATAGAGGAAACCAAATTTAATGTGGACCTTTTTTATGGTTAAAGCTAAGTATATATCAAATGTCAGTGAGTTATTAATTGTGACTCCTAGAAGTTTTGTGTGCTCAACAGGTAGTATTTTGGTATTATTAGAGGAGTAGATAGCAAATGGTGGTTGACTTCAGTTTGAGTTATTTGTAAAAATTATAAGCATTGTTTTGTTTGGCTTAAGGATTGGTTGATAGTTTGAGAGAGATTTCTCGACATCTGAAAGTACACTTTGTGTTGTTTCATGTAGCTTGGAAAGGGTAGGGGCAGAGCATATGAGGGTGGAATCGTCTAAATATAGGATAAATATGGCATTATTTGTAAAAGATTACAGTTTGTTAGTGAATATAGAGAATAGTAATGGTCCTAGGATAGACCCTTGTGGGATATCCAACGTTGATAGGAAGTAGGGGGAGAGAGTAGCTGACCACTTGACTGCTTGCTAGTGATTAGTAAGATGGCTACAAAACCATGTTAGGGCAGGTTGGGGTAGATTGAGAGGCTAGTTCGAGTAGTAGCTTTTGATGTGAAATAGTGTCAAATGCTTTTAACATATCTAGGAAAATAGCTGAGACAAATTGACCACTGTTTCTGAGTTGGTTAATGATATCAGTAAAGTAAATGAATGCAGTTGTATCACTGTGTGTAGGTTGAAAACCATGTTGTGTCTTAGAAAGGAGGTTGCTGTTTAGTAAGTACTGTAGGGGCTGTTTGTTTATGCATTTCTCAAGGATTTTGGCTAGGGGCCAAATATTTATTAGATTAAATATGAAATATTTATTAAATATTTATTAGAGCCACCATTGAATACAGTGCCCCCATTAGTATGTGTAAGTCAAAGTATATTGCTTAACTAGAAAGGCCCCACAGACTTTACCAGAAAAAGGGCTTAAATCTTTCAAATATCTTGATAGATTAGCAAAATGTTGCCTACAGCTAGCTCTGAGGTGACTTGTCTTTCTTTTCAAGCTGTGAAAGACCCAGTTCTATCTGGACCTCTCTTTATTTGCAAAATCATTGGTTTTACAAACCCACGCACAAGGGACCTAAATCTACACCATCCAGTAAGGCTCACTGGAGAGATTGAGTTAGGAACCTGTGTATTCCTATCCTATGGAATAAGTTATCACTACAGGTTAAAGTACTATAAATACTAATCTTAAAGATACTTAATAAAGATTGGATGGTAGACACATTTATACCAGAATTGTCATGTATTGTCATGCTCGACTTGGTAGGTACCAAGGTTAGTGGGTTTACTTAAAAGGTGTGTATGGCTAGGCATCTTGTGGTCCCTGTAATCACTTGCTTAGTATTGTTCCTTTGTATAGAATTTGGGGTAGGAAAATGTCTCCACTGGGAAAATGTCTCCTTAAGATCAGTGGAGAAAGATTCCCATAGTTATTGTTTTAGTATAGAGACATATCTCTCAGCTGTCCCCGATTTTTGTATCAAAAACAACCTTGGTTAGCATGCTCATCCTCCAGCTGCGGTATTTTCCTTGTGCATGTCAGTATTCTTCCAGTAACCCTGCCATATTGTGCTACCTAGTCTGATGAACATTAATTACAGTGTCTGCAGACAGTATCCCATGAGTGTCTGTTTAAAGGTCTTCATCCAGATGGTCCCGATCTAAAGGTAATGTGTGTACAGCGATCGCATGGGAAAATTTTGAAATTGGCACAGCGTATGTGCACTTTAGTACTAAGTTTTATAATCTGATATCTGCTATCCCATTATGTGGTGGCTGCCTTGTTTTAGTTCTCTAACTAATGCTGTATCCATAAAGGATGTTAGAGGCACCACATGCTGAAGAATACAGGATGCAGCAGTTGTTACGAGCCTAGTAAAACTGAGTCAATTTTAAGTTAGGTAGTGGCCTTTTTAAACTGAAACAGCTTGACTTCCACACAGGACAGCCCTAGTGTGTTGTAGCCCCGGTTTCTAACTTTACAGTCTTGTTCCATTTCCCTAGAAGTAAACCACCTCTCCATTTTTTGCATAGTCCATCCTTTATAGATTTCTGGGTAATTGATGTGATTTGTGTCATAGTAACTAGATTGGGTATTTTGTCAACACGTGAAACGACTGCTTGCTTGTATCAATTGAAACACTGCTTACAAACTTTTATCCAGACTAGGCTTAAAAACCTTAGCTTTGGCCGGCTAAGAACTAGCTGTATTCAACTGGATGTATAAGAGAATTTAAGTACCTTTATCTGCACTTTTTTTTAAAAAAATACAGTATTTAAATTGATTTTAACTGTGTTGCAGGAATATTAACTGAACTGGAAGTTAGTCAGTGTTTGCTGAATTTTATTATTTGCTAGTAATTACAGGTGTGGGGGTAGCCACGTTCTTTGATTTCCTGTCCTTGCCTATTTAACTCATTCACCCAGAGTGCCTTCTCATGGCGCCTGTGCCTTTAAGGCCGAGCGCGCCATGAGAAGATACAGTTTTCAAGCCATTCACCCCGAGTGCTTCCACAAGCGAGTGAAAATGTACTGCTAATTTTTACTGCAACTTAATGTAAAACACTCTGAAATCGTAACTAAATATGTAATTTATCATATCTAGTTACGATTCAGTGTGTTTTAACATTAAGGTCACATTGAAGATTTTTAAAAAAAGTTTGAAAAGTTCTTGCTAAGCAAGTGGTGGCAGCCAATCGATTCTTGCATTCCGAGCCACCACTTGCATAACACCTCCACCCCATAACCAAGCTTCTTTGTTTGCCCCTAATAATAGCGGGTCCAGCAGCAGGTATTTCGCTCTTTTGCGAAGAACTGGAGATTTTACCTGCTACTGGATCCTCTACTTTACACTACGAGGAGTTCCTGCTCAGCCAGTTTCAATTACCGGTCAGCTCAGCACAGCAACTACCTTCTCTTCCTGCCGCTCCCTACCCAATTGGTAAGGTATTGTACATGTTTCTTCCTGTAATACCACCGGTTTATTTTAACGCCAAGATTCCTGTGTTTTCTTTGTTCCAAGATGTTGTCTACAGTTGGACCCTTTTTTTTTCGTGCTTGTGCCTTTCGTCCTAAGTTGAGGTCCGGATCAGGGACGCCGGGAGGCATACTGATTTCAGTACAATTTGTTTAGAAGAGGGGTAGCTTTTAAAAAAAAAAAAAACCTACGTACATACTTTTCATTTAAGTGTGGGCGGACCAGTACCGGCTTTCATGAGTGGTGGGCATTGTCGTGGAGCAAATTGGGCTGCCTTTCTCACCTGCCGTGTATGTCCTGCTTCCTGGTGTGTTCTGAGTGGTGAGGCGAGTATATCAGCATGCCAGTGAGTATATTGGTAAGATAAATATGAGAAAGTAAAAAAAATCTGTCTTGGCTTCTTTTAGTGGTGGTTTGTGGGCTGGAGGGAGCCGCGGTGGCCATTTCACAAGCTGGTGGACTTTTCTTGGCTGGAATAGCAGTGGGGACATGGCAGATGCCACTCTACTTTTGCAGAATATCTAATGTTAACATTTATTACATGTGTGTGTTTTTAAATAAAACAGCTTGGTGAATTCCACAGGGAGGAGGTTACACATGCACAGTGCAATGTAAAATAAAAAAATAAAAAAATAAATAAAAGGGAAAGGGGCCAACCGCATGTATGGGTTCCCTCATTCGGCTTGTATATTTGGTTGGGGGCAGCTATGGTTGGGGTCTCTTTGGGAGTTGGGGTTTGACTTGGTGTTGGCTATGTCAGTTGGAGTGTGGTTTTTGGCTGGTTGGTGGCAGGTCACTGAAGCCAGTGTTGGACATGGAGACATGCAGGTGACTTTGAGACTTCATGCTCTACAGAGAGTTCATGAGGCAAAGCCAGTGTCTTGTCGGGTCTGTAAAGGTAGACGTATTTGGAGAGCGTTGCTGGTTGTGCTTTTGGTCCACTTTTGCATTCTGTTTTGTGCAGACTGGTTGCTTGCGAGCTTCATAGGTATGTTGTTAGGGATCAGAAGAACAGTTTAGACACTTGGGTTTATGATGCAGTGCAGAATTTCCAGGTCTTTTACATTTTGATCTGTTACTCAGGGTTTTGGTGGTTTGTTGTGATGTTGGTCGCTGAGATCACGGTTGATATAGGGACGGTTTAATTTTCAGCGATCGTTCTCAATAGTGGTCTATAATAAAAGTTTGCAATTGAGCTGCGATGTTGTTGGGATGGCATATTTATTGAAGCATTGGATGTTGCTAGACCATCCACAGCCATGGGCAGAACAAGCAAAGTGCTTTCAGTTATATTAAACTTGAAAAGGCTTGAGATTCTAGCATTTCTTATGTTTCTGTTGATAACGCTATCATGGTTTGCAAGGGTTAGATAACGTACCAGCCAGTTGGAAGTGAGCAATTTCCCTTTTCGTGGTGCGGAGTTTTCACTAATGAACACGGTGAGTAATCAGAACTGGTTGTGTTTCCCAAGAAATGAATTATTTTGCAATTGTTTTTTTCTTGTTAGACGTACAGTATTGGAACAAGTCGATATGTTTACTGCAGCATTTTAAGGGCCTAAAGTAGAGAGCCAAAGCACGTCATATCTTAGGTTCTTATTTTAGCAGAATTTTAAAATACAAGATCATAAGTAGTACATTCATGCGGTTCCTTTTGTGAATGTAAACTGTTATTGTTGGGTTATATGTGCTCCCTTCTGGGAACGGACTAGCTGGTATACTGTAGTTATTATTTTTTACCACGATTTATGTGATGTTTTATTTGATGGGTTAAACATGCCCTTTTGTTTACTTTATCGCACTTTTAATATTTTAAATGAGAGTGATTTGCAGGAAGTGATATTATGCCACGTCACTCTGTTATTTTAAATTTAAAAAGTTGGCGAACTTTTTCTTACATTCTGATGAATCTTCTGCATTGGCATGAGCGAAAACGCCTTTATTGTGTTGAAAATAAATTGCGTTAAGTAAAGTATTCGTTCGGTTCTTGCTTTGTGGACACCAGTTTGTGTTTTGAGTGTAAGGTTTTGATATCACTGTGCCAAATAAAGTCATTCTTGTTGCATTTTTGGTAAAAAGCGTATACTTAAAAACTAATAATAGTGTAGTCATGTGAGAAGTATGATATTTAGTCTGAGGTGTATTGACGATTTCTGTTGGTGATAACGCATTTAAATATCAATTTATTCAGTAGTTATTTGATCGGTAATATATTTTTTCTTTAGAATTAAATGACTCGTCTCAAAGTTGGGGTCCAGAAAGTCAGAATTTATGGAATGGCTGAAAGAACATGTTACATTAAGCAAAATTAGTGTTTTCTGTTTTGAGGCAAGACCTCGGTATTTGTGATTCTTACAGTTGTGGGTAGTTGTATGGCTACAAATCTGGATATACTCCAGACATGCCTGTCAGCCTTTGAGGTTTAGAAATCATAGTACATGCAGATTAGAAAATGGAGTACTTAATTTTTCACACTATGCTGTTTTTAAGGCAAACTCGCTCCTAGCTAACCAAATTAGCCAGGGGTCCGGAGTGCATCTGCATTGAAAGCCAAGCTGTCCACCGGGGGGAAAAGAAACTGAAAACTTAAGAATATTTTAAGCCAGCACTGCACTTTGCTAACTGCATTTAAACTGCATTTAACTGAATTACTGCTTCATGTTTGCTGTTCGTGACTGCTTTTATGCCGTGATTTTGAAATTGTGTTTTCATTGCCTTGTATACCATCAGCTAGATTCAGACCTGCTGAGTCTAGATTGGTATCGCTGTGCTGGATCATAGGAGGTTGCTAGGCTAATAGCCCTGGGCCTTTATAAGCTTAGCCAAGAGTTTATCCCCAAAAAAGAAATCTCATTCAGCACCTGTCGCCTCTGTCAGTGGGAGACACAGGTGGAACCCCTGGGACATATTTGTGGTTTCCCATCCACTCATCAAGGTTGCACTTGAAGAGGGTAAGCGAGGTACTCTGTTTGACAAGTATGGGAAGCTTATTCCAGAGACAGGGCGGCCTCTGGCAGACAAATCTGTCTCTCCAGCAGGTTGTGTTGATGCTGCATCGAGCGGGTAATGCACAAGGGATTAGACTTATTGATGTGGAGCATCTCTAGCAGGGCAGGGTCTGATATTGCCTTGTAGGCAAGCCACAGATCACCTCTAATCAATCTGTATGATACCGAGTAGTGATAGTGATTTGAGCCTGTCTGCATAGGATAGGTGTTGTAGGCCATGGATTCTCTTTGTGAGGTATTTCTGTGGCCTTTCCAGTTGGTGCAGGTGTTTGAAGAGGTACATACCAGACAGGGCATTATACTGAATTATTGGCCTAATGAGAGTGGAGGACAGAGAAGTAATAACCTCCTTTTTTTCTGGATGCAATCCCTTTACTTATGAGATGAACCAAGTAAAAGGTTTTCATGACCACTGCCACTACATGATGGTCAAATGTGAGATTTTTGCCAGCATGAGTACCCAGGTCTCTCACTACAGGTTGCGTGCTTAGAGGGTTGCCGTAGATGTGGTAATCAGTAGGGCCATTTTTTTTGCTGAATGGTATGATATATTTTTGAGTTTAAGACCACGACTTTGGCACCAGTCATTTTGTTGCTGAGAGACCCTCTTGCAGTATGTTAACATCATTTGGGCAGTCAATGACTGGACCTAACTTATACTCGTCCACAGAGTTGGTCAGCTACAGGCCTTTTGTCTTTGCCTGGACCTCTGAGAAGTAGATGCCAAAACTGTAGGGGTCCCAGGCCAGATCCCTGGGGAACACCACTAGTGACAGGTCTGCTCTTTCATGTGCAAGGGGGCTATGATTTGAAAACATCCCAAAGTTCATCTTTATCTACCACTGACAAAATGTATTTTCTTTGAATGTGGGTTTCTATGCTGTTTCAATGAATGTGAGTTTTAAGGGCAGAGAAGTTTTAATGGTAAGTCTAGTTTCATTGTGAGACTGCATTGCTTTGTTTAGCAGATATTTATTGGTGTTTGTGCTGTAAAATGCAAAATAAAACTTTTCTGGCAAATCATTTAGGCATGAAGTCACTAAATAATGACCAAGTTTCAGACGCCATAATCTTCAGAAAAATGCATGCTAAAGCAAGACCTGATATTCTATCAACTGTCTTAAGTTTATACAAGATCAATTTTAGTACTGTTTGTATATTCCCCAATATATTTGGCCTTGTCCAGATTTCCTGCATTAAGAGGTTGAGAGGTATGTGCAAATCGCTTTATAGAATTGGGAGTACCCAAACCACTCAACTGGCCCCAATTTTGGCTCAAAATGTTGCTCTCCCCCAATAATCTCTGCAAAATAGCAATTTTGGAAGAAAACTTGGAGGGTTTACTTTTATAAATAACTGTAATGATCAGAGTTATAATGATCAGAGTTATACATTACTTTAATGCATGTAGATTCTCTAATTTTGTCAGCTGCTCAAGTTAACTGTGCTCATATTAAAATGGTGTCCCTTCTTTGACAGGTTCCCAGCTGTATTGTCTGGCAACTTTATATTTTTGCATTACACTTTTGGTCCGTTTTTCTGGCAAATTAGTGGCAAATCATTAAAGACTGAAGTTAGAAAATAATGGCAGACATTTGAGTTTCAGATTTCATACCTTTCAGAAAATTGGGTAATGTGTAGTTGGAGAGAACTGGTATGTGCACATTATACTGCATGGGTCATGTTTGATTTTACAGCTTGTGTATACTCTGCTCTACTAATGAAGTCACTGGGGCTACTGTTTCATGTTGGTTGTCGTGAATACTTGGAAGGGCTGCTCAAAGGGTTGTTGATGGATGTTGCATTCTGGTGCTCGTGCATAGTAGGGCAAACTGCGAAAGGGGTCGCTGGGGAGATGTTGCATTTTGATTTTACTTCTGGGTCCTGTGTTGCTGAGCCGCTAACTCTTCGTGGTTTTGGTTTGCTTTTTTGGACTTCCTGGAGGGTACAGATCTTTATTGTTGGTTTGTAATAGGAGCTTATGCTATGCCTCTATAGGAATAACTGCTTCAAAATAGATCTCAAACAGTACTCCGATCAGTCCTTGTCATGCTGTGGGGTGCAGAAAGGTTTTGATAAAATCACCGCTGTTTTGGCTATAGTGTGGTAGGGACGTACGATCTGCAAGATATTATCGGGCTTTCCACCGGCAGGTTGTGTTTGGTGGGGAGGGGTCTGTGTAGTTACTAGCGCACGAGGGTGGGAATAGCCAATCGCATTCAGATTTTTACTTCCACCGAGCCAGCTTTTTGATACTTGACTGATATACCAAGGCGAACTGTGTAGTATGGATACCAAAAAGCTAATGTCTTTTCCTGGAAGAAATGCATAAAGTCCTAGCGAAATGGGATAAGTAAAATATAATCAGAAACGAGCGAACTACTGAAAGCGGACTCTTTATTCACACTTGGTAAGTGCTTTCACTGACTGATATGCCAATGCTCGCTTCTGTTTTAGCAATTTTTGTTGTATAATCCAAGGCAGAGTCGGCAGACCCGTATGTGGAATGGTATCTTGACAGTTATGTACAAGATGAAAGCATTACTGCATTCTCCTAAGTATGTAACTTTGTCGGTTTACCGGGGCAGGAAGGGACACGATGTTCTAACCAAGCTGTATGCTAATTGTCTATTCTATAGTTATGAAAGTTTCTGTGTGTGTACATAGACAGACTTGCACCTAGTTTTTAGTTTGCTTTTTCAGTCATCCGTAGCATTCACAGTAGTATGATAAAAGAAGTGTGCATTTTAATATTTTCAAGTAGTGTAGTAACCTAAAATATGGCACCTTCAAAGTGTAGTCCACCAAGATGCAAGGTGTTGAGAGGGGCTAGAGAATGTGCATGTATTTTTGTCTCTCTCTATTGGGCATACTGATCTTCCTGTGAACATAGCTCTCAATTGTCCAGATTTTTCCCTTGTATTCTGTTTGTCATAAAATTTTGTTTTTCTGGCCCATTTTTTTTCAAATTGATGAGGATTAAGGTCAGAAAATGTTGATAGTCATTTGAGTTTCAGACTTCATAGCCTTTGTAATAGGGCAAAACCTGTTCTATCAACTTTTTACAATTTTAAAAGCAATGTTTAAAATTGTCCCTATCTTTGGGCCTTTATCCTCCCGTTATTTATGGCTTTGTCCAGATCCCCGAATGGGGCCTGTATGTTGTACTCATAGGCAGATAGCAAAGTTTGTTTGGGACATAGGTTATGGAAATTATGATTTTTTTTCATATTTTGGTAAATAACTTTGCAAGGGAGCATCTGCATGTGCCAAGTAATATCTCATTTTGAAGAAAGTATTGCTGGTTCCAAAATAGTAAAATAATTGTTCTTGTATGTTTGACACATATGCAGATATCAAAGTTTGTTTGGTACTTATGATTATGTAAATTATAATTTTTTTCCTATTTTGATAAATAATTTTCAAAGGGAGCATCTGAATGTGCCAAATATCCCATTTTGATGACCCATTATAGCATGATATAAATTGAGGATACCATGCTATATTGAGCAAGTTAGGAAGTAGGATTTCTCTGAAAATAAATTCTACTTTGGTATAGGATTACTGAAGGAAGACAAGATGTCTGGTAATGTATCTACAATGCACTGTATACCTATCAGTATCATGGATGTCAGACACAGGGAGATCAACCAATATATTTTCAATGTTTTATATCAAACTCAAAGCTTAGAAAGGCCTTCAAAGAGTTTAACAGATCCTACGTCAAATGCTCTGCCACAGTAGTCCAAATCTCTTTCAAACGATGAAGTTTACAATTGTTATCCTGAGTGACATTTATACTTTGTATTGTTAAATGATCTGAATTTTTCTTTATTAATGTATGACAGTATAAAATTGTTTTGTGGAGCTTTTCAACTGGGCCTCTGCTGAAAAGGCATTTGTTTCCTAGCTGGACTTTCCCAGTAAAAAATGAAGGTAAATAAATACATGTATGCATACATACATACATGTATGGGTCTACTTTATAGGTTCATAGGTTCATACTAGGCTATCTGCCCTAGGGCCAGAATGTGTTTGGCTTTCGCCACCCAGATCGCCTCTGAGCAGGCGGTATGCCACTGAGTAGAGATGGAGTTTCTTTAACCGGGCAGCATATGGCATCTGTTTCAGACCTTTGATCCTCTTGGTGAGGTACTTTTGGGGTCTTTCCAATTGCTGCAAGTGTGTGGTAAGGTACATCCCAAAAGGCGGATTGTACTCCATTATGGGCCTGATGAGGGATAAGTAAAGAGGCACGATGACGTCCCCTGATCTAGATGTGAATCCCTTCATGATTAGGTGGGCTATATAAAATGTTTTTCTAACCACTTTGGCCACGTGGTTGTCAAATGAGAGATTGCTATCAAGTTGGGTACCCAGGTCCCTAATTGCTTCTTCCAGATTTAATGGATTACCACTTATGTGGTAATTTGTGGGCACTTTGTTTTTGCCAAAGGGGATGACTATACACTTTTTGGCGTTTAGCTTGAGGCCATGGCTCTGGCAACAGTTGTCTGTTTCTATGAGGCCCTTTTGTAGGATGCTTGTCAGCTGGAGAGTCGATTATGGCATCCAGTTTGCAGTCATTTGCGAACTTGGTCAGCCACAGTCCTTCCATGTTAGCCTGTACCTCCGAGAAATATATACCGAACAAGAGAGGTCCCAGGACTTTTGCAAGGTCCAGGTAGGCTGTGTGGACCACCTTCCCCTCGTCAATGGCCTTGGTGACTGTTTCAAAGAAATCGACCAGATTTAAGAGGCAGGATCTGCCCTTAACAAAGCCGAACTGGGTAGGATCCAGTGTCTGTAGGTCCCCAATATCTATTTATGAGGACCATGATGATCCTTTCCATAGCTATGCAGACCAAGCTAGTCAGGCTTATGGGGCGATAGTTTCCAGGATCCGTTGAGGCACCACCTTTGTGGAGATGGACCACTGTTGCTGTACACCACTGTAAGTCTGAGATTGATCAGTAGTTTTATGTTTGGGTTTAGCTCGACTTGGAGTTCATGTAGGATGCAGCCCGGGACACCATCTGGTCCCATTGATGCTGTGTTTTTTTTAGAGAGGGCGGCTCTTACCTGAGCATCTGAGATGTCAGGGGGGGCAGGACTCTGCTGGGATAAATATTTGCCCTTTTGGTGGGGAAGGGGGGGGGCGGAGAAGTTTAGCTCGACTTGGAGTTCATGTAGGATGCAGCCCGGGACACCATCTGGTCCCATTGATGCTGTGTTTTTTTTAGAGAGGGCGGCTCTTACCTGAGCATCTGAGATGTCAGGGGGGCAGGACTCTGCTGGGATAAATATTTGCCCTTTTGGTGGGGAAGGGGGGGGGCGGAGAAGTTTGCGCTGAACCTGTCAGCTAGGATGTTGGCAATATCTGTGGGTTCGGTGTATATTTTGTCATTTTGGACTAATTCTGAGCATATCTGGGAATTCCCACCCAGGTTCCTAACATAAGTAAAGAAAGCCTTGTGATTATCCTTAGTGTCCTATGCTGTTTTTCTCTTGAAGCTGGCCTTAGACGATTTTATGAACATTTGATGGATTAGGTTTCAATAAATAAAGTTCAAAGAAGTGGTATCTGATAAATAGTTTTAGACAAAGTGATATAGACCCCCCTGGAGGGCATTATAGTGTTTGGAGAATAGGCTATATGTTAAATTGTTTAGAATTTATTTTTTATTACTAATTTATATATTTTTTTAGTAAATTTGATGTAAAATAATTCCTCTTCCTACTGTTTCAGACTTGTAGTATATGCTGGCAAATCATTGGAGGCTGAAGTCACTAAATAATAAGTTACATTTCAGTTTTAAACTTTATCATGGCTCTTTACTAATCAAAGACAGATCTCAACAGAATCAGGAACAAGTCCAGAAGTAACCAGGGCACTTTTAAAATATTATCACTATTAATCTGAGACATTGACAGATTACGAGAATATGAATTAGTATACATTTTCTGAAGTAAAATATGTCACTCTATTTATTGTCATTGTGTAATTACCAGATTTCTCAAAGTCCCCAATTTCTCTCTCTCTCTCTCTCTCTCTCTCTCTCTCTCTCTCTCTCTCTCTCTCTCTCTCTCTCTCTATCTCTCTCTCTCTCTATCTATCTATCTATCTCTCTCTCTCCTGTACCCCGAATATAAGGAATGGCTACTCAACAGATAATCTGATGCAATTTCCCAACTGCGCATTGGGTGTTTATTTCTGATTATTTTCCTGTTTGTGCTTGTACATACCAGGAAATGTTACTGAATGGTTGTTGTTTGGAAATTTTTCATTCTGGTGTCTGTGCATACATTATATTGAAGGGCTTGACTGGGTGAATGCTTCATTTTGGTGCTTGTACATACTAGGAAATGTTACACACATTTCGTTTGGGGAAGTGTATAATTTTGGTGATTGTGCATACCTCAACATTCTACTGAAGGGGTTGCTTGGGTGAAATGTTCATGCTGGTGGTGTCACATACTAGGAAATGTTACTGTACTGTTTTTCGGGGGAAACATTTTATTGAGGTGCGTGTATACCAGGACATAGTAATGTTACTTAGGAAATAATTCATTGTATTTCAGGGAAGTGCTTGTGGATACATGGTCTGACTGCTGTAGTGACCGCTGGGCGAAATAGTTTTGCTTTTTGGTGATTGTGCATACACAATACAAACAACTCGATGGGTTACTGGGGAAGCATAGAAATTTAGTGTGACAATTTCATACGGTTACATTACAGCACAGAAATGTATTTATAGTGTAATATACTAGCATATAAGACATTGGATACACCATTGAGTAAATAGTGTAAAATAAGCAGACAATCACTTCTGCTTGTAGTATTCTATTTGTGATTAGTAGTTTCATGAGTGAGATTCTTCATCAACTAGCTATCCTCCAAAACCACTTTGTGGTAATATAGAGCAATCCATTGGCAGCTGATTTTGTAGTTGAAGATTTGAATGTATTGCAGGTATTTTAGGTTATTGTAGGTGATTATACTTACACACGTGATTGTCCAGGGACTGACGTAAAAACAAACAAAAAAAAAATTTTATTGACATTTTGTTAACCAGGTTAGTCCAGTTGAGCCAGGGGCCCATTTTCAGTGGACACCGGAGGAGAAAAGCTCTGGAAATAATACAAATAATTATTATATTTAGAAAATATGAAAGTAGGGTCACAGAAACCTAGTACAAGTCAAATTTGTGCACAGCATACAGTGCATAGGTAAAATAACAGTAGAGTACAAATTCCAAAACTTGAGAGTTTATAGCGGAGGCCAAAGAACAATAAAAAGATTGAAAATATTACACTGAGTACAGTATGAATACAAATAGGAAGATGAGAAGAGAGGAGACTATCTTGTTTAGCTTGTTCAGAACCCCAATCATTCATCATCATATGTAAGTGTTGTACTATTTGACTATGGCCTTATAACAGATAATATATAGCAATATGTAAGTGTTGTACTATTTGACTATGGCCTTATAACAGATTGTGACTGTTGCATAACACCTGCAGAAGGTAATGTAATGAATGTCAACAATTATCACCTGTGTCTGGGCATGCATAACTTTGCAAGTCATTAGCACAGTGCACCATGCATAACTTTGCAAGTCATTAGCACAGTGCAGTTACAATATAGCTGAGTCATTGTCACTTTTCAGGTAAAACTGTCAGCAGCTGTCACTGTTATTCACATAAGCAGAAGTCGTTATCACATTGATGAATGCACGACTAACATTTGGCTGTTTCTCCACTTGCAGTGATTGCAATACACCCCACCCTCCACACTACTTTCATATGTCATGAATAAAATTTCAAGAAATATCAGCAGTCTAGGAGGAAAATTGTAGACATTACATCTTCAATTCCTGTTTTTCTTGAGAAAGTGGCTAGAATAAGAGGATTTGTGGTGTACTTTATGAATAATTTGAGTATATATTATTATTGACTGCCTTGCATTATTATCATTGGTTTTGTATTATGAATCTTTAATGTTTTATAATGATTGATAGGTGAAGCAGTTGGGAGCATGCAGTATAGGACATTAGTGTTTCTTTTCATTTTAAATGCCCATAATAGACCTTTTGGTAATCTTGTAGAATAGGAGTGGTTTCAAACTTTTCTGTGATCTGTTGTGCTTGTTCTGTAATAACCTGTTGGTGGTTTACTTGCAGTTGCAGTGCTTTGTATGGCTAGTTAGGGTCTTCCCTGAAACGTATCTATAGTTTGTTGCCGAAGTAAAGTAAATGCATGCTATTTTCTCTATTGACTGGGTGGATTGGTGACCCAGCAGTACACCATTTTCTGGCTCAACCAGATGCCAACAGCAAAGTTTAGATCTCCATTACCAACTGTTTGGTATGTGCTAATTTTTTGAGATGAGTACCTTTATCTACTAAGGGTGGTCATTGTAGTGGTCTGTTGTAATCACTGTTTGCTTGCTTATAAATACTTCCGCAGATTGGTCATTAATAATTTGATTACTGGTGATATGGTGTTATAGGATCTTGAACTGCTTTTATACATGGCCTTCATTGTCTACTTTATATTTTTAGTTAACATAATGGAAATTGTATTTTTTTTCAGTTTGGGCATGGTATTGGGCATTATATGATTGTAATAATGTTTGGTGTTTGGCATTAGATTAATTTAAAGTGCCTTTATTGGTCATAATACTAAGTTAGAGACTGTTTCAGTTTGTCTTCTTGTAAATTCTGTTCATCAATTATTCCAATTAGACTTTTGTGATGGCTTGCTTTTCAGGGGATACTGGGGATTGTTTGAGACTTTGCTGTACACACTGAATGATTTTGCTGGTTAGTATCTTACCAGGGCATCTTTTTTTAATCTTTTTTTAATAGATTTTTTTACCTGAATTTAGAGAAAGCCAGCTCACCTAAAAGTATTGTCACTTCTATTGTGACTTCTAGTGTTGCTGATGTGAGTGAGCAGAACGGTGCGGTTATAATACATTTATCATTTGTTTAGATACGAAGATCAGAAGTAAAGCTTACATGCATGTAGTGCAAACATTTTTTAGATTCAATTAAATTAAATTTCTAAAGGCTATACTGATCTGTTATTTTTTTCTTAATTTAATGTCTGTGTAAGAGTATTTAGCTATGCTAGTAAGTAGAAGTGCAGATTTTCACGTGCCTCTCTGCAGGTATATTACATCTGAATGTTGTATTGCATTGTTTTTCAGGTGTGATTTCAAGTGTAAAGCAACACAGCCACCATCCAACTTGCAAGGTCAACCTGTGCGTTGAATGCTTTGGAGAGTACCATGGCCATAAATCTCTCCCATAGTGCTGTGGGCCTTGAGTGTGCCACTGATGTAATGGTTCCCTCAGGCAAAGGCCACATGCAAAAAAACACAGCCTGTGTCAGTCTAGGCTTTTACATTAGCTCCTCCCTTCGGCCCATTGCAGAAAGGACACATGTAAATGGAAGAGGCAGAGGTAAAGCAGAGTGCCTCAACTGCATTTTCAGTGTACATGTGCTCTTTCTGTGCCCCCTTGTGAGTTAGCAGCCAAGCCCTTCAGCAACAATGCCAGGAAGGTCCCTCTTCACTTTGTTTTGCCAACTGCTCTTAGGTTGCTGGGTGCATCACAGGGGGCATACCCGGCCAGCATGGATCTTGTGATCCACCGGGATCGCACTTGGGAACCTGGAGACTCTACAGCACAGTCCCATAGTGCTGCTGTCCTCTGTAAGCATGGGCTTGGGTGTGCCACTGTGATGTACTGCAAAACATGCAAAAGACACAGCCTGGGTCAGTCTTGGTCTTTTGACATGTTGCCTTGATGTAGCTCTCCCTCAGTCTCCCTCCTTCCGGTAGGACAGGACAGCAATTAGTGAGTTACTTCAGTCCCTCATCCCTTAGGTCCATTGCTGCATGGGCACATGTAAAGAGAAAAGGCAGAGGTAAGGCAGTCTGCTGGCTCAGAAGGAGGTCATGAGACCATAGTGGTATCAGCAGTCTGAGTGGGCAGCCGCACAGCTATGGGACACTACAGATAACCAACATCTGGAGCCCCATGCCTGTCCTCGGCATATTAGTGGAAGCGCGGTCCTTACCCTGCTTTTCTCTTTACGCAGTGCCCTGGCTGTGCACCCTTGTCAGTGTCCACCCATGCTTTATTTCAGATGAGGAAGGCAAGATGTTCACTGGTTCAGAAGGGATGGCATTCACCTAACTGAGGAGACCATTGCATTCTTCTTGACCAACCTCCACAATGGCGTGAGGAGAGCCCTGCATGATTGTGAGAAGAATGGAAAACACCCATGACCAAGCTGGACCAGTATAGTAAGTAAAACACTATTATGAAATGTGTTATGTAAAATTTATTTCTCTGAGCTTGGCAAATAACTGTTATGGAAATTATGATATTTTTTCATATTTTGGTAAATAACTTTGCAAGGGAGCATCTGAATGTGCCAAGTAATATCTCATTTTGAAGACAGTATTGCTGGTTCTAATATGGTAAAAGAATTGTGCCAGTATGTTTGACACATGTGCAGAAATCAAAGTTTGTTTGAGCCTTATGGTTATGGAAATTATGATATTTTTTCATATTTTGGTAAATAACTTTGCAAGGGAGCATCTGAATGTGCCAAGTAATATCTCATTTTGAAGACAGTATTGCTGGTTCTAATATGGTAAAAGAATTGTGCCAGTATGTTTGACACATGTGCAGAAATCAAAGTTTGTTTGAGCCTTATGGTTATGGAAATTATGATATTTTTCATATTTTGGTAAATAACTTTGCAAGGGAGCATCTGAATGTGCCAAGTAATATCTCATTTTGAAGACAGTATTGCTGGTTCTAATATGGTAAAAGAATTGTGCCAGTATGTTTGACACATGTGCAGATATCAAAGTTTGTTTGAGACTTATGGTTATGGAAATTATGATATTTTTTCATATTTTGGTAAATAACTTTGCAAGGGAGCATCTGAATGTGCCAAGTAATATCTCATTTTGAAAAGATTATTTATAGTTCTAACGTGGTAAAAGAATGGTACCTGTATGTTGTACTCATAGGCAGATATCAAAGTTTGTTTCTGACTTAGGTTATGGAAATTATGATTTTTTCATATTTTGGTAAATAACTTTGCAAGGGAGCACCACATTGTGTGAAGTAATGCATCATTTTGAAGACAGTGTTACTCCTTACAACATGGTAAAAGAACTATGTCTAGGCACTGTACACACGTACAGATATTACAGTTTTAGTCTTGTACAAATATGAAAATTATACATTTACAATACTTCTCATTATTATGCCCATATCTTTGCGAGGGAGCATGGTAATCACACAAATGATGCGTCAGTTTGAAGCTGACATTCAGATGCACAACTTCTACACTGATATGTAGGCTCTGTCTGTTACAGGTGATGAGATATTATGCTTTGTTTATTTATCAATTATGAGAAATAATATACTAATCATATTTCTGTGAATATCTCATGAAAGGAGTGTCACACAGTTATGGTTAAAGTATCATTTTAAAGCTGACATTCATACTAACAAATTAAATTCAAATTGTATGGGTCTGCATGGTACATAGACCAAGATATTGTGCTTTGCTTTTCCAAAAAATTAAAAAAATTGCACAATATCAGCATTCCTTGCCAAATAGTGCATATCAAAGTCATAATGAAATATCAACATTTACACTGTTGGAAAGGTCAGTGTCTGCTGAACAACTTTCGCGTTTACACTTTTAGTGTAGCTCTTATAGTTAAAGAGTTATGAGCATTTGTTTTCTGTATAGTATTACAAATGGATTTTCTGAAAATGAGCTCAGGCTGCTCTGTTGTTCCTATGGTGGAATTAAGCTGGCAGCTTTTTCTGAGCTGCTCTGGAGTGAATGAGTTAAGTGGTACAGTGTGAAATATTTTCTGCTTAAAAACCTCAGCTTTGGCTGGCTAAGAACTCGCTGTATTCAACTGGATGTATAAGAGAATTTAAGTACCTTTTATCTGCACTTTTTTCCTCAAATACAGTATTTAAATTGATTTTAACTGTGTTGCAGGAATATTAACTGAACTGGAAGTTTTGACTCTGCTCTTCAGTTAGTCCCACCTACCCTCCCTGTTTTTGTTTTGGTGTTAATCTTAGTGGCCTTGAAACTGCCCCTCTTGTAAATTTGTGTTTGGATACTCCTTCTGGGCCCATCTCATTTGCTCACTCAGCTGAGTGCAATGAGATCATATTCTGATTTCAGGCACTCCTGTGTACAAAGAGAGCATCTGGGAAACAGAAAAAAAAATGTAAGCTTATTTCCTGCCTTTCCTGTTAAGTGGTATAGACTATTTGTAGGCTTCTGTGCCCCCAAGCCCTTCTGTGCTGGAGGGAATCCTTCTAGCTTAGTTTTTTTTTTCTTATAACTAGCCAGTTTTCTAGTTTCAGCACTCAAATCTGTTTCTTTGATCTTAGCACTTGTTCAGAAAAAAAAATTCATCTGCTTTTACTATACATGTGTTTCTACCTACTTTATTTTACTTTTGCATCATCTTAAAAGTACTCAATTGTATTTATTACTGCTTGGTGTAACTAATTCTAAGCCTTTTGGTTTAAACACTTGGGCTTCGGACCAGTTGTTTTGCACTGAGAGGGTTTGTGGTCTGCACTGTAGTGGCAGAACAGGTAGCTTACATCCTTCTAGGTTGGGAACTGCTTATTGAGGGCTCAGTGTCTGTTATTCTAAAAGTGTATTAATTCTGGTTTAAGCATTTTGGCTTTCAGGCCAGTTATTTTACATTAAGAGGGTTCGTGGTCTGCACTCTTGTGGGAGGAGAGGCTGGACTCTGCCCTTCTGAGCTGGGAATTTCTGTTTAAAGGCTTATAGTGCATGCATATCTGAACTGCTTCTTACTGAAGTTGGTGCGCCTTGTTTGCTGTGGCATAGACTGGATTCGGGCCTGCTGGATCTAGCTTTGTTTGTGTAACTTGAGCACTAATCCAGGCATTCTCTAAAGTATTCAATTGTATTTATTACTGCTTGGTAGTATCTTGATTTAAAGTGTAGCTATCATTCTAAGTCTTTTGGATTAAGCACTTGGGCTTCAGACGAGTTGTTTTACATTAGGAAGGTTTGTGGCATGCACTGTGGTGGCAGGGCAGGTAGCTTTCATCCTTCTAATGAGCTGGGAATTTCTGGTTAAAGGTTTATAGTGCCTGAATATTTGAACTGTATCTTACTGAAATTGGTACACCTTGTTTGCTGTAGCATAGACTAGATCCAGGCCTGCTGAATTTATATGCTTGTTTGCTTGTTATTTCCCTGGAATGCTAATTCCACCTAATACGCAGCTTCTCAGCACTTCTGTGGATCACTAGTGATATCTGCATTGCTTACTGTACTTATTTCCTTGTTTCACTTGAAAGAAAGTTACTGTTTGTCGTTTTTGCATTTAAGTTACCTGCAACACATTGCACTTAAGTTACCTGGCACTTGCTCACTAAAGCAATTATATAAGTCCGCACTAAAAATTAAAAGCACTACACCCTCACTCCCCACTGGCCCTTGTTTTCAATTATAAAGGAATTCCCAATATTATTCTAGCATGTCCAAAGGTCAGTTGTCAATCTCCTCTCCGGTCCAGCTGGTGAATCTGCGAATCTTGAGGCAATGTTACAACTGCCTCATGTACACAGACAACCCTCTTCTCCTCCCAACAAATTCCAACACATGAGAGATGCAACCATATAGCCAAACTGGAGGCTAAGCTCTCTCAACTCAGTACTGGCATAACCAGTCAGGAGGAGAAGGAAACCACACTCACTACAATTCCAGTCTCACATAGACCTACCACGACAGCAAACCAAACACATAATCACACAAAAACATACTCGGAGGCTCTAAATAAAGATCTGCCTGAGCAGCAGAGACCTCCCAAGCAACCGCTACCCCAAAACAAAACACGTGCAACACATATCTCACAAAGCCAGTGTGCCGAACAGTCACAGCCCTTAAGACTAAACAACACACCTGATACACTTGTAATAGGTGACTCTATCGTCAGGCACACTGACATCCCGCTCACCAGGCTGAATAAGGAGAGGGTCACGGTGAGCAGCCTGTCGGGCGCTAGGATCTGCCAAATAACACAAGCACTCAGGTCACTCCAAGGCAAGTATAAATATGATTCAGTCATTGTCCATGCTGGTGTGAATGACCTGAGACGTACCTCCCTGGACTACATGAAAAGAGACATAGAGGAGCTCTCTGAGCATGTAGCCCAGGCCGGTATGACCCTGACCTTGAGTAGCATCTTACCGTCACCAAGAATGATGCCACAATATGAAGACAAGATGATCAATTTCAACAATTGGCTTAAGTACTGGTGTCATTCAAAGGGGATCCAATGCCTGTCAGCTTGGGATGATATGCTCGACAAGCCACGATGCTTCGCTAGGGATGGCTTGCACCTGTCACCCCTGGGCTTTCTGATATTGGCAAAGGCTCTTGCTACTTGCTAGCCCATAGTGCCTTTTTTAGGCAAGGCTCAAAAGACAAACCCACCTCCATAGATATCACAAGGGATAAGAAACTAAGAGTAATGCTACTCAACGCCAGAAGTCTAAACCTCAAGATGCACGCACTCTAAACTCTCCTTAGCATGGAGAACATCGATATCTGTGCAGTGACAGAAACCTCGTTCAGGGCTCCCGAGAGCACCTCAGCACTACCAGGTTATACCTCATACCATGCTTTTCGGCCCCAAAACTTGGACCGAACCACAAAAGGAGGGGGAGTATCGATATTCATCAAAGATACCCACACCTCCAGGTTGGTGGCAAAGCACGAAGCATCAGAGACTATCTATGTGCAACTAACAGTGGGTAAAACTGCCTTCCAGTTTATAGCCTGCTACAGACCACCCTCCCAAACCCAGGAACCCCACTCGGCCTTCCTGAGAACACTGGAAAATATGAAAGTCTCTCCAAACACCATTATATTGGGCGACTTCAACTACCCAAACATAGACTGGGAGCATTACTCTAGCTCCAACACCCTAGCCCAAAGGTTCCTAGAATTTATAAACTCAAATGCTATTGTTACCACTCCCACAAGAGGGGAAAACATACTGGACCTGATCATCACCAACATGGGGACTCTATGCTCCAGACCAGAAGTGTATCCCTCACTGGTAAGATCAGGCCATAAACTAATCCCACTGGATATTCACATCCCGACCCCACCCCCTGCCCAGAAAACAACAGTGAAAAACTTCTCTAAAGCAAATTTCACACTCCTCAAAACCGAGGTGGAATCCTTCAAAGCCCCCGGGCCTGTGGAAAATACGGCCCAGACCGCAGAATCCTTTATAAACGCATTCTGTGAACACCTTCAGGAATGCATGGATCATGCGATCCCAAATAAAACCAAGACCCAATCCTCCAAAGGCAGACGACCTGTCTGGTGGACCCCAGTCATAAACGAACTATACAATAGAAGGAGGAAGCTACTAAATGATAGAGCAAAATCCCAAAAAGGGAAGACATCACTGATCAGTATTAGCAAAAAACTACGGGCACTCATATAAGGCCAGCTTCGAGAGAAAAATTGCACAGGACACTAAGGATAATCACAAGGCTTTCTTTAGTTATGTTAGGAACCTGGGTGGTAATTCCCAGATATGCTCAGAATTAGTCCAAAATGACATAAAATACACCGAACCCACAGACATTGCCAACATCCTAGCTGACCCCCCCCCCCCAACCACCAAAAGGGCAAATATCTATCCCAGCAGAGTACTGCCCCCCTGACATCTCAGATGCTCAAGAGCCGCCCTCTCCAAAGCAAAAAACACAGCATCAATGGGACCAGATGGTGTCCCGGGCTGCGTCCTACATGAACTCCAAGAAGAGCTAAACCCAAACATAAAACTACTGTTCAATCTCAGCCTTACTACAGGATATGTGCTCAAAGAGTGGCATACAGCAACATTAGTCCCTCTCCATAAAGGTGGTGCCTCATCGGATCCTGGAAACTATCGCCCCATAAGCCTGACTAGCTTGTTCTGCAAAGCTATGGAAAGGATCATCATGGACCTCATAAATAAAGATATTGGGGAACTACAGACACTGGATCCTACCCAGTTCGGCTTTAAGGGCAGATCCTGCCTCTTAAACCTGGTTGATTTCTTTGAAAGTCACCAAGGCCATTGACGAGGGGAAGGTGGTCCACACAGCTTACCTGGACCTCGCAAAAGCCTTCGATACAATACCCCACTCTGGCATTATAGATAAGCTCACCAGCTTAAATATAAACCCCTATGTCACTAGATGGATTGCAAACTGGCTCAAGGACAGAACCCACATGGTTAGAATAGCTGGAGCCATGTCAGACTCCAAACCAGTTACAAGTGGTGTCCCACAAGGCTCAGTCCTGGGACCTCTCTTGTTCGGTATATATTTCTCGGAGGTACAGGCCAACACAGAAGGACTCTGGCTGACCAAGTTCGCAGATGACTGCAAACTGGGCTCCATAATCGACTCTCCAGCCGACCCAAGCATCCTCCAAAAGAGCCTCATAGAAACAGACAACTGGTGCCAGAGCCATTGCCTCAAGCTAAATGCCAAAAAGTGTATAGTCATCCCCTTTGGCAAAAACAAAGTGCCCACAAATTATCACATAGGTGGTAATCCATTAAGTACAGAAGAAGTAATTAGGGACCTGGGGACCCAAGTTGATAGCAATCTCTCATTTGACAACCACGTGGCCAAAGTGGTTAGAAAAACATTTTATATAGCCCACCTAATCATGAAGGGATTCACATCTAGATCAGGGGAGGTCATCGTGCCTCTTTACTCATCCCTCATCAGGCCCATAATTGAGTACAATGCCCCTTTTGGGATGTACCTTACCAGACACCTGCAGCAACTGGAAAGACCCCAGAAGTACCTCACCAAGAGGATCAAAGGGCTCAAACAGATGCCATATGCTGCCCGGTTAAAGAAACTCCAGCTCTACTCAGTAGCATACCGCCTGTTCAGAGGCATCTGTGCCTGAGGTATAAAGCCATGTCCAACCAGGAATTAATGGACATGCTACACCTCAGAAAATCCAAATCCCATCGAGCTACGCGCTCGAGAGACTTGAACCTCAGCACTGAAATAAATAGGACATGCTGGAGGGACAGATTCATAACCCAGAGGCTCCCTTCACTCTGGAATAAAATCCCAGTTAAGGTTAGGCAGAGTCCCTCATTGACTCTCTTCAAGAGGAATCTTGATGAGTGGATGGGAGATCATAGGTTTTCCCCGGGTATCACTTCTGTGTCACTGTTAGACAGAGGCACAGTATACTAACCTCGAAAAAGGGCATAGCAAAATAAGTTTAAAATGGGTGGCGAAAGCTAAACACATTCTGGCTAGGCTTATAAATACCCTAAGGCAGATAGCCTAGTATGAACCTATGAAGCTATTAGTGGTTCAGTGTTCTGTGAGTACTACTTTTAACTTCGATTCCTGTTAAATTACTGGTAGTGATTCTGTTTGTATAAGCTGTATTTTTTTAGGTAGGATTAGTCTATAATGATTGCACTGCATATATCTGTCTTAACTGTATTGCCAAGAGTGGCCTCAGGTCAACTGATGCATTATTCTTATTGGAGATGTATTAACCCTCAACTTCTCTCCTCTTTTTGCAGTCAGTAGCATTCTGCCTGGCCTGGTGGTAGTTTGGTAGTGGCCCTTTCTTTTAAATGAAGCAACTTGACTTCCGCCCAGGAAAAGCCTAATCGGGTACAGCCACATTTCTAAATTTACAGTCTCTGTTCCACTTTTGTACAAGTATTTTTATCCATTCTTTATAGATTGTTTGTTTTTAGGAATACGCAGAGAATTCTTGTGGGAGAGGGCCTCACTGAGCTCAGTTTCAATCCACTCCTCCACCTTTTCCCCAGTTCCTACCTCCTGTACCCTGCAGTTAATCTGCTCAGACTCCAACCTCACCTCTCACTACTCTATAGAATCTCATCCTTCACATAAACAATTAACTTGTGTCTAACCAACAGAAATCAGTCCTCCACAAACCTCCATTCTGTCTCTGCAATTAACTACCCACCCCCCTTGTACTAGGAAGAGGCTGGCGAAGAAGTGGGATTGTCAAAGAGATGAAGAAGGAAGACGAGTAAAAGGAGATGAGGCGCATGGCAAAGAGAGAGGTGGCTAAGGATAAGGCATATAGAGAGTTGTATGAGAGATTGGACACTAAAGAGGGAGAGAAAAACCTGTACCGATTGGCTAGACAGAGGGACAGAGCTGGGAAAGATGTGCAGCAGGTAAGGGTGACAAAGGACAGTGAGGGAAACGTACTTACAAGTGAGGAGAGTGTGTTGAATAGATGGAAAGAGTACTTTGAAGCTCTGATGAATGAAGAGAATGAGAGAAGATTGGTTGATGTGGGGATAGTGAATCAGGAAGTGAAGCAGATTAGCAAGGAGGAAGTAAGGACAGCTATGAAGAGGATGAAGAATGGAAAGGCTGTTGGCTTAGATGACATATCAGTGGAAGCATGGAGGTGCTTAGGAGAAATGGCAGTGGAATTTTTAACCAGATTATTTAATGACATTTTGGAAAGTCAGGGGATGCCTGAGGAGTGGAGAAAAAGTGTTTTGATACCTATCTTTAAGAATAAGGGTGATGTGCAGAGCTGCAGTAACTACAGAGGGATAAAATTGATCAGTCACAGCTTGAAGTTATGGGAAAGAGTAGTGGAAGCTAGGTTAAGAAGGGAGGTGATG
>NC_056728.1:1569493467-1569495001 GCF_019279795.1 Protopterus annectens | reverse complement strand
CAGCCATGTCCATCGTTTTCGCAAAATCCACAGTCTGACCTTCTGCATTCCTCTCCTTAACAGCATACCTCCCCATCACTTCTTCATCCCCTCTGTCATCAACATGCCCATTGAAGTCCGCTCCAATCACTAGTCTCTCACCCTTGGGTACACTCACCACCACTTTATCTAACTCACTCCAAAATATTTCTTACTCATCCATCGCACACCCAACTTGTGGAGCATATGCACTAACAACATTCATCATTACTCCATCAATTTCAAGCTTCATAAACATTACTCTAAGATAACCCGTACCCCATTTCTCCTGCCATCCACACCATGATAAAACAATTTGAACCCGCCTCCTGTATACCTGGCCATACTTCCCTTCTATCTGGTCTGTTGCACACACAATATGTCAACCTTCCTTCGCTCCATCATATCAACTAGCTCTCTACTTATACCAGTCATACTGCCAACATTCAAAGTTCCTTCCCTCACTACTACACTCCTAACCATCCTCCTCTCTTCCTGCCTTTGGGCATGCTTTCCACCGCCTCTTCTCCTTCGTCCAACAGTATCTCAATTTCCTCCAGCACACTGTTGGCTAACAGTACTGGTGGCGGTCGTTGTTAACCTGGGCCTCAACTGATCCGGTATGGATATATGAAATGATCTCCGCATAAGTCCTTTGGCAGAGGTTTTACGCCTGATGCCCTTCCTGACGCGACCCTCCCCATTTTTCCGGGCTTAGGTCCGGCACAAAGAAATGCAATTGCTTGTGCATCCCCAGTGGCTGGGTTTATTTATATATATATATATATATATATATATATATATATATATATATTAGATATGCATATATATGCATATATATATGTGTGTGTGTGTGTGTGTGTGTGTGTGTATATATATATGTGTGTGCGTTTGTATAGAGCGGTGAGAATTACATCAGAATATGCAGATATGATAGAAGAAATAGATTTTATCACTGAATTGTTAAAAGAAAGGGGTTATTGTAAGACCATTATGAAAGACGTGAGAAAATATATTACCAAAGAATGGGGACACAAATGCACCTCATTGTTGGGAGCTAATAGGAAGGATGTTATAGCCAAAGGAGTAGAACTGGTGAATTCCACTAACACTGCATTTGATCGAGCATGCATTTTAGAATACGGTCCATTCACCAACAAGGTTAAGAACATCATGACCAGAAATTAGAATGTTATATATCAAAATGTATTTGGAACAAGGGACAGTAAAGAGAAACCTAGATTATTGCAAGAACCATACCAAGAAATGTGGTTGTTGTAAACCAATGTCAGGCTATAATGGAAGATGAAGGAATTACATTAAATAATATTAACAAAACCAGAATTAGGTTTCATCAAGGTAATTGCAGTTCTAAATATGTGATATATTTTGCGAAATGTACGTTTTGCTCAGGGTATTATATAGGGAAAACTGAGAGAAGTTTCAGATAACGTATTTATGATCACCTATACAGTATCAGGAGAAAGGATGTAAACAATGCCCTTTATAGACACAC
>NC_056728.1:1569485967-1569488467 GCF_019279795.1 Protopterus annectens | reverse complement strand
TGATAGGATGTAGTTAGTTTTTCAGGTTACCTTTAGAGATTGGTGTAAATAGAGGAAGCATACAGTAGGGTGGAGATAAGATGTGATTGAGCTAAGGTGGTCCGTGCTTCTGGAGTAAGGAAGGGTTTTATTCTGTACAGTGAACCTATCTTTTTATTTACTGCTTTTATAGTGTTATTGATATGACAATCATAGTTAAGATTATTATCAATAGTAACACCAAGCAGTTTGGTAGTAGAGTCTGGGGAGATAAGAGAATTGTCAGCTGCAGTAATAGTAAAATTTAGTTGAGGAGATTTGTGGGTAGGTGAGAATAGTAATAGTTTTGTTTTCTTGGAGTTGAGAAGGAGACATCTTTTTGAGAACCATTGTTCAATGGTTGAAAAGGTAGATTGTGTGAGTGACTGAAGTTCAGACTGGGTGGGAGCTGTACAGATGATGGTAGAATCATCTGCATATTGTATGCAGGTAGTGTTATGGATAGATGATTGAAGATCATTAATAAAGATAGAGAATAAGAGTGGGCCTAATATTTATCCTTGAGGTACTCCTAAGGAGATAGGTAGTAGAGCAGATAGAGAATTTTTCCAGAGTACTGCTTGTTGTCGGTTTTCAAGGTAGGATGAGAACCACGTTAAGGAGGAAAAATCCAAGGCAAGTGAGTTTAGTATGTGTAGGAGAAGTTTATGGTTGACCATGTCAAGGCTTTTGACAGGTCTAGGAAAAGAGAAGCAGTTAGTTTGTTATTATTACGGTTACAGTTTATTGTGTTAGTAAAGGAAAGTAGTGCAGTGGTCGTACTATGTGAGGGTCTAAATCCATGTTGAGTGTTTGCTAGTAGGTTATTTTGAAGGAGATGGTTAAGTAGTTGTTTGTGTATACATTTTTCCATGATTTTAGCTAGTGGAGATAATAGTGCTATTGGGCGTAGTTAGAGAGGTCAGTGGATTTGCCTCCTTTATGTAAGGGTATGATGTGTGATATCTTCCAGATTGCTGGAAAATCACTTTCTTTTATGGATCTGTTTATTAGGATCGAAACAGGGTAGGCTATAGCTTTTGCTGCTACCTGAAGGAATTCAGCAGGAAGCTTATCTGCTGAGGGGGTAGTGGGTTTAAGATTTTGTAAGAGAGATTGTATGTAGGAGGTGGGTATGGGTTGAAGTTGAAGGGAAGGAATGATGTTGGTGTTACTTAAGATCAGTTGGGAAGCATTGGGATAAATGGCTTGCTAGTGTTTGTATGGAAGTAGTAAAGAAGCTATTGAAGTTATTGGCTATTAAAGAGGGATTATCAGGGTCTAGATTCTGTGGGTTAGGTGTTACTATTTTACCTGGGGTAAGTAGATGATTGATAGTAGACCAGAACCTTTTGGTTCTTTTTGTGGATTGCTGAAGTTCTACATAGTAGTTTTTTTGTCTGAAATAATAGCATTTTTGGTTTTGTTTCTCAGCTCTCTAAAGGTTTGATAGTCTGTTGGGTTTCTAGAGGAGCGCCATTTCTTCCAAGATTTATTTTTAAGCCTGATCTTCTGTTTAGTATTAGAGGTAAGCCAGGGTGCTGTTCTGGTCTTTATTCTAATGGTACGACTTGGGGCATGGTGGTTTAGGATTGTAAGGAATGCTGAGTTGAAATATTCTATGGCTTTGTTGAGAGAGAGGTGCTTTAGAGGGTCCAATTGTATTGTGAGAGTTCTGTTTGAAATCTTTGGGGATTAAATTGTTTCTTTGAATATAGTGTTCTATGTGAGGTAGGTAAGTTTTGATGAGTTTTAGCTCTAATGACATATGTGAGGGAGTGATCGCTAAGGTCATCAGGAAGGATGCCAGTTTTGTAGCTTTGTGAGGGGAGTTTGTAAGAACCCAGTCTAAGGTGGTTTCTTTTTTGCTTGTTTTATTTATTCTAGTGGCACTATCAATTAGTTGTTTGAAACCAAAAAGGTTTAAATGGGAAGTAGGGTTAGCATTGTTACAAGATTTCCAGTCAATGTTAAAGTCTCCAAGAAGTAGTGTTTCTTGGGGGAGGTAATTTGAGAGTTGTTCAAGAAGTTGTTCTAATGTGGGGATATTATTTCATGGAGGCAGGTAAGCACAAATTATGTTTATTGATTTAGTAGTATTAATTTGAACTCTAGAGCAGATTATTTCGACATTATTGTTTTGGGTAAGAGCAAGGTCAAGAAGAGTAAGCTTCAGGTTAGATTTATATAGGATAGCTACTCCACCTCCTTTCTTGGAGGTGCGATCAAGTCTAACAATGTTATATCCAGGTGGGGTAATTTCAATATCTTTAATAGATGGTTTTAGCCAGGTTTCTGATAAGCATAGAATGTCAAAGTTGTGTACTTCTAGTAGGGCGTGTATTTGACTAACTTTATTACAGATACTGGTTATATTTAGGTGGGCCAAGGATAGTATGTTTGTAGTTATAGTTGATGGAGGAAGGAGAGCTTTTATATGGTGACTGTGTGTTTCAGTAGTTGTAGGTTGAGGGCCTGGATT
>NC_056728.1:1569318467-1569478467 GCF_019279795.1 Protopterus annectens | reverse complement strand
CCCCACAGGATCTCCAAGGGTCTGAAGCCTGCTGTTCCTGTCTTATTGTGACATCAAATTTTGGAAAGCTTTGAACTTATTCGTCACAGAAAATCCTTGTCTGTTTGAGTCTTCTAGACCTCTGTCAACAGAGGTGCACTGGAGACGTATGTGTAGGAGGCGGCACTTGAATTCCTCCTTGGAATCTCTTACCACTAGCTCTGATTTTGATGGAGAAGAATCCCTTAGATCCCTTATGAGGATGTCTTGTTCAGGGAGATTGTGGAACTTAGAGGGGGGGGGCCTTCCAAGATAGTTCTCCAGAGGGTCAGTGCTCGTCGATGCTTTCTGGTCTTCTGTTTCATGGGTGGTTCCTCTTGCCAACGAGATGTTAGACGTAAGCTTTTTGTGGGCATGGCTGGAACTGTGTGAACTGGACATGGTGGAACCTATCCTTTAAGAAGCCTGAGAAATTCTTGCTTGCTTCTAAAGATAGTGGAGCAAGGGTCCTCTTTGTAGATTCCATGGTAATGGTGGCAGCCACTAAGAAGTAGCTGGTGAAAGAAAGCTCCTCTGTCCATCCATCCAACAGAGAGTTGCATGCGTTGCACAGATTTAGGAAGTGTGTATACACCTCCTCTACTTTTTCAGTGAGAGCCATGAATTAACTGGTATGTGTCTGTCACCTACTTCTAAAGAGATTTGACCAACGAGATCGCCAAATCTTTTCTGTGGACCTTTGCTGTTCATCAAGGGAAGGCTGCTTATTCAAAGTTGGCTAGCTTGCAATACCCTTCCAATACTTGTGTGTGTCTTGTATCTAATGCTACAGAGGGTGTGTTCAGAGCAGTTAGTAAAAGGTATTTCCGTTAGTAGGAATGCCCGGATGTGGCTTTGCAACTTTGAATATTTCAAGACATCCTTCGTCAATTCCTCTTGTGATGAATCACCCTTGTTTGGCCCTAAAATCAAGGGAACTATCTCCAGAAGTGAGAAAGATGGTAAATCCCTCTCTGCCATAGGGATTAAACTCTCAACACCTCAGTGAACCTTACCCAGAATTCAGAAGGTAGGTAAGATGATGCAGCATCACAAATCCCAGGGGGTTGTGCCAGATGCTTTGTGAGGTAGAAGGTGAAACTCTCATAATGGATATTATTCAGGAGGCAGAGATGGTCCACAAAACCAAGGCTTCAGGGGGTCCTTTCTCAGAGAAACTGTGCCAGTTCTCCTAAATGTTTGCCCAAGTGTTTTTTTTCTGGAGGACGTCAAGGGCTGCTTTCTCTACACCCGACAACCTGAAAGCTCCTCACGCAAAACAAATAGGTGCAGTGGATACTAGCCAGAGGCTATATCATAGCTTTCCTCATTTTTCCCATCGTTTTAGAAAAGAATTCCTGATATCCCATCTTCGCACTGGTAAGCAGCCGCTTCAGAAATAGGGAGGCCACTAAGAAATCAAGTAATCCAGCAGGTCTCACTAGACCAGAAAGAATCCAGTATTTACTCGAGATTCTTTTTGGTGCCAAAGAATAATTGGGGCCCAGAGCCAATTTTGGAACTTAAGTTGACTAAACAATTTTGCGAAGGAAAATTTCTGATGGTTTAGTCCATTACTAAGGAAGGATGATTGGATGTACTTGATAGATCTTCAGGATGCGTACCACTATATGAAGAGGGGCAGCGATCCATGCGTACCACTATATGAATAGGGGCATACCACTATATGAAGAGGGGCAGCGATCCAAAAACTATCTTCACTTCCGCAGGGACCCAGTCATTTCCAGTTCAGAGCACTGACCTTTGGACTCACCACAGCCCCTCCCCAGGTGTTCACCAAGTATATGTATGACAGTGGTAGCAGCTCATCTACGAATGCAGGGTTTCCAGGTATTCCAATACCTGGATGACTGACTCATCACTGACCCTACAAGGAATCTCCTCTTTCAAGCCAGGGATTACTTGCTCCAGCTCTGTACAACTTAGGAATCACAGTGAACTTAGAAAAGTCCAGGTTACAATCAGTCCAGTCTCTGAAGTTCATTGAAACAACTTTGGACATAAGATCTCAGATAGCGAAGCTTCCTCCTTCAAGAATCTCATCTCTTCACCAGCAAGCCCTAGAACATCTTATCCTACCAAAAGCCGCCAGCAGGACTAGTCCCTTGTCATTTAGGTTAAGTCACATTAATGACGCTGGCCTGATTTTAGATGTATGTCCCTCAGTGGTCCTGGTCAGATCAGTGGTGAAACAGAAAACAACCATTATCTCTTCCAGTGAATCTAACAAACATCTACAGGACATGCATCCAGTGGTGGCTAGACTCTCCATTTGTTACACAGGGACAACTTTTCATTCTACCCTTTCCCCGAGCCACAGTGACCATGGATGCTTCCCACCTGGGGCAGGGTGGAGGGCCATTATCTGGGAATGGTGGTTCAAGGCACGTTGGCTCAGACAGATGCCAGTCTTCACATCAGTATCTTGGAGTAGAGAGCAGTCCTAGCATTGCAGGCCTTTCAAAACTCCCTCCCCATAAGTGTGATCAGTCTCCATACAGTCAAACAAAGTGGCAGTGGTCTGGTATATCGGCAGACATTGTGGAACCAAATTTTATCCTGTTTGAGAGGCCAAAAGCGTGTGGCAGTCGGTGATATCTGCTTGTTTTTTTCCAATTGCAGTGCTTATTTCAGTGAAATCCAACTAGTTGTGGACAAATTGAGCAGATAAATTTTGCTCCTTCAAGAGTGGACCCTCAACTTCTCAGTAGTGGAGCAGATATTCAGCCATTGGGGCCAACCTTATTGTGATCTCTTTATCTCTCCCCACAATACCAAATGCAGCACGTTTTCTGCTGTAATCCTCGCAAGGGGGAGTCACCTAGGGAAGCTGTAATGCATCCTTGACCCCTTAGTCTCCTTTACACTTCCCCCTGACACACCTGATTTCAGAGTTTTTACAGAAAGAATCAGTGATGAAGGTCATAGTAATCCACATAACCCCGTACTGGCCTTGACAGGTGTGGTTTCCCTTCCTAGCCTCCTCTAATTCAGCCACCTAGGGTTCTTGACTTGGACCCAGATTTACTCTCACCCATTGGGTCTGCTTCACCAGAACATTCAATCCCTCAAGCTAACTGCGTGGTATCTCCAGTGCCATTGATGGTTCGTTAGTCAAGGTTTTCCTCCCCCAGTTGTACACATTTTGAATTCCTCTCAGAAATTTTCCACTAGGTGGGTTTATAGAAGAAAATGGAAAAGGTTTGGTGTTTGGGCTGCAAAGAAAAATTATGATCTTTTTTCAGCTTCCCTTCCATCTATTTGGACTTTCTTGCACATATTTTTCGTAGTGGTGTCAGCTACTCCAGTATTGAATTTCATATCTTAAGCTATCCATGTCATTATTCATCACAGATGGGTCTTGGATCCAACCTCGGATCCACACTAGCAACTGAAAGACAGGTGCAGAGTTCAAGCTCCTCCCTTCCCATAATCCCTTGATGACCTTCGACCCCCGGATCTCATTTGCTGAGGAAACGCTCAGACATGCTTCCTGCAGCTTAAGCCACTTCTTTCAGATAAGAATTTTCCTTTTTTTGCTTTTTGTCAGGGTTCCTTTCCCTTATAGTTTGTGTTCCTTTTCCTTCCAGGTAGGTAGTTTATTTGCTCCCCTTCCTGTAGATTTTCTAAGCCCTTTCCATGGGTTCCCGCCTTTTCCCCAGCCCTTCGGTAGTTTTCTGAGGGGCTCTGTTTTTGACTCAACTGTCACTATCTTTTAGCTCTCTTCCTCCCAGTAAAAGTTTTTTCTACCCCCCCTCTTCCTGTAGAGTGTGCTGGTATTTTGTTTGTGTGCTTGCTTCCAAAAATGTCTGAGAAGCCTTTGGGCTTTAAAAGATGCTGCTGATGTAGTTGGAAAATGTCCTATTCTGACTCGCACGAGGAATACGTTTATTGCCTTGGAGAGAGTCACCTGGAGGTTGAATACAACATCTGTGTCGTGTTCAACCCCAGGACTCTCTATCACAGGAATAAACTCCTACTAACGGGGCTTCATAAAGGGGGTCCTCTAGTCTCCAGCTCCCACTCTAAGCCCTCAGCAGATCCCAAAAGGATGCCCTCCTCTGCTTCCCCTAGGGATTCCTCTCCAAAAAAAACAAGCTTCTAGGATAGCACATACCCGGATCTGAGCCCAGCCTTTTTGGCTTCGGATCCGGGTTCTTCTGCTCTGAGATCCTCAGATCAATCTGTCAGATCAGTGGCCGTGGAGCCTCAGAGGCCCTCTGATTTGACTTGCCACAAACCACCTTCAGATCCAGCCTGTCATTTGGATCCGTTTTTTGACACCGAATAAATTGTTAGACCTGCCCAGGTTCTCGGATAGGAGGGTTGCATCAGATCTGATCATCATTGCTAGCGCTCTCTCAAGGTCCAGGGGTTCGGATCCAAAGCATAGGAGTTGGTCTCCTTCTTGAGCCTACAGGACAGTGTCAGGGTCTCCGGCCAGGTCGGGACATTCTTCGGTATTGCTCCCCACTGATATGGATAGGATGATAAGTTTTCTCAAAGCCCAAATCAAGCTGGGCTTGTTACTATCCCCAGCTCAGTTGCACAAGGGATCTCCCCCTTCCATGCAACTTCACACTCCTCGTCTGGCCCACCCAGGTTTGGATCACCAGGACTGGAGCATTCCCTGTGAGAAGCCAGCAGTGTCCAGTATGTCCCTCCCTTTCCGACAAATTCAGGGTCCCTGGCAGGCTCTGTTTCACCACCGGCAGGCTCTGTTCCACCACCCTCGGAACTGGCTGCACCTTGGCCTCACGAGGTCTATGCTGGTTCCCAGGGGTGGGGTCGGGCCCAGAGTTTTCAGACTGGTTCCTCCCCTTGGGAGCCTCCATGCTGGACAGTTCTGGGCCGATATAATCTGGAGATGTTGATGCTACTTCAGGGTCCCTTCCTTTTTCCCGGGCAGCTGCGGCCGTGGGAGAGGAGGGGGGGTCTGTCCAGTCTGTCGGCCTTCTGGGCGGTAGAAAGGACCTTCTCTGGCTGGGTAGTTACTGCTCTTTTGTCTCTAGGTCCTTCTCGGCCCCTTCTCGACTTTGGGTGGTGAACCCTTGTCATCCTTCCAAGGTAGGCCTTCCCGTTAGCGCCTTCAGATGGGCATCACCCTGCTTGGGGTTCCGATCTCTTCTGAGTCCTCCCCAGAGCCCACTGTGGAGGAGCCCTCTCAGAAGAGAATGTGCAAGAGGAGGCACTTGGACTCCCCTAGAGAGTCCCTCACTGAAGACATGGATTTCGAGGAGGGAGATGGGTCCTCCAGACTTCCGTCTGAGGAAGTGTCCTTTGGGGATATCCTCAAGATTCTAAAGCAAAGAGGCAGTTGGTCTTCCCCCACCCCGTCTTCAGAGGAGTTTGTGGGGGATGGCCCCATCTTTTCCCTGGGTGCCCCCCCCCCCGACCGAGGAACTTGTAGAACTCCTCACTGACAGGGCATGGAAGGAACCGGATGCAGTGGAACCAGTTCCCAAAAAGGCTGACAAATTTGTTAGTAGCCCCAAAGGATAAAACTTTCTGTAGTAAGGGTGTCCCTGTTGATGCCATCATGGTAGCCGCAGCTACTAAGAAGTAGCTCGACGAACAGAGCTTCCATGGTCCATCCCCCGAACAGGGAGTCTCGGGCGATTGACCGTTTTGGAAAGCACGTGTTTGCCTTAGCCACATTCAGACTGAGAGCACCAACTACATGGCACATTTCAACCGGCTTCCAAGGGATTTGATCTTGGAACTGCCCACTTCCATTTCACAGTTGTCGCCTCCGGAGAGTCTTAAATTAGTCTCTCTGAAGCTTTCCACTGTAATTTCCCTGGCTAATGCTTCAATAAGGTTGATCTCCAGTGCAACGGAGGCCACCTCTCGAGCGTGGGTGCAGGCGTTGCCATTAGATGGTACGCATGGCTTCGGCTTTGTGGGTTTGCGGAACCCTTTATGGCGTGTTTTACTAATGCCTCTTTTGACGGGTCAGTGTTTGGTCCTTCCAAAGAGACATTGACCCGCAGCAAGCAGGAAGGGAAGACTGTCCACGGTGGTGATCGTTGGTTTCTCCTCAATCATCCTTTTCCAAGAATCGGAGGGACCGTAAGAAACTTTGGTTCTGCAGGACTCTTGTCGCCCTTCTAGGATGCTCCATAGGAGTCCTCTTTACCTCTGGGGCAGCATCTGCCATTGAATCCCCTACCCCAGCTAGTAAGAGGGCGGTCCTCAGAACCAAGGCTCCTGGGAACCCTTCTTGGAAAAAGTGCTGCTAGGCTGTCGTGCCCTGGAGTCAAGTCGGGGGACAGTTCTCCCTTCACCTGCTTGCCTTGACAAGTGTCACCTCGGATCAGTGACTGTTAAAGTTAATTGCTAGGGGTTATTTCATACCCTTCTTCCATCCCCTTCCAGTTCCAAAATTTCTCACAGACGTACCACGCCACCAAAGCGAGTTGGCCCATCTCGAGGTTCAAGACCTTATCCAAGAGGTCCAACAGGACAATGAGGATCCGGAATTTACTCTTGCTTCTTTTTTGTGCCAAAAACGACTGGGGATCTATGTCCATTTTGGACCTCAGTGAGCTGAACCTGTCAGGCGAAAAGTCCAAGTTCCGGATGGTCACTGTGCAATCCATTCTGTCACTTCTGCGCAAGGACGATTGGATGTGCTCACTGGATCTCAAGGACGCATATTATATCAAAATCAACAGATGCTACAGGAGATTCCTGTGTTTATGGTTAGTGGTCAATCACTGCCAGTTTTTAGCTCTGCCCTTTTGACTCACCACAGTCCCCCAGGTGTTTGCCAAATGCATGGCAGTGGTGGCAGCTCATCTCTGACTGGAAGGTTTTCAGGTCTTCCTGTACCTGGACAATTGGCTCCTTACAGCCTCAAGACATCAACTGGTTTTAGCCTTTGACTATACTGCCTACCCCTTTCACTCTCTCGGTGTCAGTCAGCCTCTCCAAGTTAAATCTTTCCTCGTATCAGAGCTTAGAGTTTATCGGGGTACTTATAGACATGGTGTCAGAGACTGCTCCCTGCAGAGTTCATATTCAGGACCAGATCCATCGGTTACTGAAGCTCAATCATTCCACAGCCCATTTAATCTTGCAGTTGTTAGGTTAAATGGTGGCTGCTATCTAGCTAGAACCTCTTGCCAGATATCATTCTTGCAGTGGACCCTGGCAGTTCGGCGGTCTGCTCAAGTTCATCCCTTGTCTGTGACAATCAGGATCTCTCAGGTGTGCAGAAACCACCTTACATGGTGCTTTCAAACTCTGGATCTGATGCTAGGCAGAACTTTTTGTCTTCCCCAACCCAAGGCCACTACTGTGACCATGGATGCCTCCCTGGTGGGGTGGGGAGCATTTTCGGGGAATGATGGTTCAGGGCATGTGTCGTCTATAGAGACCAAATTGCACATAAATGTCCTGGAGATGAGAGCAGTCCTTATAATGTTGCAAGCCTTTCAGGAGAGTCTCCCTGTCGGGACTGTAGCAGTTCAAAAGGGCAACATGGCAGTGGTGTGGTACATCAGCAAGCAGGGGCGAACATGGTCGTATTATCTGTGTAGAGAGGCAGTGAGTGTGTGGGAATGGGCAATGTTTTCCAGGAGCTTTCTTCTTGGAACACACATCCCCAGTAGTCCCAACGTGTTAGCCAACAAACTCAGCAGGTCTGTCTTGAGTCCTCACGAATGGTCCCTGAATCCGTCAGTGATGCATCAGATAATCGACCATTGGGGTCTTCCTTGCTGTGATCTGTTTGCCTCCCCTGTCGACCACAAATGCAGCAATTACTTTGCCCTGATCCCCCCATCAGGGGAGTCACCCAAGGATGCTCTAGTTCACAATTGGCTTTCGGGGCTGTTGTATGCTTACTCCCCAATTCCCCTCATTCCCAAATTTTGCAGAAAACCCATCGCCTGAAGACATCTCTCATCCTCATTTCCCCCTTTTGGCCTTGTCAGGAATGGTTCTCTCTGCTTTGGTCTCATCTGAAGTATCCTCCCTGGATACTGGATACCACCCTGGATCACATTTCCCACCCTTGGGGGATTCCTCTTCCTGACCTTCAGGCTCTTCATCTAACCACATGGTTCCAATTCCAGTGATCATTTCCCAGTCCAGGCCTTCTTCTATGGTGAGAAATATCTTAGCCTCTCAAAAACCATCTACCAAGAAGGTATATTCTAGCAAGTGAAAAAGATTCTCTATTTGGGACAGACAACGAAATCGAGACCCTTTTTCAGCCCCTATTCCTGACATTCTATTTTTGTTTTTTCTATTTCAGGAAGGGGCCAGTTTTTCCGTGATTAAACTCCAGTTGATGGCCATCTCAAATTTCCGTTTGAATGAGCATCCCACCTTCTCTTCCTGACTTTGTTAGGCATTTCTCAAAGGGGTATTTCTTCTCGGACCTCCTATCAAAGATCCCTTCCCACCATGGTATCTTACCCTGATGTTGCAGTCTTTGACACACAAGCCCTTTGAGCCCGCAGCATCCTGTGATCTCAAATTCCTGTCTTGGAAGATCGCCTTGGTGGCTATTACGTCTGTCAAGAGTGTTTCTTGAGTTGCATACTCTTAACATTAAGCCCCCTTTTATGGTCTTCCACAAGAATAAGGTATCTCTCAGGACTAATCCTTCATTCATCCCCAAGATAGCTTTTGGAGGCCAATCTTAACCAAGATAGCTTTTGGAGGCCAATCTTAACCAATCTCTTCAGCTTCTGGTGTTCTTCCCTAATTACTGTAATAAAGGAGAAAATATCTTGTATTGGTTTGATGTCTATAGACCATTGTGATTTTATCTTAAGAGGACTGAAGTATTTCGGAAATCGGATCAGCAATTTGTTGCCTTCTCATAGACCAGTAAAGGTCTGGCAGTTACCAAGGTCTCAATTTCCTGTTAGATCGCCAGCTGTTTTTCCTTCATTTATGACAGCAGACACATGGAACTTTCCAAACTAGTTAAAGCTCACTTTCCTAGGTCTGTGGCTCCTACTTCTGCCTTTTTGGCCAAGACTTCATTGGATGAGATTTGCGCTACTTGGTCTAAACCACATGTCTTTGTTACACATTACAAGTTGGATTTGGTGTCTAGGAACAGGGTTGCTATGGTTCCTCCGTGTTCTGGCACATCCTTCCCTGAGGCCTCCTAGGGTTCAGAGTAGCTGAGCAGTCTGACCCATCTGTGATGAATAATGACATGGATAGCATCAGATAGATATTTGTTTAGCATAACTTTGAATCTGTGCTATCCAGTGTCATTATTCATCACATTCCCACCCTCCTTTCCCCTTCCTTCTGGAGATCTGGTAGTTATGGAGGGATGTCTTCCTTTAGGCATTTTTAGTATTATATGCAGTCTGGGCTGTTTTCTTCTATCCAGCAAACTCAATCTGAGGGTTGTAGGTCAACAAGGGATTATGGGAAGGGGAGGAGCTTGTGCTCTAACTCTCTTTCAGTTGCTGGCTTGGATCAGAGGTCGGATCCAAGACCCATCCATGATGAATGACACTGAATAGTACAGATTCCAAGTTATGATAAATATATGACTCTCTTTATCTGCAGTTTCTTCTTTTCACCTAGAATAGAATTGTACAATAGCTTCCTTCATATTGTTCAAAGCTTTTCTTCAAGGCACTTACTCTGACCTCCACTTAGAGATCAAGTCCCTCCATGGGTTATTGCCATTCTTTTGCAGTCCCTGATGAGCCCTCCCTTTGAACTGATGCAAAAATGGATCTTAAATTTTTATCCTGGAAGACCTTATTCCTGGTGGCTGTTACTTCTGCCAAGAGAATTTCAAAGCTGCAAATATTACCCTCAAAGCCTCCATAAAGGCAGTGTATCCCTGAGAACCAGTCCCTCTTTCCTCCCTAGTGTCTTTTTAGAATTATCCATTAATCAATCTATAACTCTACCAATTTTCTGCTCAAGTTTCTCTATTTGTTATCAGTCACCGTTTTATCTACGCTGTACTGGGTGCTTCAGAAAATCTGACTAGTTATTTCTGCCCTCCTCCAATGCTAAATTATGCAAAGCTGTGTCCAAAGTCACTTTTTCGCAGTGGTTGACTCTGTGCATTCTCTCCCTCCCACTTCGAAAGCACACTCTACCAGATCTGTGGCTTCGTCACAGCCTTCCCCCCCAGTGTTCTAGCTGATAACATATGTGCTGCAACTACGTAGTCCAAGGTTCATACCTTCACTTCCCATTACAAATTGGATATGCATTCCAAATCATAGCTCTGTGCTCCAGAATATTTCCATGAAGTCTCACAAGTACAAAAGTAGGTAGGGATTCTGTCCCATCAGTTGAGGGGTGGCCAAAAAACACAGCATCAGATAGGAAAGTTATGCACTCAGCGTAACAGTAGATGTGTGACTGTTTCCGTCCTTTCCTCAACTTTCCTTCCATCTTCCCCCTCCTCATTCTGTTTTAGGAGCAGTATAGTTTAACAGGTTAATACTGTTATGAAGTGAATCTAACTGACCCCAGCTCTGGCTCCTGAAGGTATTGCATTTTTCTGCATCTTTTTCCTCATACAAGTTTTTAACTCATCTGTTCTTTTAAGATGGCTTTCAAATATATTTTATATTTTAAATTGACTTCTCTTTGGGTGGGCAAACTTGATCTGAGGTAGCTTTTTCTATTCACAGAGATTATCGGTAGGGGAGGAGCCTGAGCACCAGGTGCAAAGCTTGGGAATGGCCATGGCCCGACCAGAGGTCGGATCTGAGACCCATCCATTGTGGAAAGGACAGAAATGGACAATGCATATATATTACAATGGTGAGCACATAACTTTTCTTTACATGTATTTTGTTGAGTGTGTTCTTTTTTTTTTTTTTTTTTTTTTGCCATAATTGTATGAGGAGGTAAAGAATCTCTTGGGAAATTTGGAAAGGGGGGGCTGAAAATCTTCCCTCGATCAGTTTGCCCCTTTCATGACACTTTTATCACCTCTGCAATTGAGGGGCCAAACAGTAAATCTCTATCCAAGGGATAATTTAAAATCTCATTTTTAACATCATTTGGTAGGTCCTGAGAATGCAGCCTTGCAAAACTCTCCAGAACACTTCTTCCAGGGCTATCGTCACTGGTACTGTCAACAGTCATGCACACACTGTAAACAATGAGAAGTGACCTGTGCAGTAGAAGAAACTTAAGTTATTTAAAGCAGATTTTTCCTCACAAGAAAAAACTGCAGAAAAAGCATTCCTCATAGTTTGAATTTGTCAGAATATATAAACCTGATGATTCAAAATTCTGAAAATCAAAGTTGCTGACGTATATGCTTTTTTTTTTTTCTCCATACCGGTCAGTAATTTCCCATCCTTATAAGAAAGAGTAGGATTGGAGTTTAATTGTGTAGCAACAGTGAGATCAACTAAAGCTATAGTTTCTGCGTCAGGATTGGGAGTAATGTAAAAAAAAAAAAGACTGAGGAACCTTATACATCCTTTCTACCTTTTTAGGGGCAGCTGGCTGACTGTCAGGGAAATTGCTGGCAGTGACACACACGCATCCTCTGCCATTGGCTGAAAAGCTGAAAATGGTGCTTCTTTACTGGGGAAGTCCAGCAACAATTGCTGGTGCCAGTAAACACTACCAGTCCACAAAAGTTACTTTTATGACAGAAAACACAGTACAAAACACAGTAAAAAACATTTTAAAACACGTTTAGCCCTACAAAAGTTAAATAAACTCAATTTCTTCACAGAAAAACATTGTTATGTAGTCCTATCTCGCCTACATTCTTACCCGTGGGTTCGGAGCCGAATATCTGCTCAGACTCGGCCGATTTTACTAGCACAAAGTCTCTCATTGGCTGGGCTAAATGGGTATCCCATGGTGCACTGCTCCATATCCCCAGATCTCGTTTGCCGCTTGTGTAGCTCGGACGTGGTTTCGCTTGGCTGTGGCCGGGTACCCTCTTTTTTGCTATTTCTCTTAGAGAAATTTGATATTTCATACCCAGAAGCTATTTTGATAGCTATTTCTTGTTGCTGTTGCTATGTTTGAGTGTGGTAGTTGTGTTTTTTGGTATCCCTAACTGTTCCAGCGGCTAGGCCCGTTATAGTTAGAGGACCTAGTCCTCCCCTCTGTTAAACTATTAGTGTGATTGTGTTTTGTCTGTGTCCCCCCTTAGAAGAACTGTTTCAGTTAGAGGTTCTTAGATTGTGTCTAGTAGAGTTTTTCTGGTGTATCTACTTTGTGTGTTGTTCCCGCCCTTTTTTGTGATTTGTGTCTAGGTGGTTTCGCTTGGCGCTAGTTATAAGATGTCTAAGGATCAGAAGGAGCATGAGCCATCTGGCTTTAAAAAATGTTCCAAGTGTGGATATAAGATGTCCATCACGGATGGACACTCGGTGTGTGTTTACTGCCTTGGAGCCATCCATTTACAAGAGTCGTGTAGCTTTTGCCATGCGTTCACCATGCTCCAGGGTGCTCCAGGAGAGGAAAAATAAATTAATATTGAAGGGACTTCTAAAACCGCCGTTTGAGGAAGCTATAGACTCAGCTTCCAGTTCTCAGTCAAAATCCAAGGCTAAAAAGGTCTCCGGCTCCATCTGTCTCTTCGGAGCCTCCGGAGAAGATTATTGTGTTGGATTCTACTTCCTCGGCTCCACTGTCCTCGGGGCCGCAGGAGGTACTGGTGTTAACTGAATCGGCGTCGGCTCCTATCATTCTTGAACCCATTCGGAGCCGGTCGCCCATTGTGATGCATAGTTCACCTGACAAGAGATCCCAGTCTCCATCGCTCTCCTCCAAATCTTCCAGGCTTTCTGATTTGGATGTTGATAGGGTGGTGCAGAGGCTCCTGCAGTCGCCGGTGTTGGCTAAATTGTTCTTGGCTCTGACCCCCTCTGCTCCGGAGCCAGTTCTTATGACTGTTTCGATGATTCCTCCTCCGAGCCAGGCACACCCTCAGGAACGAGAGTATGGAAAGCCATGGAAGGAGTCGCAGTCTCCCGAATTGCGGGGGCCCCCTCTGCCTCTGGGGCGACGTCTCCCTCAATACCCCCCTGCCTCTGGAGGGGGTTTCACCTTGTGCGGCAGGAAAAAAACCTCTGATTTCCTGAACCACACCCCCCCCCCCTCCTTGTCGTCGGAGCTGGTATGCTCCGCTCCGAGTGATGTTCCTACGCCGGCTCCAATACCCCCTCAGGGTCTATCGGTGTCTACCTCGGCTCCGACCATGTCTGTTCCGTCCACAAGGTTCGGGACTTGGGTCTCTTCTGTCAGGCCCGAGGGGGATACTTCGGGACATCTGTCTGTTCAGAGTCTCCCACTCAGTGCATCGGCTTGTGGGACCCCGGTCCCGGTCGTGGCCTCGGAGGCCGGCCTGTCCTCGGACTCTTGGGTGGGGGGGGGACTGGCCTTCGAGGCCATGCAGAGCATGCTGGCCAGGTCATCGGCTACATCACCCAGGTCGTTCATTCCATCCCCCACCACCCCAGCGAGAGCCTCTGATACTCGTCTATCCATGGACAGTAGAGCGCCAGGCCCTAAGGATACCCCCACGAGCGGTCCCCAACTTTGAGGGTCTCCCAGAGTTCGTGCCTGAGGAGTCTCCTAGAAAGAAATTGTGCAAGAGGAAGCACATAGGCTCCCAGGATGAGTCTCTCACCTCGGATACTGACATTGAGGAATCGGAAGGGTCCCCCAAGCCATCCTCTGATGAGGTTTCCTTCTCCGATATCCTGGAGATACTGAAACAAAGAGGTGACTGGCCTTCCAAAGCTTCTTCCGAGGAGGAGTCAGTATTCCTTAAGGCTTTTGGTGCTCAACCCTCCGCCTCCTGGGTGTATCCACCCTTCGACGAACTTCTTGACCTCCTTTGTCGAAGAGTGTGGGAAAACCCCAATTCTATGGAGCCTGTGCCCAGGCATCCCAGCAAATTTCTTTCCACCCCCCAGGGCAAAGAGTTTCTGTCAAAAGGAGTCCCTGTAGATGCCATGGTGGTGGCGGCAGCCACCCAGAAGGAAGTAGCAGAGTCTTCTTCATCTGTCCATCCTCCTAACAAGGAGTCTAGGACCATGGATCGGTACGGGAAGCGTACCCTATCTTTAGCAACCTTCACTCTACGGTCGCTGAATTATCTGTCTCACTTCACTCTGCTCCAGAGAGATCTCCTCAAAGAGTTGGGAGATACTCTTGCAGGTAACATATCTGAGGCGGTGGCTCAGACGGTTAACGCCCAGGTATCTACCCTCAACTCCATTGCTAACTCGTCCATGCGGCTCATTTCGTATGCAGCCGAGGGAGTGAGTAGGGCAGCAAGCTCCAGGGGTCGCCCTTAAAAGGTAAGTCTGGCTGCGCCTGTGTCACTTTGCGGAGGCCTTCACGTCTTCCTTCACTGACTCCCCCTTTGATGGTTCCTCCTTGTTTGGGACCAAAGTGAAAGACACCCTCACCAGGTGCGAGCAAGAGGGAAAGACCTTGTCTGCCGTAGGGGTCCGTTTTTCCCTTCCTTCTAGGCCTTATCCCAAGGCCCAGCAGGGGGGGGGGTGTGGTTCAAGAAATCACAGAGGTTTTTTTCCTGCCGCACAAGGTGAAACCCCCTCCAGAGGCAGGGGAGGGGGGGTTATTCAGGGAGACGTCGCTCCAGAGGCAGAGGGGGCCCCCGCAATTCGGGAGACCGCGACTCCTTCCGTGGCTCTCCATACTCTCGTTCCTGAGGGTGTGCCTGGCTGCGCTTATCCGGAGCCAGTCGGGAGTCTAATTTCCTTATACCCGGAAGCCTGGGAGAGCATTACCCAGGACCGATGGGTATTGCGGATAATTTCCAGAGGCTACCTCATTCCATTCTCTTCAGTACCCCCGCCAATCAGAAAGATCCCAGACGTTCCACCCAGTCAAAGGGATCAAGCAGCCTCAGAGGTCTCGCAGCTGCTAGAAAAAGGAGCCATCCAACGTGTCCCCTCAGACCAAATCGGATTAGGGACTTACTCAAGATTCTTTTTGGTGCCAAAAAGAACAGGGGACCCGAGACCCATACTAGATCTCAGTCAACTCAACAATCACGTACACAAGTCCAAGTTCTGTATGGTCACACTACATATTCTCCCATTGTTGGGAGAGGAGGTATGGATGTGCTCCATCGACCTCAAGGATGCTTACTACCATGTCAAAATGGACAGAGCATCCAGGAGTCACCTACGCTTTTGGCTGGGAGCCAGTCACTGCCAGTTTTGAGCCCTGCCCTTTGGTCTCACCACAGCCCCCAGGGTGTTCACCAAATGTATGGTGGTGGTGCCGGCTCACTTGAGACGTCAGGGATTCCAGGTGTTTCCGTACCTGGACGACTGGCTCCTTACTGCCCCCACCAGGCATCAACTAGTTCAGACCAGGGAAGCTACCATCAGTCTATGTCACCAGTTGGGCATAACAATAAATTGGGAAAAATCCGCCTTATTGCCCTCACAGCGTGTCACCTTTATAGGAGCAGATTTAGACACCATTCGAATGCGAGCATTCTTACCACAAGAATTGATCACAGTATTACAACAACAAATACACATACTGATGCCCCTGAGACAAGCGAAGGCAAGACTAGTTCTCCAACTCCTAGGGGCCATGGCAGCAACTATCATGTTGGTCCCTCTAGCGAGATTACACTTGACTTCTTCAGTGGCTCCTCTTTGTTCAATGGTCTCTCCAAAGGCTCCCACTATCTCATCCCATCTTACTCACGGACGGGTGCAAGCAGGACCTCCGTTGGTGGCTGTGCACCAACAATTTAAACGGGGGAAAGCTCTTCGTTCCACCTGTCCCTATTGCCACGGTGACCACGGACGCCTCCCAGATGGGGTGGGGGGGCATTATCTTGGCAGGACGGTCCAAGGCACGTGGCAGGAAAACGAGATACATTTGTATATAAACGTCCTGGAGATGAGAGCAGTGCTTCTTGCATTGCAGGCACTTCAAAAGGTTCTTCCTCTAGGAACTATTGCAATACACTCAGACAACATGTCAGTAGTGTGGTATCTCAATAAGCAAGGGGGAACCCGGTCTTACCCTCTGTGCAGAAAGGCTATGTGAGTGTGGCATTGGGCAATAGCTTCCCAACGGTTTCTGGTGGCAACGCACATTCTGGGGAAGTCCATCGTAATAGCGGACAGGCTAAGCAGAGCTATCCTGATGCCTTACGAGTGGACCCTGAATCGCCCGGTTACAGAGCGAATCTTCAGCAGATGGGGTCAGCCTTGCTGCGACCTTTTTGCCAACCCTCTCAATACGAAGTACAACAACTACTTCACGCTGATTTCCCCACAGGGGGAATCGCATAGGGACGCTCTGGTTCACGATTGGCCCTCCGGTCTGCTTTATGCTTTCCCTCCGTTTCCCCTGCTGTCAAGGGTGATTCAGAAAGCGCAGTCCTTGGGAAGCAGAATGATTCTGATTGCTCCACACTGGCCTAGTCAAGTCTGGTTCCCCTTTCTTCAACCATACATTGTGGACACTCCTTGGATTCTGGACCCTCAACCAGATTTACTGACACACATGTCGGGACAGTTCCACCCCTCTCTGATGACCCTCCGGTTGACGGCCTGGCTACTCCACTTCCATCGTTAGTCAGACATCATAATTTTTTACCGGAAGTGGTCCATATATTATCATCCTCTCATAAACCATCCACTAGAAAAATTTATTCTAGTAAATGCAAAAGGTTCTCTATCTGGACACATACTAGAGGCATTGATCCTTACACAGCTCCAATAGATTCAGTTCTGGAGTTCTTGTCTATGCTTTTCTATCAGGGGTCCGCATCAGCCACCATCAAAGTTCAGCTGGCGGCGATATCTAATTTCCACGTAGCAAATGAACCTAGTCTCATGGCACACAGACTATGCAAAAAGCATTCCTTAAAGGTACTCTGTTGCTTCGTTCTCCAGTGTCCGAACCTATCATGCCCTGGGATCTCAATTTTGTTCTACAAGCCCTTACTTTACCACCATTTGAGCCTGCAGCTACCTGTGAATTAAAATTCTTGACATGGAAAACAGCATTTTTAACAGCAGTCACTTCAGCAAGGCTGGTTTCGGAAATTCAAGCCATCTCCATCAAACCCCCATATTTAATCTTCCATAAAGATAGGTTCGTTCTTAGACCAAACTCCTCATTCCTTCCTAAAGTGGCTTCCGTGTCTAACATGAATCAGTCCATTGAGTTGCCTGTTTTCTTCCCCCACTTTTCCAACAAGGCAGAATTTAGTTTTCACCAATTGGATGTACATAGACAGTTACGCTTCTGTCTACACCGGACAAAAGATATCCGGAAATCTGACCAACTCTTTGTCTCCTTTTCGGAAAACCGAATGGGTTCTCCGGTATCCAAGGTCACGCTGTCTAGATGGATAGCCAGTTGCATCTCTTTCATCTATCAGACAGGAGGTAAAAATCTGCCATTTCCAGTCAAGGCACATTTTACTCGGGCTGTTTCTACATCCACAGTCTATCAAGCTAGATTGTCAATGGATGATATATGTGCTGCAGCTACTCTTCAAGCTAGATTGTCAATGGATGATATATGTGCTGCAGCTACTTGGGCTTCTCCTCACACTTTTGTTTCTCATTACAAATTGGACGTGGTCTCCAGGGGCAGGTCTTCCTTTGGCTCCACAGTTCTCAGGAGTATTTTCCTATGAGCCACCCAGTATGTAGGTGCTAGGGACGCTGTCCCACGGGTAAGAATGTAGGCGAGATAGGACTACATAACATCAAGAAGTTATGTACTCACCATAACGTTCGATGTATGTAGTCCATCTCGCCTCACATTCTTACTTGCCCTCCCACCTTCCCCCTTCCTGGAGGATTTGGAGGTTAGGTTGTCATCTACAGAGTCCCTTTGATTAGTTTATTTTTTATGTGATGTGTGTATGGAGTACAAATGATTTTCGCAGCAAACTAGATCTGGGGATATGGAGCAGTGCACCATGGGATACCCACTTAACCCAGCCAATGAGAGACTTTGAGCTAGTAAAATCGGCCGAGTCAGAGTCGATATTTGGCTCCAAACCCACGGGTAAGAATGTGAGGCGAGATGGACTACGTACATTGAACGTTATGGTGAGTACATAACTTCTTGTTTTCAGTTAGCTTACATTACTTTTAACAGATGGAAAAAAGAGAGCTCCATTTAAAAAGTATGTTACAGTCTCAAGACTATATATTAAAACACAGCACTCCTAGCTTTAAAATAACTTTCCGGAAGAGAAGAAAATGGAAGGTTTTTTTTTTCTCCCAAAGGGTACTTATCTGCCCTGCAAAGGAAAGGGCAAGCTGTCTGTCGATCCTTGAAAGCCTCGGTGGGGGCAGTAAAGCTTTGAAGGGTTTCACGCCCAAACCTGTCATTTAGTCAGACCAATTTGAGCTGCATGGGCATATGGAAGGTGTCCTGAAGCTTTGTAAGCTGTCTGGCTTTTATATTCTTGGTGTAATATAACTCCTTATAGCTAAGGGTACTGCAACAGTGATCACTATTATGAGCATAAGTTTTTTTATGATTGTGGTAAGTAAGGGGGGTTGGGAGCATACCCCCCCCATCATCACTTGGGAGGTACATGGGGCTTGGCACCCTGCAAAACATGCTGCCTTTATGACTTTCAATTAAAGAAGATTTGTAGCTATTTCATCATGCTCAGAAAGTGGTTGTGGAGTCGGTGACTCATCACGCAGCCTAGATATGTATTTTTATTGTGTAGTGGCAAATATTCCTGTATCCACATATTTGTAGAAGCCTACATTATAGTTTCATTTATGTGGTCTGATAGTACCCACTCTAATAGAATGTGATATTTTCTTAGCATTTTCTTGTACTGTATATATATTTTTGTAATAGTGCATTTATTTCTCTAATGCTGCTGAAAATAGCTTTCTGTTTGTAGATCAGCAATGGCTAGCAGTAATCCCTGGAGTCAGAGTTCAAGAGGGCCCAGTTTTGCACAGATTTTGAGAAAGAACATCCCTGGTGAAACACTGGTGCATAGTATAGGAGCAAGCCATTCATATTTTCCATCTGCAGATTATTCAGATCGTGATTTAGGAGTGGAAAAAGTGACTCAAATCACAGGTAAGGACAATAAGAATGGACCCCTCTTAATTGTTTTGTAGTAAGTGTGTAATTATAAGTGGCAGTCTTCAGTACTATGTTGATGCCTTTTTTTAAACTTATCCAAGACTATAAATTTGAACTTAGGATGTGTGTGTTTGAAGCTAAATTAAAAAATTACTAATAACATGCCAACTTTTTTGTGCAAATCTGAAGGTTTCATATGTTAGTAGTGCTACTAGATTAATCCCAGTCTTCCTAGATGCAGGCCTGTGGGTATTACACTTCAGTCATAGAACCCCCCTTTTTTCAATAAACATCTTTATTAAATTATCACTTATGACATAGGCAGTCTTACATTTATATAAATGAAAAAACATACAACTTCGACACCACTTTAGTTGCAAAAATTATACATCACAGACACAATTGAAACAAGTGTAGTTGCAAACATACATTACTTATCTATCCATTCATTGTCAGTTAAACATCATATGGCTCATTCAAATCCTGCCTCTTAAACCTTCTTAATTCTCTGCATATATTGTTCCCACAATTCTCATTTTTCCCTATGTAGTTTGCCCCTTCCCTTTTCTAAAGATCCTAATTCCAGTTTTATATCTGTTACTATTTTCACTACTTTTAATAAAATTGGTCTAGACTTTGATTTCCATTTTCTAGTAATTGCTTATTTGGCAGCCACAGTTAAAATTGGGATGGCTTTGCTATGTCTAGGCAATTCTGATTCTGTATCTTAACTCAAAAAAAATTATCTCCCTAGTCAATTCAATCCACTCACCTAGCATCTCCGACATAGCAGTCAGAAGGGGAATCCCTAAGGTCTCTCAGCTCACTACACTTCCAAAAAATATGTTCCCAGCCACCTTTTTCCTGACCATCACACCTCCAACATTTGCTATCCAACTGAGGAAAAGAATCTTCTAGACTTTGTTGCATATTCAGGATATTCCCCCATTGTCTATTTGTGAATTGCTTATCCAGCCAGCCTTTCTACCCAATCCTTCCTTAGCTCTTTTGATTCTTATAGTTATCATGCAGTATCTTATATGCTGTACTAATTATTCCTTTTGTAACAGCAGCTTCTGTTCTAGATTCTATTAAAAACTCTACCATTGCTGGTCTTTCATTTAAGACCCCCCCCACATTTCTTTATCTTTGTCTATACTCTGATATCAATCCTTGATAGGGAAGGCAATCTCTAACCTACAGTCCAAATAAATTATTGGCCTCTTCCCATTATATCACCTTCTTCAGTGTCGACTTCTTCACCACTGGTGCCGAAATTATCAGAACTGGAGCCGACAGCTTCAGCACCATCCTCCTATTGTTGCACCAATATCTTCAGATTCAACAGAATGTCCTGAATTATCTTTCCTGGATAGACCTAGGACGAGATACTCCCCTTCAATAGACCCCTTTGCTGGTCACTTGCCAAGTCCATTTTTTGAAAGACCAAAATCCCGCTGTACCCAGTCAATTCATTCCACTAGGAGATTAACACAATTAAATGTCTTGAGATTGGTGGATCATCTCCTTATAGTGAGGGGACTCGCAGATACATCTTCGGTTCCAGCTCCTTTAGGTGCCAGAACTCCCCTTCTGACACCCCTCCTTCTCTTCCTCCTCTAAATTCCTGTGAGCTCTTGGAGATTCCTGCTCCGGGTTTTCCAGCACCGACTGTTTCAGAACCGACGAGACCTGCTTTTCAGGTAGTGACTTCTCCCCTCAATTCTTTGTCGCTGTCAGAGATGGAGAACTTTCGGGGTCATAGCTGTGCTGTCAGCTCTGAGGGGCAGAACTCCACTCTGATTTTTTTTTTTGGAGCCATCTCTGCACCTCGTGGCTTCAACAAGTGTTAATTCTACCCCTGCTTCAGATATTGGAGCATCTTCTTTGAGGTGGGGAGTGATCCCTGTTCCCAATCAGTCCTTGTCGGTTCCAGGCTCCCTTCCCTCTTTGTAGGGGAGTCAGCTTTTCAGGTTATGAAGGAGAGCCTTGTCCACTGTGGGCATACAGTCTGTTCTTCTGTCTTATCAGATTCCCGAACCATCCTCTCGACTAGAGCATCCTCCAGTTTCAACTCCTGGATAGCGAGCTCCAAGGCCACAGGAGACACCTATTCAGATTCATAGATTCATAGATTAGTACTAGGCTAACTGCCCTTGCAAGCCATTTTAAGCCTAGCCAATTATCCCTTGTGAGACTCAAACTCTGCACCTTGTGTTTGTAAGGCAAACACCTTAACCATTAGGCCACCCTCCCAACCCCAACAGGTATTGTCATCTTCTGATACCTCCCCAGATCATCAACTGAGGAGGTTCCTCAGAAGAGGAAGTGTAACAGGAAACACTTGGATTCCTTGGAGGGCTCCCTCACAGAGGATACTGATTTTGATCTGGGGGGACATTCTTGAAATTATTAAACACAGGGGTGGTTGGGGTCCCAAAAAACCCTCTTTGGAGGGATCATTATACCTGCAGGCCTTCGGGGCTCGACCATCTACTTCTTGGGTTATGCTATCTGCTGATGAACTCATTGTTAATCTCACAGCGGGTATGGAAGGCTCCTGACACCACAGAACCTATTCCTAATAGGCCAGACAAAATTCTTACTGTACCAGAAGACCATCAATTTTGGGCAAAGGGGATTACCAGTAGATGCCATGGTGGTAACGGTGGCCACAGAAAAGGAACTGGCAAAGGAAAGTTCGAGAATCTCAGGTGATGGATAGGTTTGCAAAGCAGGTTTACACTTCATCGACCTTTGCATTGCAGTCTTTGAACTTTATGGCACCCTTCACCAGACTTCAGAGGGATCAGATTAAAGATCTGTCAGATAACCTAGCAGGAGCTGCATCTGAAGAGGTCCAAGATAAGGTTGCTTCTCAGTTGGCCACCATGGAGTCCTTTTCAGATTCATCCATGAAACTCATAGCACATGCAGCTGAAGGGACGACTAGAGCAGCAGGATCAGGAGTGGCCATTAGGAGACTCACCTGGATGCGCTTATGCAAATATGTGGAGCTCTTCAAGTTTTCATTCGTCAAAGCGCCCTTTGACAGATCATCACTTTTTTGGCCCTAAAGTTCGTGCGACTTTGCCCAGGTGTGAGAGAGACTGAAAGACCTTTCTGCAGTGGAACTACATTTTTCTACTCCTCAGTGGTCCTTCTCCAGGAACCAAAGGAGTGCGAAAATGTGGTTCAGAAAGTCCTAAGGGCCTTTTCAGGACACGTGTGGCAGTGGCTCTCCCAGGGGCAGAGGGGAAAGCTTTAACTGAAGACACCATTCATGTGGCAGAGGTGGCCCACAAAATTAGGGTTCCAGGGACTCCTTTCCTGGCAAATCCTACCAGTGCTCCAGAAAGGAGGGCCAATTTGCTTTCCTTTGGAAGCAGTCAGGGGAAGGTGTCTGTCTGTCTTTGCACCAACATGCCTGGCTCCAAATAACTCCAGATGTTTGGGTGCAAAGGATTATAACCAGAGGATAAACCACATGCCCTTTCTCTCTCTTCCAAACCATTCCAACAGAATCCCCAATATTCCACCCAGTCAGAGGGAATCACCTGCACTCGAAATTCAAAAACTGCTTCAGAAAATCATCCAAGAAGTCCCACCAGAACAGATAGGATCTAGAATTTACTCAAGATTCTTTTAGTGCCAAAGAAGACAGGGGACTGGAGACCAGTTTTGGAGCAGAGTTTTTTTTGAACAAGTCCGTTCGACAAACAAAATTCCAGATGGTCATGGTTCAGTCTATCCTCCCGTTTCTTGGAAAAGACTATTAGATGTGCTTGATAAATCTCCAGGATGCGTATTACCACATAAAAATGGACAAGTGCTCCAGGAGATTTCTCCGCTTTTGGCAGGGAGCCAGTCATTATCCATTCAGAGCTCTGTTCTTTGGCCTCACCACTGCCCCCAGGGTGTTCACCAAATGCATGGCAGTGGTAGCAGCTCATGCGAGACTGCAAGGATTCCAAGTGTTTTCGTATTTAGATGACTGGCTCATTATCGCTTCCACCAGACTTCTTCTAGAACAAGCAAGAGACTACATTCTCCAGACCTGAGCCCACGTGGGCATCTCCATAAATTATGAAAAATCATAACAGACTCCAACACAAACTTTAGACTTCATAGGAGCAGTGCTGAGTACCAATACTTGCATACCTTCCCATTCCAAGACCCAAGTAAAAACGGATCGTCAGGAATAAGTGAGTAGCTGCACGTTTAGTCCTACAGGCTCAATGGTGGCTGCCATTACATTAGTTCCTCTAGCAAGATTTCACGTGAGAATTTTTCAGTGGCTTCTAGTAGTTCATACAATATCAACCAGTTTCTGATGAGATTCTGATTACCAGCCATTGCAAGAAAGATTTAGCTTGGTGGATTCATTCAGAGGAAATTCTCTTGGGCTGCCCATTTGTCCAATGTCAACCCCAAGCCATACTGACCACAGACCGCTTCCCAGATGGTTGTGGGGTTGGGCATTGTCTGGGCAAGACTGTCCAAGGCACTTGGTCCCCCTTGGAGGCCAACTTGCATGTCAGTGTTCTATAGATGAAGGCAGTGCTTTTAGCGTTGCAGGCCTTTCAAACTACTCTTCCCTTTTGAACAACTACGATCCAGATAGTGTGTTGGTAGTTTGGTACATCGTTAGACAGGGAGGAACCAAATTGTATCCACTTTGTTGAGAAGCTCTAAGTCTGACAGTGGGCAAGCTCTTCCAACTGCTGCTAGCAGTGCACATTCCGGGGAGTCCCAGTGTGATAGCAGACAAACTGAGCAGATGCATTCTCCTGCCTCACTAGTGGTCTGTGGATGCCAAAGTGGCAAGGAAAATATTTAGTCACTGGGGCAAGCCTTGTGACAACCTGTTTGCTTCACCCCAGAACAAGAAGTGCAGCAGCTGCCCAAGAGATGCTGTCCTGCACAATTGGTCCTCCGGACTTCTATATGCCTTTCCTCACCTTTTTTTTAATACCTCAATTCCTGAAGAAAGTAATAAGGTTGAAGAACAAGGTAATCCTCGTTACTCCCTTCTGGCCTCGACAAATTTGGTTCCCTTTTCTTTGGCCTTATCTGATTTGACAGCCGTGGAATCTGGACCCAGATTGAGGTGGGTCTATCCCATCCAGAAAGATTAGTTCACTCAAACCTTTAGAGCCTTAGGCTGACAGCTTGGTTTCTCCAGTTCCACTAACTGCCAGGCATATTTCTCTTTCTTCCCTAGTTCGTAAGATCCTTTTGGCATTACACAAACCCTCCACTAGGAAACTTTGAGAGTAAGTGGCAAAAATGTTCCTACTAGGCTGGTGATAATAACATTGATCCATTTTCTGCTCATGTTCACAAAATTTTAGAATTTTTAGCTTTTCTTTTTGAAGGAGTCTCTGCCTCTACTATTAGGGTTCAGCAAGCAGCTATTTTTAACTTTCATAATGGGTTCAAGAGATGTCCATTCATTTCTCATAAACTTTGCAGAGCATTCTTAAGAGGAACATTATTGCTAAAACTGCTGTATAAAGATCCATTTGTACCCTGAAATCTTAGCTTAGTGCTACAAACTATAGTACATTCCCCCTTTGAGCCTGCTGCCAACTGCAACCAAATTTTTATCTTGGAAAACTGTATTTCTGGTAGTGATTACATCTGCCAGAAGAATTTCAGAAATTCAAGCCTTATCTTGCAAACCGCCATATTTGATACGTCACAAAGACAGAGTTTCCTTGAGGACGAATACTTCCTTTCTGCCAAAGGTGGTGTCAAGACAATTTTTCAAACAGAGGTGAATATTCTTTGCATTTATTTAATGTCCATAGACCATCGCTCTTCTCTCTCCATAGAACGAAAGATATTAGAAAATCTGACCAACTCTTTGTTTCCTTTTCAAATACCAGAATGGGTAAACCAATATCTAAGGTTACCTTATCTAGTTGGCTGAAGGATTGTATATCCTTCGTATACAGTAAGAGGAAAGTTAATTGCCTGGGCCTGTCGTGGCACATTCTACTGGAGCCATAGCTACTTCAGCAGTTTTTCATTGTAAGGCTTCCGTGGATGATATTTGTGCAGCTGCGACATGGGCTTCCCCATATACTTCTATTATTCATTACAAATTGGATTTGGTCTCTAGGGGAAGAGCATCCTTTGGTTCTGTGATGCTCAGGATTATCCTTCCGCGAGAGATACAAGGTAGCTGGGGGACTCTGTCCCATATGTCAAGGAATAAATGACGATTGACAACATCAGATAAAGAAGTTATGTACTTGTCGACAGCACAGATGGAACGTTATGGTAAGTACATAACTTCTTTTTCGTATCCACAGTTAAAATCTGTTAATCTTTAATGGTGGACTACCTGACCTGTTTGGTGAGAAGGATCAGTAAAGAATCATGTACTCTTCCTTAAGAAAATACCTTTGGAGTCAATGCATTTACCTGGTTACCAGATTTCTGATAAATTGTAAGTGAATGACTTCTAGCTTATATTATGGCTTCTTTTTTGTCTGTTTTATCTTATTATGACTTGGATGAGGATAGTGGAGTGAGTACGATGGAATGAGGGGAAATGACAGCTGATTTCTAGCATACTGTAAATGTAGATTTTTTTTTGTTTAATTTTTGTTTACCGGGGGTAGAGCACTGATCAAAATTTTTTATTTATTAATAAAGTTATGAACTTCAGTTACGGTTATCAATACAGATAGAAAGGTAGTGACAGCCAAGATAGAAAAAGGACCAACAATCATGTCTGAAATGAATCATAAGAGATTAGAGTGGTTACAGTCACAGACAGAATATCCAAATGCATTGTCTGCGGACTAGAATTTAATGATACGTAATCTCACTGAACACAACTTTGAGACTGCACCCAGAATAGCCTTACTCCCAGTCATCCCTCTTAGTAAAATCTCCTTTCTCTATTCATGTGTTGACTTATTTCTTGAAATACTTTCTGCTGCTGTATAAATGTAATATTCTGCATGGTTATGGTCATTCTTCTTCTTGCGAACCTGGATTCAAAATCTTACTGTTTCCTTATCTTTCTACTCTTCCACCACCTTGTTTTATGGGGAGAATCAACTTATCCTATGTAACTCTTGCCACACGCAGCATTTCACTCCCCACCTTCTATCCCACTTGTTGACTTTTCAGACTGTCCTCCCCCTTCTGTAAATTCCTGGATCTGAATAGGAATATGTAGAAAAATATCTCTCAGTTCTATGGAGACTAGAAAAGCCTGGGGAAGCAAAATAGTGAAATGAGTCTGGAGACGTGGGGGTTGGCATAATGGTTAAAGTGTTTACCTTGCAGACATAAGGTGCAGTATTTGATGCTCATCTTTGGAAAGGAAATTGGCTAGGCTTAATATGGCCCACAAGAGCAGCTAGCATAGTACTGGCCTGTGAACCTTTGAACAACTTGAAGCCAGGAACTCTGAGAAAGGTGTTGAGATATGACAAGTCTAGAATGCACATCTATGACCCCTCCTTCCTCAGGGACCATAGGATCATAAAAAGTTACTAGGCTAATGGCCCAAGGGACTTTACAAGCCTAGCCAAATTTACCCTTGTTACCACGATCAGCACCAGTTGTCCCTGTCCAGGAGGGACACAGGTGGGACCCCAAGGGTGAATTTACTGTTACCCATCCAATCGTCCAGATTGTGTTTGAAGAAGGCCAGTGAGGTGCTCTGTTTGATGTGAAGTGGGAGTCTATTCCAAAGGTGTGGTAACCTCTGGGAGACAAAGGTGTTCCTCCAGCAGACCAGGTTTAGGTTCTTTGAGCAAGTAAACCATGCACCATATCACTTGCGGATGTGCAGCATTTCCAGTAAAGCAGGGTCAGAGATGGCCTTGTATGCAAGGCAAAGATTACCTCTGAAGTAGTCTGTATGAAACAGAATAAATTGACAGTAATTTTAGCCGATCCACATGGGATAGCTGCCGAAGACCTTGAATTTTCCTTGTGAGGAACCTTTGTGATCTGTCCAATTGCTGCAGGTGCTTTGAAAGGTACATATCAAAAGAGGAGTTGTACTCTATTATTGGCCTAATGAATGAAGAGTACAGGGAGGTGATAACTTCTTTTCTTGAGGCAATGCCCTTACTTATGAGATGAGCCTTGTAGAATTCCCTTCTTACCACTGTGGAAACGTGGTGATCAAAGGCAAGGTTGCTGTCATCCTTGGTGCCCAGATCTTTCACCACTGAGGGTATACTTAGGATATTGCCATTGATGTGGTAATTTGCAGGAACATCACGCTCTTAATGAAAGGGATGATACATTTTTTTGCATTCAGTTTGAGGCCGTGACTTCAGCACCAGTCATTTATTTGCATAAGACCTTCCTGAAGGATGTTGATATTGTATGGAGATTCTATGGCCGCAGCCAGTTTGCAGTTGTCAGCAAACTTTGGTCAGCCACAGTCCCTTAGTTTTAGCTTGTACTTCAGAAAAATAGATTCTAAACAGTAGAGGTTCCAGGACCGATCCCTGTGGAATGCCACTGGAGGGGGGGTTGATATCTAGCTGGGAGAATTTCAGTAATGCCTGAGTGAGGGATAATTTCAAATGCCTTGGCTTGGTCTGGGTAGGCTGTATGCACTGATTTCCCCTAATCCAGGGCCCTGGTGACAGTCTCAAAGAAGTCCACCAGATTTAACGGGCATGATCTCCCCTTGACAAATCCAAAGTGGGTAGGATCTAGTGTTTGGAGATGACCTATAGCTTTATTGATAAGGTCTATGATGATTCCCTCCATGGCCTTGCAGATAAGGCTAGTCAGACTAATAGGTCTGTAATTCCTGGGGTTAGTAGGAACACCACCTTTGTGCAAGTGGATAACAGTGGCCGTTTTCCATTCAGGTGGGACAAAGCCAGTGCTCAGACTGTGATTGAACAGAGTACCTAGTGGTGATGCTAATTCTTGTTTGAGCCCATGTAGGACACCACTTGGGATGTTATCAGTTCCCATTGATGCTGTGTTTTTGGCCTTGGAGAGCGCATTTACGACCTCTTTAGAGATGCAAAGTAGGGGAGAGGTGGTAGGGATGCCATGAGGTATGTATGGCGGGGACAGGGGGGTTGAAGTTTTCACCAGACCCGTCAGCTAACAGGTTAGCTATGTCCATCGGCTCAGTATGTGTGTTACCATTAACTACCAGTTTGGCACAAATCTGGCCTTACCTTTTAGGTTACGGATGTAACTAAAGAATGTCTTATGGTTGTCCTTTGTTGAGGAAGCTAACTTGGATTCAAAGTTTGCGTTAGAGAACTTCACAAGAAAACTTATTTGCTTATTTATGGTGAGGAGGGAGTGTTACCATTTTAAAGCCTGCTCTTTCTTACTCTTAGACAGCAGTTTTTTCCTTTTATTTAAAGCCTGTTAATGGCGGTTGTCCACCAGGCAGGTTTGCTCTTCATTGAAGAGCTTGTTTTGGTCCTAACAGGTACTGCCGCGTCAATGCAGTTATACAGGTGCTTGTATAGGGCATTGGTGTAGAGCTCTGCATAGTTAACTGTTTCATTTAAGGGAGAGGTGCAGTGAAATTATTTATACCATCCCATAAGAGGTTTATAATCTGCTTTGGAGACGTTTTTCACTTTGGTTGATGCTGGGGGGGGGGGGGGGGGTCAGGTGTGATAGTTATTTCAAATGAGACCGATTTGTAGTCCGATCTCACCAGGGATGAAATCACAGTTGGGGGGGGGGGGTGTGGTAACATTTGGTCTCCCATACTTGTAAGTACCATATCTTGGATGTTGATGCCACTAGTGGGGTTGTCAACCAGCTGGTCCAGGGCATTGGAGTTGACAAAGTCAAGGGACCTTTGGGTAGGTGAGTTTCAGCATGAATAATTCACCCACTCAATGCTAGGGTAGTTAAAATCACCTAAAACCGTGGTGTTTGGATGTATCTGATCCAGATATGCAGAGTGGGTGCCCTGATTCATGGAGGGGGGTTCTGTAGCTGGCAGTGACTTGATTAGGTGTCCTACCAACAGTTAATTGCAACTGAAGTATCTCTAGTGCATCATACTGTTTAACCAATCTGGAGGTGTAGTTATATTTGAATAACGATACACCACCTCTTATTTTTCTTGCCTTCTTTTTGTGGTCTGAACGTGTGGAAGAATGTGTAACCTGGTAAGTCTGGGGTGCTATCCACAGCCTTGAACCAGGTCTTCCTGACTGCACAAATGTCTATGTCCTCCAGGGAGAGGACTGCTTTCAGCGAGTGCAGTTTCATGTTAAGACTCCTAGCATTTAGCAGCATGACTTTGAGGTTGCTTTTAGTTGGTATTTTATGTTGGGAGTTTTGTCCTTGTGACACTACCTAAAGATGCCACTGTGGGAGTAGCAAGAGCCTTGGCCAGTAACCAAAATCCTAGGGGTGACAGACCTCGATGCTTTGCCAGAGATGGTCATCTACCATGTTACCCCAGGCTGACCGATACTGGATCCCCTTAATGACACCAAAAACTAAGCCAGTTATTGAAGTCTGTCATTTTCTGTTTGTACTGAGGCATCATTCTAGGTGAAGATAAAATGCTGCTTAAGACTAGGGACATACCTTCCCGAGAGACAGAGATTTCAGTCACATCTCACTGGGCTATATGAAGAGATATGTCTCAAGTTGTTCACACCAACAGAGTCATAACAGTACCTGTTGTTGAGAGAACAAAGATTTGTTCCCTTTTGAGCCAAGGGAACAAGTTTTATGGTATTCTGTTCCACTAGATCCCACAGAACCAGAGGAAAATGAGGAAGCTAGCATGGAGGAGGCTGAGGAAGGCCAGAATATTGAGGAAGGGATTTCCAAGCCACCATGTTGGATTATGGAAAGAACACAGGCATCTGTGGTGATCAGTTTTCAAACGGGGAAGGCTAGGGTTATACTGATGGACAGAGGAGTCTGGCTGAGAAGGTTGCCTGTTTTTTATATAGAGGCAACTTTATCAGGAAAAGATTTTTGGCCTCTAGAACCGAGTAGATTTATCTGATAAAATCTACTTACTCTGTTACTCTTAGCGGGTTGTCTGGGTTATCTACAGACAAAAGATTTTGAAGGATAGTTCCTCTGAAACCTGGGTACAGGAGAAACAAATATTTGTTTTAGGCTTGCATAACCTTGCTTTTATCCTGTAGTCTTTTAAACCGTTCTGCAGTAGCAGTGCCAAAAAGATTCTGGTTGTCTAAAGAGAATCTAAATGTTTGGACTTGGTGGCCTTCTGTAGAGTCTGTAAAGCGCAGTCAGCAGTATCTCCTCAAGACTGAGCTGGATGCAGCTACCGTAGAGAAGACATCAGCTGCATTTAATGCAGTGATGAGCGACCTGTGAGGCAGAACTTAGAGAGCAGTAGCCTTGCTGTCCAAATCAGGCATTTCACCCCCCCCCCCCAATCCACTGGGAGAGAAGATAAGATCCAGGACATTTCTAGTCATGTGGGTCTCATAACTAATATCCCTAAAAGAAAAGTAGCAAAAGTGTATGCTTTTTTTCTTGTATCTCTCCATAACACCACAGCTGTCCTTGGCGAAAACTTGGAAGAGGAAGGCAGTTTGGATGGCTTCCCTATGGACGGGGAAACAGCAGGATCAGATGAAAGACTTTCTGTATATAGTGCCTGAGGATCATAAACACTTTTATGAATCTGTCTGGCTTCTTGAGATGCCAAGATTGAGAACCCAGAGCCTGAGAAGGTATAAATGTTCCCAAAAGGGCAGCTAAGACAGAAGGGACTGCAGAAGGCCTGGGTGAGACCATTTGCAAGAGTTCATAATATCTCATCTAATGTTGTCAGTCTTCATTTATCCTTGACGTATGGGACTCCATTCCGATTGTCCGAACCGGCTTGGCCATTATAACCGCTTGCGAGAACCAAAACATCTCTGGCTAAATCCCTGCCCAGAATGCCCCTCTCTAGATTACCTCAGATCTCATTTGCCGCACTTCTACATTGGATGCGTCAGCCAAACTGTCTCTTGAGCCAAGTGTATTTTCATTCCTTTTACTTGAAATTTAGTTAAATCTTCTTAGGAATTTTCCTATAACTGTTCCTCTCCCTTTACACTTCTGTGTTTTTTACTACCATTGTTTGTAGTTTTTCTGTGTTAAAAGCGAAAAAAGAATAGTAGCTTTAATTGTCTATTTTGTGTGTGTGTCTTTCCTACCTTTTGTTCTTTGTGGTATCTTTCCTGCCATCATTTGTAACCTCTACCTCTTTACTCTCTACCTCCTGGTAGTTCTGGCCTACCATTGTGGGTAGCCTTTCCTCCATTTTTTTTTCTTGCTTTCTTTCCAGTGTGTGCACTGCTGTGAGGATGTTTTTGCGAGTTGACCTTTTTCCAGTCAAGATGGTGGGTAAAGACAGTACTGGTTTCAAACAGTGCCGTGATTGTGGAAGGAAAATGCCCATACTGATGGGCATATATCTTGTGTCCGTTTCTTGGGCCTAGTGCACTTGCAAGAAGATTCCGGTATTTCTCTAGCTTTTAGTCACCGGGCCCTCGTAGAAAGGAAAAACAAACTTATTTTGAATGGCCTGATTAAGACATCATTTGAGGCTTTGTCCAGTCAGCCAAGGAAATCTGAATTGGATGTGTCTTCCCCATCTTCTCCCTCCTCGAAATTTGATTATGGGAAGAAGAGGGAATCTCTTGGTGCCGGCGTCCCCTTCAGCTCTGGCATCCAAGAGACCTAAATCTTTGGTTCCCACACTTTCAGCAGAACCAAAGCTAAGTACCAAAAAAGCTACAGTGCTAACTTTGGTACCGACTGTGGCCTGTCCTGCACTGCAGGTTTTGGTGCCAACTGACCAGGTGCCTTCCATGGTACTGTTACTATCTTTGGAACCAGGACCTTCTTCAGTACTCAGGACTAGGTATTACTCCTCAGTGGATCCGTTTCTGGGGCAGGTCCCAAGCCCCTTCTGAGAGAGACCCGCATCCCTATCAGCACACTGTTTGTTCTTCCATGAGTCTGATAGAAGTAGACGTTGTGAGGTTGGTGGATCAGCTGCTTGTGGCTTGGGTTCTTGCAGGTTCTTCTCATGTTTCTCTGCCCTCTACAGATGCGATTTTCTCTTCAAGGACTCCACCAGACATTCCTCCTCTAACCATCACTGAGGCATTGGAAACCACGACTCTGATACCCCCAGATATTCATCGTGTTTCACTGTTGCAGTCATGACTGTAGGGTTCTCCCCTGCCGGCAGGCAGCCACAGGTCAGCCAGAATCCCAAAGTCTGTGTCCGGCGTCGGCTGTTCAACCATGCTCCCTGACGTCAGAGCACCAGGAGTACAAAGCTGACAGCCGACGCCATCTTCTCCAGTCTTTCTTGCCGTGCAGTGATAGCAGTTCGCAATTGCCGGTCGGCGGACTCCTGACGAATTTTACTGATATACTTCTGTCCGAAGACTTTCTTCTCCACTCAAAGCTAAGTACCCCGTTGGGGAAACTTTTTTCTTGCTCCACTCCGATGTCAGAAAAAGTTAATAATTGTATTTCATGTGGGAAGCAAATACCTCATAAGGATTTTCATTCTTACTGTATTCATTGCTTGGGCCCTGACCACGACGTAGCTAGTTGTCAGTTTTGTGCTAGCTTCAATCAACGTACAATTAAGCGAAGGTACGATTTTGCTTTTCATTACTTCGGTAGGCGCTTTAACTACAAAATGTCGTCGGATATGGTCCCGGCTACCGGAGTTCACAAACGTCGCAAGGGTAAAGACAGGCCTCCGAGGTCCAAATCTGATGATAGCGCACAAGCGGAGCCAGCTTCAGGTTCGGCCGTTGTCAGTGAGGCGCTTTTGCAGTCCCTGTCATCGGCCATTTCAGAACCGACAGCCGAAACAGACTCTCATGAGGAGCCAACCAGGCCTTTGAATATTTCTGTTGCAGGACCTTCGGACAATGCTCCTTCGGATGGGTCCGGAGCTGCTGTGCAGGTACCGGCTTCCGAAGGGGTTTTCAGGCCTACTCAGCTACTGATAAAGGCAAATTCAAAGACAAAGGCAAAGACTCCTTCAAAATCAAGGACTTCTACACAGGCTTCTTCTGAACCGGCTCCCAAGTCACAGAAACAGTTACTCAAGATGGCGGAGGATTTACTTACTATGATTAGGGGTTCTCATCCCCCTCCAGACAAAAGGCCAAGGCAGGATATTTCTTATGATTCCTCTGATCAGGCTTCTGTTTCCTCAGTTTCTTCTTCTGATCAGGAATATTCTTTCCCTCCTTATGAGGATTCTGATGCTGAAGAATCCATTCCTTCAGCTTCTCCCCCTGAGGATTTCTCTTTTGGGAAAACATTGCATGAAATGAGGGAACATTTCCACTGGGAAGGACAGGAGTATTCGGAATCCAAGAAAAGGCTGAGGGAATTTCTTCTTCTTCCTCAACATAGACCCCTGGCTATTCCTCCTATTTTGGATATTGTGGATGATGCTTTTTCGGAGGCTAACTTAACCCCTGACTCTTTTCCTCCTGCTCCTGTGAAGCCTGATAGATATTACAGGGTTCCTGATTCCCATCAGTTTTTATACAAGAACCCTTCTGCTGACCCTGAAACCATTTCTCAGGGTCCTAAGGGAGCTAAGGCCGCTTCTGCCAAAAATCCTACTCCTACTGAAAAGGATTCTCGATCCTTAGAAAGATGGGGCAAAAAGGTGTACACTTCTGCTACTTTGTCCATTAGGGCTTTAAACTGTCAGTTTCATATGTTTAAATACCAGCAATTTCTATTGTCTGTCTTAAAACAAAAGCTTAATTCCATTTCTGTCTGTGCAGATGATAAGGAATTACATGACTTACTGCATGCCACTGAACAGGTTGGGAAGCATGGTTTACACTGTGGATTTGATGCCTTGGAGGCTTCTTGTAGGGCTGCGGCCTCTGGCACAGTCATTAGGAGGCATGCATGGCTAAAGGAACAAAATTTACCTGAACAGGTAAAGGCAAAATTATTGAATGCTCCTGTTCAGCCTAATGTGTTGTTTGGATCGAAAGCTGAAGAGGTGATTAAAAAGATGGAGGATAAGGCGAAATCCATGCAAACAGTTAAAGATTTTTTACAAGTACAGCCTCCTAGATTTAGCAGGAATTGGCCTTCAAAAAATTGGTCCTTTCCCACTTCAGACAGGCCTCAGAGGGGTAGATACAGACGTTCCAGAGGGAGGCCTCAATCACAAGCTGCTTATAGACCAAGACAGTGGGCTGCTTCCACCCCTAGGGGAGGAGAGGACAGGTCACAATCTCAAAGGAAACAAACTCAATGACTCCCTCTGTGGGGCTACAGGAACTTCTTCCCTGGAAGCCCCCCTCGGAGGAAAATTCTCTCTTTTTATCAAAATTGGACTCAAATAACCCAAGACAAATGGGTTTTGGATGTAGTTTTAAGAGGTTACAAATTCCATTTTCATACCTTGCCAAGGCCAAGCGGATGGCCAGACCTTCCAAAACATCAATGGATGGAGGCCTTAAACCAGGTGGAAGCTCTTTTGGCTCTGAATGCCATAGAACTGGTTCCTCTTTCAGAGATGGGAAAAGGGTTCTATTCAAGGCTCTTTCTAGTCCCAAGGAAGCAAAACTCATGGAGACCCATTCTGGATCTGTCGGTCTTGAACACCTTTCTAGAGATTCCAAAATTCAAGATGCTTACTCTACAGCAGCTACTTCCAATGCTGTCCAGAAATGCATGGATGGTAACTTTGGATTTAAAGGAGGCATATTTACACATTCCCATCAGGCAGGATCGCAGAAAATACCTCTGGTTCAAAGCCGGATCGAGGCACTTTCAATTCTCTGCGCTGCCCTTTGGATTATCTACTGCACCCAGGGTCTTCACCAAATGCCTGGCTCCAGCAGTAGCTTACTGCAGACTCAAGGGAATTCAAATTTACCCTTATCTGGACGATTGTTTAATTCAGGCAGACAGCAAGGATGTCTTACTCCAGCATCTAGAATTTGTACAGAACCTCCTCAAGTTCCTTGGATTCTCTGTAAACATAAAGTCAAATTTGACACCATCACAACAGATAACTTTTCTGGGTGCACTTCTAAAACACCACAGCCCAGATGGCATTTCTGACATCCGAAAAACAGTTACAGCTCGCTTCAACTTTCAGAACCTTGGCAACTTTAACTCATCTATCTGCAAGGAAATTCCTGCAGGCTTTGGGTTACATGGCCTCGTGCATCCTTCTCCTACCATATGCAAGGCTACACATGAGGAAAATACAGTGGTTCCTAAAAAGTGTATGGTCTCAGCATTGCCACAGTCTAGACATACTGATCTCCGTTCTTCCTTGCCTTCAAAAGGAATTTCTTTGGTGGTCCAGGGCATATGCTCTAAACAAAGGGAAGCCCTTCCGTCTGCCTCCTGCCTCTCAGATTCTAACCACGGACGCCTCTGATTATGCTTGGGGAACCCATTTTCAGGGCAGTTGTTTGCAGGGCCTTTGGACAAAGGATCAGAAGCACCTGCATATCAATTTAAAGGAAACGTTAGCCGTTCAGAAAGCTCTGTTGGCCTTCAGGAATCTTTTACAACCAGGACAACTGTTAATACGGACAGACAACACCACAGTTTTGTGGTACATAAACAAGCAAGGGGGATCTCATTCCTACCCCCTTTGCAGACTAGCCATGGATCTATGGGACACAGCTCTATCTTGCAATCTGGATCTTCAAGCTTAGTTTCTACCAGGGAAACAAAACTTCCTGGCAGACAGTCTGAGCAGACAACTTTCGGATCCACACGAGTGGATGCTGGATACCCAAAATATTCAGGATGATAACAGCAGTCTGGGGATGTCCTCACATAGACCTCTTTGCATCCCATCTCAATCATCAGCTACAGACTTTTTGCACCAGCATTTTCCACACAGAAGCTTGGAGAGTGGACGCCCTGTCATTCAGTTGGAAGAACCTCTCGGGATATGCCTTTCCGCCTTTCCCTCTTCTTCCACGGGTTTTATTGAAGATAAAACCGGACAAGCCCAAGATGATCATCTTGCTGGCTCCAAATTGGCCTCGGCAGTTTTGGTATCCAACTCTAAAAACCTATGCCTGGAGCCCCCTTGGGTTTTACCTCGGTCTCCGAACCTTCTGTCCCAACATCAGGGTCAGGTTCTACACACTCATGTCAGAACTCTCAGCCTGGCAGCCTGGTTAATCCAGGGCATTTGATTTCTTCTTTACTGCCCAAGCAGGTTATGGATGTCATTTTAGAAGCCAGATGTCCTAGCACTAGAAAATCTTATGCAGTAAAATGGAAAAGATTTTGTTCCTGGATGCAGGCTCAGGATTCTGATCCTCTTCTTCCCAACATTACTTTAATTTTACTTTACTTGACAGATCTCTTACATAAGGGTCTCTCTTTCTCTTCCATTAAAATACATGCCTCTGCTATTTCTGCTCATTATAATACAGACCCTCCCATCTTTTCCCACCAGCTCATGCGACAGTTTCTTGGAGGAGCTAAGAACTTAAGACCTCCTAGATCTCCTCCTATTCCTGCTTGGGATCTCAACTATGTTTTGGAAAAACTAACCTTGCCTCCTTTTGAGCCTGCTGCTTCTTCTGACATCAAGTTTTTATCTTGGAAGACAGCCATCCTGTTAGCCCTAACCTCTGCCAGGAGGGTTTCAGAGTTACAAGCTCTAATGGCTGTGGAACCATATATTATTTTTCATCAAGACAGGGTATCTTTGAGGACTAATCCTACCTTCATGCCTAAGGTGGTTTCCAAAGTGGCTTTAAATCAAACTATACACTTGCCAACCTTTTTCCCCACTCCTCAAAATAAAGGGGAAAGGATCTTACATTCCTTGGATGTACACAGACAGCTACGTTTTTACCTGAACAGAACCAAGGACATCAGAAAATCAGAACAATTGTTTGTTTCTTTTGCTTCCAGTTCCCAAGGCAAAGCCATTTCAAAACAGACCATTTCTAAATGGATTGCTCATGGAATCAGATTTTGTTCTCACCATGGAAAGCAAATCCCAGGGAGTATACGGACTCATTCCACCAGAGCTGCTGCCACTTCTGCGGCCTTCCTCAGGGGAGTTCCTACCAAGGATATTTTGGAAGCTGCAACTTGGAGTTCAGTGCATACATTTTCTAAGCACTACAATCTACCTCTCTACTCTAAGTCTAGGGCAGGCTTTGCCTCTGCAGTCTTGCAGGGCCTTTTAGCCGCCCCTTCCTCTTTATGACCACCTCCCTTTCTTTCAGCTTTGGGATTCTACCCTACAGTCATGACTGCAACAGTGAAACACGATGAACATAGTACGGTTGTGTACACCTACCATAAATGTAGATGTTAGTGTCTTCACTGTTGCAGTCTGGGTTTCCCTCCCTCCTGTCCCCTCTTATTTTTACTTTTGTGTATTTCCCTTTTTCACCATTCTTCTGAGGTGTATTTGCAAAGGTTATGGGACCTTTTTCATTTTGGGACTCCTGACATCTGGGGCAAGAAAAACTGGAGAAGATGGCGTCGGCTGTCAGCTTTGTACTCCTGGCGCTCTGACGTCAGGGAGCATGGTTGAACAGCCGACGCTGGACCCAGACTTTGGGATTCTGGCCGACTTGGGGCTGCCTGCCGGCAGGGGAGAACCTTACAGTCATGACTGCAACAGTGAAGACACTCTAACATCTACATTTATGGTAGGTGTACACAACTGTACTTTTCAGCTGTTCCAGTGCCGATAGCTTTTATGCCTTCCGCTCCAGTGTCTGCCCCAAGTTCCTCGGTTCCTTTGGATCTGGAGGACTCCTGGGGTCATAGTTCCACTGCTGGGTCTGAGTGGCGTAGTTTGGCTCTAGTTTTCTCAGAGCCATCCTTGCTTTTAGGAGCATCAGCACATGTGGGCTCTTCCCTGGCTTTGGTGGCGGTCTCTTTGGAACGGGGTGGGACCACTGTTCCAGGCTGCCTTCCCTCTTCAGGGTGGTGGCCTGCTTTCCAGGTCATGGAGAGGGCCTTGGTCTCTGCAGGTTCTCAGCCGGTTCCTTTCCTATTGGAGCATTTTTCCAGGACTTCCTTTCATCCAGAGCTTCCTCTAACCTCCACCCAGGACAGCCAGCACCAAAGCTGCATGATACCCTTGCTCAGGGTCTTACCTCTTCTGAGTCCTCCACAGAGCTTCCCACTGAGAAGATGCCTCAGAAGAGGACGTGTAAGAGGAAGCGCCTAGATTCCCCAGAGGAATCTGTCACGAAGGACACTGACATCGATGACAGGGAGGGTTTCCTCCCGGTCACCCCCAGAAGACGTCTCTTTTGGAAAAATTCTTGAAATGTTAAAGCAGAGGGGTGGCTGGAAGCCCAAAAACTGGCTGGAAGCCCAAAAACCCTTTCTCAGAGGAGTCTGTGTATTTGCAAACTTTCGGTCCTCGCCCATCTACCTTTTGGGTGACCCCGCCTGCTTACGTTCTCATTAAGTTGATTACACAGCGGGCATGGAAAGCCCCTGATTCTGTAGAGCCAATCGCTAGGAGACTGGACAAAATTCTGACAGCACCAGAGGACCATCAGTTTTGCGCCAAGGGATTAGCAGTAGATGCTGTGGTGGTTGCGGCAGCTGCAAAGAAGGAACTTGCAGAAGGGCGTTCCCCTGTTTGTCCCCCTAACCGAGAGTCTAGGGAGATGTCCAGGTTTGGACAGCTGGTGTATGCTTCGACTTTCGCCTTATGGTCTTTGAATTTCATGGCACACTTTACTAGATTCCAGAGGGATCTGATCAAGGATCTGTCCGATACCCTTGCAAGAGCTGTGTCTGAGGATGCACAAGATAAAGTGGCCTCCCAGCTGGCCATTGTGGAGTCTTATTTCCAACTCCTCCATGAGGCCCATTGCACACTCATCCGAAGGGATGATAGGGCAGTGGGTTCTGATATTGCCATAAGGAGGCACGCCTGGATTAGCTGGTGTGAGTGTGCGGAGCCATTTGTCTTCGGTCTTCAATGCTTCCTTTAACGAATCGTCCTTGTTTGACCTCAAAGTCAGAGACACCTTAGCCAGGTGTGAAAAAGATGGAAAGACATTGTCTGCAGTGGGTGTACATTTTTCTGCTCCTTAGTGGTCCTACTCCAGAAACCAGAGGAGCGGAAAAATGTGGTTCAAGAAGACACAAGGGCCTTTTCAGGACACACGTGGCAGTGGCACCCCTTGGGGCAGAGGGGGGAGCTCCAGTGGTCTCACAATCCCAGAAGTAGCACAGGAGATTTTCTGTTGCTGGGGCCAGCCTTGCTGCAGTCTGTTTGCATTACCCCTGAACAAGTGCATCAGCTTCTTTGCCCTAATTCCCCCTCAGGTGGAGTCCCCAAGAGACGCAGCACTTCATGACGGGCCCTCAGGACTGCACTGTGCCTTTCCCCCTATTCCACTAATCCATCACTTATTGAAGAAAGCCATCAGGTTGAAGAGCAAGGGGATCCTCATTACTCCTTTCTGGCCTCAACAAATGTGGCTTGCCTTTCTTTGGCCTCAGCTAATTCACCATCCATGAACTCTGGACCCGGATCCAGACTTCCTGTCCCATCTACAGGGACTAGTTCACCCTAGTCTCCAGAACCTCAGGCTTACAGCTTGGTTCCTCCAATTCCATTGATCGCCAAGAACAACCTATCTTCTCCAGCCTGAAAAATTTTGTTGGCTTCCCATAAGCCTTTCACCAGGAAACTTTACCATAGTAAGTGGAAAAGATTTTCTGTTTGCGTGCACAGTAATGGTATTGATCCTTCTCTGCACCAGTTGAAAAGGTGTTGGAATTTTTAGCTATGCTTTTCGAACAGGGAGCTGCTTCTACTATTAAAGTCCAACTAGCTGCTATTTTTAACTTCTATGATGGTTTCAAAGAGCATTCGTTAATCTCACATAGATTGTGCAGTTTTTATAAAAGAAACCTTGAGGTAAAACCAACTTATTAGGATCCTGTCGTTCTTGGGATCTTAATATGGTTCTACAGTTTTGGTCCATTCCTCTTTCGAGCCGATGGCAAGTTGTGACTTGACGTTCCTTTAATGGAAGACCATTTTTCTGGTAGCTGTTACGTGCGCCAGTAGAATTTCAGAAATTCAAGCATTCACTTCAAAACCTCCGTATTTGATTTTTCATAAGAGCATAGTTTCACTGACAACCAATCCAACCTTTCTTCCTAACGTAGTATCAGAAACCAACATTAATCAATTTATTGACTTACCAGTTTTCTTCCCAAATATTTATAACAAGGGAGAATATTGTTTGCCCTTTTATAGATGTTCACAGGCAATTGCATTTGTATCTCAGCAGAAGTAAGGATTTTAGGAAGTCAGAGCAGTTTACTTTTCTCATTTTTCAAGTCCATCCATGGGTAAACCATTTTCAAAGGCCACTTTATCTAAGTGGTTAGGGGAATGCTTAACTTTCATCTACAATAAGAAAAACTTCCAATTACCTGCACCAGTGAAGGCACATTCTACAAGGAAAATAGCCACATCTGCTGTTTTTTCACTTAAGGCTTCCATGGATGAAATATGTACAGCAGAAACCTGGGCTACTCCACATACCTTTACCCCTCATTACAAATTGGATCTGGTCTCCAGGATGCGGAGCATCTTTTAGCTCTGTGGTGCTCAGGAATATCCTTCCATAAGGCCTCCCAAGATGCAAGGTAGCTGGCGACTCTATCCCATATGTCAAGATTGACAACATCAGATAAAGATATTATGTACTTACTATAACGTTCTGTCTGTGTTGTGGCTCTTCATTTATCCTTGATACCCCACACTCCTTCCCCCTCCTTCAGGCTCCTTGGAGGATCGCACTTTAGTCCTGGTTATTTGTTATTTCATATATGACCTTGGTCATAGCTTCTTCAGTTGGACTAGCGCTGTTTTTCTCGTCTTTCTTTATAACTGCAAATTCGATCTAAAGTAATCTAGAGAGGGGCATTCTGGGTAGGGACTTGGCTTGAGAGTGTTTGGTTCTCTTGCGCTGTTATAATGGCTGAGCCAGTTCTGAGGGTTGGAGCCAAGTATCCCAAAGAAAGCCTCTGCAAGTAAGGCGTCTGCCACCCTGATTTATTTTGTTGCAAACCAATGATTTTTATGTATAATTGTAAATTGGAAGCATGCAGTCTTGTGAGTTAGTGTGTTTATAAAGAGCTTTAGTGTCACGCTGTTTCCTAATTTCACTCATATGCTCAGATATTCTGTGTCTCTCAGCCCTCTACGTTTGTCCAACATAAAAGGCTGAACATTGACACATTGCTAAATAAACAACCCATTCCGAACTACAATTGGCGAAAAAAGGAATCTCAAATACTATTCTAGTATTCTTACTACGTGCCTTTCAGCATTCTACAACAATGCCTACAGTGCACACATGGATGGAACAAAGTCCCATATGTCATAGATAAATGAAGAATAACACAGATGGAACGTTATGGTAAGTACGCAACTTCTTTTTTTGAACTTCTGAGACTTGGGAACGGTCCCACTTGGCGTTCCATCATACAGGCCACTGTATCCACAAAAGATAATCCCTCAAAAGGGGAATCTGGGGATAAAGAATCTTCATCAGACTCCAAAGCCAAATGAATGCATTTGTGAGGAATATGCTAAGGATTCTTCACCAGAGTCCAACTCCTCATCAGGAGAATCAGAATCCCTAGGTCTCTTAGATGGGGTTGAAGACCAGGGAGCAATAGCAGGGGCAGACCATCACTGTTGGGGTTTCAGAGCCTCGAGGGCATTAAGCAGCCTTTGAGTAAAATGTTGGGGAAGATGCTTAGCCATAGTAGCCACTTATTTGGTTTTCCGTTTTTGTTAAAGGGACATCTTCCTTGACAAATCTAGAAGGTTCAGATGCTTGTGAAGATTCAACAAGGGTACCGGAACCTCTTTCCTAACTAAAATCTGGGAATCCTCCAAGGTACTTCAGATGTAATTGACCTTGTTTCCATCTCTGCCTCTATACCAGACGTATGCACTGCCTCAGTGGGTGTGTGTGTAGGCAGCTCTGTTGGCCCCCAACTGGTTTGAAACAAAGGGAATTGGCATTGGCACTGGCTGGTACTAGGTTCTTCATCCAGCCCAGGGGAGACGTCTGGTGGAGGCTGGACAGCAGCAGATTCAATATCCACTTTTTTAATAGGAGGCTGAACTTCAGGTGGGGCGGGTTTGCCCATGGTACCCTGGGTCAATAACTTCAGATGTTGATTTTCCAAATAGAAAGGAACTACAAATGGCTGTGGAGTGTGTTAGGGACAAATACCTGACCGCTGTCACACTTGAGTGTGGTCGTGTGTAGCATCCAAACATAAAATGCACTTCTCATGTCGGGAATCTGCCTTCCACACTTACATTTTCCCTAACTGGATGACATGAAAACAAACTGCAATGAGGGGAAAAAAAGAAAGGAAAGAACCCTAATAGGGGCACTTATCTGTAGAAGGTTCAGTAGATGAACAGCTCGTTGAATGGCGTACAGACCGAATTAGGATGTAGCGTTTGGACTGGTGGCAAAGAAATTCTGAGGATTAGTTGTCCGTATATCAAATGTACCATATGCCTTACACATAGGGCATATGACACTGGGAAAATGTAATGGATTTGGTAAACTAACCAGATGTTAGGATATTCTTGGTAGGATATCCCAAAAGTAAAGAATACTGTAACAGTGATAAAGGACAACTACAGTTCTTCAGGTACTGTATGGTGTGACGGTCCTTGCAAATTTCTGCCTTTGGACACTGGGGCTCATGGCATCCTCCTTTAGTTTATTTTTTTTAATATTCACACAAGGCTTTTCATGAGGGTTCTTCAGTGAACCCCTCAAGATTTGGTGGGATCAGCTTGTAGATTGTTAAAATTGCCAGGATATGCTTGGAACATGTCTCCTACTGGACTCCAGAGGTCAGCTCGTCTTTAGGTAGACACTTTGGGTCTAGTCTGGTAACAATTCAAGGTATGTGGTGAACCCATGAGGCTAATCTACACATCAGTATTCTGGAAATAAGGACTGCCCATCTCACCTTGTAGGTTTTTCAGGGTTATCTTCCCACTTGAGTGAGTGCCATCCTCTCCTACAGTGTGACACTGCTTTGTTGCCAAACAAGGGGGGGCACATTCTTGTCCTTTTTTCAGGATGTCATGAGAGTATGAGAATGGGTTTTTGGCTCTAGTTGCCTTTTTAAGGTCTTACACTAGAAAAGAAGCTTGTCCAGGGGATGTGTATCAGTTCTTTCACTATTGTCTGGTACCCCACAAGTGATCTCTGCCCTCTGCCCTCGTGATTTCTCTTACACTTTTCTCTTCCAAATCCTGGAAAAGACCACATTTTGCAAGATGGTCATTCTGATATTCTGATAGCCCTTTTTTTGGCCCATTCTGATGGCCCCTTTTTTTGGCCCTGGCAGGTGTGGTTCTGTTTACTTTAACTAGAGGTCTTTGGCAGGTCTCTGTCCGAAGCCATCCAAGAACCTCCATTCTCACATGTGCAGCAACACTCTCCTTGGGCATTCACTGCTTCAGATTGAATACTTGGATCTGACCTCACTTTCATTTGTTCCTCAACTGCTGGGTCTCTGATCCAACTTCGGATCCGGCTTGGCCACTTTCACTAAATTCATGGATCCAGCTCTTGAGCTTTTCCTCTTACCAGTAATGCCCTTACCCACCTAACTTACCTCAGATCTCGTTTGACGCCATAGTGCTCAGACGTGGATCTCCATGTCTCAAGCTTTCTGGTGATTTTTCAGTGTTATATGGATATAATTTTTTTTTCGTCTTTTAAATTGTGTAATTTTCTTTCACTTTTAAGTTTTGCCTGTCAGGCAGTTCTTTTCCTACCCTTTTTATTGTTTGGGTACTCTACAAAGTACTATTGTTGGTAATTATTTTCCCTTCCCATGTTCTTTTCTCTCATGCCCTCTAGAAGTATTTCTTAATTCCATTGTTGGTATGTTTTGTTTTGTAGTTGAGAGGAGAAAAAAACTTTTACCGTAACTAAACTGAATCATCATCTTTTCTTTTACCTGCTTAACATGGCAGATAGATTAACTGGTTTTAAAAAATATTCTGATGCCCATAAGGAATGCGTGTACTGTTTGGAAGCTGTCCATTTAGAAACGTATTGCACTATTTGTGCTGGTTTCAGTTTCAAGGCTCTTAGTGACCGGAAAAATAAGCTAGTGCTGAAAGGCCTTCATTCCTTTTCAGCTACTGGGGCTCAAACCCCCTCCAAGAGGTCTGAAAAGGGAAAGCCTAAATTGGCTTTAAAGGATAAGGACCCTAAGAAGAGATCTCCAAATCTTTCTATCTCATCGGCTCCATCCTCCGAGTCTCCTGTGAAATCTCAAAAAAAAAAAAAAAAGATCCAACACCCTCTGATCCTACTTGATTTAAGCCTAGGTTGCCTTGGGTGTGGTCACAACCGTTGTTGCCGAAGCCGGTCTCTTCTATGCTCTACTCGTCTTTTTTCCAGGAAACTCCACCCCAGGCCACCATCTACCAGCTCCTCTTTTAGGTCCTCCAGGAGTTTGAAGCAGTGGTAGATAGGATGCATCTATATTACATAATCAAACTTTTAAAAGTTTGAATGTCAAATGGTCAACACCATATGATCGAACTTTTAAAAGTTTAAAAATGTAATAAAAAAATAAATAAATAAACTAAAGAAAAAAAACCTACCTGAATGGTTTAAGCAGGGGGGCAAGCCCCCCCTGGACCCCGCACACCCCCCGCTCTTTAAATATACCAACTCAGAGATCGCACTACAGTGCAAAAAAGGGAAAATTTCTCATTCCATACTGTACGTGGATCTCCGTTGAAATGTTCCAACTTTTAAAAGTTCGATCATGTGGTGTCGACCATATGATGTTCGCACTTTTAAGAGTTCGACAATGTGATATAGACCCGATAGGATGAAGAGGAAGTTCCTCAGAGCTCAGATCTAGATGGGGGTAATCCTGTCTCCATCTCCCATTAGACTCATGAGCCTGCCCTCCGCTGATCCCATAATCCTATCTCCTTCTACAGTCCATCCCTTGGATCTGAGATCCATCAGATTTGAAGATAGTTCATTCTTTGACTCGACCATGTTCCTGAGTTGTCTGGCTCTGATACTTTTAGAACAGGAGGAGACTCTGAGCTAATGCTTCGGTACCTACTCTAGGGGGTTGGGGTTGACTGTAAAGTTAATGGCGCCATTGTTGTTTTAGGTGCTTCTGCACTGGAGACCTTGGGTCTGACCCCCTCCTCGAGACTGTAATCAGAGGAGGGGTTCTGGGCTCATTGACACAGGGGTATTTAGCTCCAGTATTACTGGCTTTTCTCTCTCTCCTAGATCCTCTGCCTTTGAGGTAGTGGAGAAGGCTTTCTCTCTGCGTAGAAAAAGAATGTCCTTGCCCCCTTCAGATCCTATTTCTCTTCCACTGTCTAGTGTGAGTCGAGTCTCTCACCTGCATCCCACCAGGACAGCGTAACTGAACAAGCCTCCAATCAGTCCCTCAGGGCTACCCTAACCCTTCCAATACCTCACCAGAGCATCCCACTGATGAAGTTCCTCAGAAGAAGATGTGTAAAAGGAAACACTTGGATTCGAATCTCTCACTGAGGACACTGACTGTGATGAGGGGAGGGGTCCCCCAGATCTCCACTTAAGGATGCCTTCTTTGGAGAAATGCTGGAAATGTTAAAGCAAAAAGGTGGCTGTGCTTTTGACTCCCCTTCTAGGAGGAGTCTGTATTCCTGGAGGCCTTCGGATCTTGCCCAGTTGCATCTTGGGTGACTTGTCCTACTGATGAGTTAACTGATCTAATCTTATGCTGTGCATGGAAGGAGCCAAATACTGTAGATCCAATTATCAAGTGACTGGATAGATTTTTAGCCCCCCCAAGGACAGAGCATACTGAAGCAAGAGAGTCCCAGTAGATGCCATAGTTGTGGCAACAGCCACCAAGAAAGAGCTCGAAGAGTACATCTGTCCATTCCCCTAACAGGGAGTCTAGGTTTTTGGAAAGATTTGAAAAGCGGGTTTCCACCTTGGTGACCTTTGCCCTGTAGTCATTGAATTATTTGGCACACTTTACCAGGTAGCAAAGAGATTTGGCAAAGCAGCTTTCCAAATCTCTTTCTGGGTCCTTGTCTGGAGAACCAAAATAAGGATGTTATGTAGTCCTATCTCGCCTACATTCTTCACTTGTGGGCTCGGAGCCGAATGTCGGCTCCATCTCTGCCTATTTACTAGCTCGAAAGTCTTTGATTGGCTGGGCTAAGATGGTATCCCACAATACACTGCTCCACATCCTAGATCTCGTTTGCCGCTTGAGCTCGGACGTGGTCTCGACTTGGCTGTGGCTAAGTATTGCTATAAAAAACTTTTTCTTGTAGAAATTTTGGCTAATTGTGTTTAGACAAATAGAATTGTTCATAGTGTTGTTGCTGCGTTTCTTTTGGTAGGTTGCGAGTGTTTTGTGTGTGGTATCCCTTGCTCCCTCGGGCTAGGCCCGTTTAAGTTAGAGGACCTAGTCCTTGTGGTGTTTGTCTGGCTGTCTTAGGTGCGTTTCTCTTAGTTTTAGTTGAGAACCGTTTTATGTAGAGGTTCTCCCCTGTGCATTGATTGTTGATTTTACTTGTTCTCCGGTTTCTGTTAGCGGTTTCCTGCCTTTTGTCAGTAGCGGCTGCTACAATTGTTGGCTTGGCATGTCTAAAGAACAAAAAGAGCATAAGCCCTCGGGCTTTAAAAAGTGTACTAAGTGTGCCTATAAAATGTCTATCACAGACGGACATTCGGTCTTTGTTTACTGTCTTGGAGCCATCCACCTTCAGGAGTCGTGCAGTTTCTGCCACGCATTTAGTCCTCGGGTGCTCCAAGAGAGGAAAAACAAATTGATCCTAAAGGAACTGCTAAAACCGTCCTTTGAGGAGGATTTAGGTTCGTCTCCCAGCTCCCAGTTGAAGTCCTAAATCCTCCAAATCCAAGAAAAGGTCTCCAGCTCCATCTGTTGCTTCGGAGCCACCTTGTAAAATTACCATTGTCGAGTCTGCTTCCTCGGCTCCACTGGCATCGGGGCCACAGGAGGTTGCTGTGTCGACTGAGCCTGCTTCCGCTCCGATAATTTTGGAACTGATTCAGAGTCTGTCGCCAAGTTTGAGGCAAGGTTCTCCAGTTAGGAGGTCTAGGTCTCCATCCATTTCCTCCAAATCCCCCAGGCTTTCCGATTTGGGTGTAGATAGGGTGGTGCAGAGGCTCCTCCAGTCACCAGTGTTGGCCAAACTTTTCTCGGCTCCGGAGCCAGCTCTGTTAGTTGTTCCTGCTATTCCTCCTCAGAGCGCATCCTTGTCGTCGGAGCCGGTAAGCTCCGCTCCGAGGGACGTTCCTGTGCCAGCTCTGATTCCCCAGCGGGGTTTATCGGTGCCGCACTTTTAAGGCAGCCAATACAGCTGAGATAAAATTCTTATCATGGAAAACAACTCTGCTCGTAGCAGTAACTTCAGCAAGAAGAGTCTCAGAGTTACAGGCATTAATGGCTGTGGAACCTTTTATCTTCCATCCGAACAGGGTTTCTCTAAGGACAAACCCAACATTTATGCCGAAGGTAGTGTCCAGTGTGGCTCTTAACCAAACCATTCATTTGCCTACTTTTTACCCAAACCCACAGAATGAAGGGGAGAGACTTCTGCATTCTTTGGACATACACAGACAGCTACGCTTCTACCAGGACAAAACTAAAGCTTTCAGAAAGACTGAGCAACTCATATGCTGCAGGATCACAAGGAAAGGCTATCTCAAAGCAGACCATTTCAAAATGGATAGGACATTGCATTCGTTTCTGCTATTCACAACATGGCAAATCAGTGCCTAAGGGCATTAGACCACATTCTACCAGGGCAGCAGCCACCTCAGCAGCCTTCCTCAGAGGAGTACCAACTAAGGATATTTTGGAGGCTGCAACTTGGACTTCAGTACACACTTTTACTAAGCACTACCACTTCTTTACTCTAAATCCAGAGCAGGCTTTGCCACTGCAGTTCTGCAGGGCCTTATAGCCACTCCTAATTCTATTTAGACCAAGCCACCCAACCTCAGCTTTGGGATTCAACCCAAGTGTAATGACTGCAACAGTGAAACACGATGAACATAGTACAGTTGTGTACCTACCATAAATGTAGATGTTCGAGTGTATTCACTGTTGCAGTCCACGTTACCCACCCACCCACCATCCCCCTTTCTTTGCTGGGACTTAGCTGTACTTCTCTATTCTATACAACCTATGTGGTGTATTTGCTTGTAGATGAAGGTATTGTTTATTTTAGTGCATGCTTTTATAAGCTGTGTTTTTTAGCCTACCCTTTTGGGGGTACCTGACATCTGGGGCAAGAAAAACTGAAGAAAATGGCATCGGCTGCATCTTTTATACCCCTGGTGCACTGACGTCAGGGAAGAGGCGACAGCAACCGACGCCGGACCAGGACTTTGAAATTCAGGCCGACTGCAGGTAGCCTTCCAGCAGGATAACCCAAGTGTAATGACTGCAACAGTGAATACACTCGGAACATCTACATTTATGGTAGGTACACAACTGTACTTTCTTGGCCCCAGGTTACCAAAGGCGGGCGACATTCTCTGAACCCTAGGCTCTGTGGCAGCAGTAATCTCGATCCTCTCCTGTGCACATCTTCGCATGCGTGTTCTTCAATGGACTCTGGCCATACCAGTGGTCTTGGCTAGATCTCCCTATGGAATATCCAGTTCAGATCAGCAAAGCCTGCAGGGCGTCACTTCTCTGGTGGCTCCAATCGCCTGAGATCTTAGCGGGACGCCCATTTGTTTCACCCACAGCCCAAGCCACAGTGACCACGGGCACCTCCCAGCTCGGGTGGGAGGGGCATTATCTGGGGAGGACGGTCCAAGGCACGTGGTCCCAGATAGAGACCAAATTGCATATCAGTGTTCTGGAGATGAGAGCAGTGCTTTTAGCGTTGTAAGCCTTCCACACTGTTCTTCCTTCTGGGATTATTGCAGTTCAGTCAGACAACATGTCTGTTGTCTGGTACATCAACAAACTGGGAGGAACCAGATCTTACTCTCTGTGTCGCGAGGCCATGAGAGTGTGGGAGTGGGCGATCTCCACCAGTCGATTTCTGTGCAACGCACATCCCAGGACGCTCCAACATTTTAGTGGACAGATTGAGTCGGGCTATTCTAATGCCATATGAGTGATCTCTGAAACAATCAAGTAGTGGAGGAGATCTTGCTTGCGTGGGGTCAGCCCTGCTGCGATCTCTTTGCATCTCCTTCCAACGTGAAGTGCAGCGAGTTCTTCACTCTGATCCCATCTCCAGGGGATCCCCCCAGAGATGCTCTAGTCCATGCTTGGCCTCCTGGGTTACTGTATGCTTATCCCGTTACCTCTCATTCCAAATTTTCTTCAGAAAGCTTGTCGACTGGGGTGCAAAGTGATCCTCATTGCCCCATTCTGGTCTCGTCAGGTGTGGTTCCCCTTCCTCTGGTCTCATGTTCTAGCTCCTTCTTGGATTCTGGATCCTTGCCCATATCTCATCTCTCATCCCTCGGGCACTTGTCCGCCCAACCTGGACAGCCTCAAGCTGACTGCTTGGTTGCTCCAGTCCCCTTGATTGTCAGGACTCCCGGTTTTTCATCTTCAGTAAAAACTATTCTGGTGGCGTCCCATAAGGCCTCCACTAGGAAGATTTACCGCAGTAAATGGAAACAATTCTTTATTTGGGCTTCTCAGAGGAACCTGGATCCTTTTACAGTCCCTGATGTTCATCGTGTTTCACTGTTGCAGTCATCACTGTAGGGTTCTCCCCTGCCGGCAGGCAGTCCTCGGTCGGCCAGAATCCCAAAGTCTGGGTCCGGCGTCGACTGCTCAGCCATGCTCCCTGACGTCAGAGCGCCAGGAGTACAAAGCTGGCAGCCGACGCCATGTTCTCCAGTCTTTCTTGCAGTGCGGTGAAAGCAGTTTGCAAGTGCCGGTTGGCTGACTCCTGACAATTTTTTCTTACGTACTTCAGTCCGAAGACTTTCTTCTTCTACTCAAAGCTAAGTACCCCGTTGAGGAAATTTTTTTCTTGCTCCAGTCCGATGTCAGAAAAAGTTAATAACTGTATTTCTTGTGGGAAGCAAATACCTCATATAAGGATTTTCATTCTTACTGTATTCCTTTCTTAGGCCCTGACCACAAGGTAGCTAGTTGTCGGTTTTGTGCTAGATTTAATCAACGTACGATTAAATGAAGGTACGATTTTACATTTCATTACTTCGGTAGGCGATTTAATTACAAAATGTCGTCTGACACGCTTCTGACTACCGGAGTTCACAAACGACGCAAGGATAAAGACAGGCCTCCGAGGTCCAACACGGATGCCGTTGTGCAAGTAGAGCCAGCTTCAGGTTCGGCCATCGTCAGTGAGGCGCTTTTGCAGCCCCTGTTGTCGGCCATTTCGGAACCGATGGCCGAAACGGACTCCCACGAGGAGCCAACTAGGCCCTTGAATATTTCAATTGCAGGACCTTCGGACAATGCTCCCTCGGTTGGGTCCGGAGCCGCTGTGCAGGTACTGGCTTCCGAGGGGGGTTTTAGGCCTACACAGCTTCTGATAAAAGCAAAGACAAAGGCAAAGACTCCTTCCAAATCAAAGACTACAGCCCAGGCCTCTTCTGATCTGGGACCCAAGTCTCAGAAGCAGTTACTTAAGATGGCGGAGGACTTACTATGATTAGGGGTTCACATTCCCCCTCTAGATAAAAGGCCAAGGCAGGAATTGTATTATGACTCTTCTGATCAGGCTTTTGTTTCTTGTGTCTTCTTCCGACCAGGATTATTCTTTCCCTCCTTATGAGGATTCTGATGCTCAGGAATCCATTCCTTCAGCTTCTCCCCTTGAGGATTTTTAATTTGGGGAAACTTTACATGAAATGAGGGAACATTTTCACTGGGAAGGACAGGAGTACTCGGAATCTAAGAAAAGATTTAGGGATTTTCTTGGCCAAGGCAGGAATTGTATTATGACTCTTCTGATCAGGCTTCTGTTTCTTCAGTGTCTTCTTCCGACCAGGATTATTCTTTCCCTCCTTATGAGGATTCTGATGCTCAGGAATCCATTCCTTCAGCTTCTCCCCTTGAGGATTTTTCATTTGGGGAAACTTTACATGAAATGAGGGAACATTTTCACTGGGAAGGACAGGAGTACTCGGAATCTAAGAAAAGATTTAGGGTTTTTCTTCTTCTTAGCTTTTTGATTGATTAATCTGTGTAATTACTTAATTAATTGTGATATATATTGTAGTGGGTGTGTGCTTGTAACTTGTGCTCATTGAAGGCTATTATGCCGAGGCGCTAAGCTGTATTAAATTTTATCTGTGAACTGGTGTTGTTTTTCAGGCTGTGGCCTTCTTTTTCATTGTTGTTTTAGATATTATAGGGTTCCTGATTCCCATCAATTTTTATACAAAAATCCTACTGCTGATCCTGAAACCATTTCTCAGGGCCCTAAGGGGGTTAAGGGCGCTTCTGCTAAAAACCCCATTCCCACAGAGAAGGATTCCAGACCTTTAGAGAGAGGGAGCAAAAAAGTTTACACTTCTGCAACTTTATCTATTAGGGCTTTAAACTTTCAATTTCATATGCTGAAATACCAGCAATTTCTATTGTTTGTTTTAAAACAAAAGCTAACTTCCATTTCCGCTTGTGCAGATAATAAGGAATTACATGATTTAATGCATGCCACTGAACAAGTAGGGAAGCATGGTTTACACTGTGGTTTTGATGCCTTGGAGGCTTCTTGTAGGGCTGCTGCCTCTGGCACAGTCATTAGAAGACATGCTTGGTTAAAGGAACAAAACTTGCTGGATCAAGTAAAAGCTAAGTTACTGGATGCTCCTGTTCAGCATAATGTTTTGTTTGGATCTAAGACTGAAGAGGTGATAAAGAAGATGGAGGACAAGGCAAAATCCATGCAAACGGTAAAGGATTTCTTACTAGTACAGCCCCCCAGATTTAGTAGGAATTGGCCTACTAAAAATTGGTCCTTTCCCAATTCAGACAGGCCTCAGAGGGGTAGATACAGGCGCTCCAGAGGAAGGCCCCAAACGCAGACCTCCTACAGACCAAGACAGTGGACTGCTTCCACCCCTAGAGGTGGAGAGGACAGATCTCAAGCTCATAGAAAACAGGCTCAATGACTCCCTCTGCTGGGCTGCAGGAACTTCTTGCCTGGAAGCCCCCTCTCGGAGGAAAACTGTCTCTTTTCCACCTAAATTGGACTTGCATAACCCAAGACAAATGGGTTCTGGATGTGGTTTCAAGAGGTTACAAATTCCATTTTCACACCCTACCAAGACCAAGTGGATGGCCGGATCTACCAAAACATCAATGGTTAGAGGCCTTAAACCAGTTGGAAGCCCTCTTGGCTATGAAGGCCATAGAACTGGTCCCACTTTTGGAAATGGGACAAGGTTTTTACTCAAGGCTCTTTCTAGTCCCCAGAAAGCAAAATTCATGGAGACCCATCCTGGATCTGTCAGTCTTGAACACTTTTCTCGCGATACCAAAATTCAAGATGCTTACTCTACATCGGCCATTTCCAATGCTGAGCAAAAATGCATGGATGGTAACTTTGGATTTAAAGGAGGCTTATTTACACATTCCCATTAGGCAGGAGTGCAGAAAATACCTCCGGTTCAAGGCCGGATCGAGGCACTATCAATTCTCTGCGCTAACCTTTGGATTGTCTACTGCGCCCAGGGTCTTAACGAAATGCCTGGCACCAGTAGTAGCTTATTGCAGACTCAAGGGAATTCAAATTTACCCATATCTGGACGATTGTCTTATTCAAGCAGACAGCAAGGATGTCTTACTCCAGCATCTGGGATTTGTTCAGAATCTTCTCAATTTCCTGGGATTCACTGTGAACATAAAAAAAAGTCAAATTTGACACCCTCACAACAGATAACTTTTCTGGGTGCTCTTCTGAACACAACAACCCGGATGGCATTCCTGACATCCGAAAAACAACTACAGCTGGCTTCAACTTTCAAAACCTTGGTGTCTCTAACTCAGTTATCTGCAAGGAATTTCCTGCAGGCTTTGGGTTACGTGGCCTCCTGCATCCTCCTAGTACCATATGCAAGACTACATATGAGGAAAATACAGTGGTATCTAAAACGTGTATGGTCCCAGCATTGCCACAGTCTAGACACACACCGTCCTGCCTTGTCTACAAAAGGAATTCCTTTGGTGGACCAGGGCATGCATTCAAAACAAAGGGAAAGCCTTCAGTCTGTCTCCAGCCAGCCAGATACTAACCACAGACTCAGATTACGCATGGGGATCCCACTTGCAGGGAAAATGTCTGCAGGGCCTTTGGACAAAGGATCAGATGCACCTGCATATCAATTTAAAGGAAATGTTAGCTGTTCAGAACGCTCTATTGGCTTTCAGGAATCTGCTACAGCCAGGACAGCTACTGATACGGACAGACAACACCACAGTTATGTGGTACATCAACAAGCAAGGGGGTTCACACTCCCTACCCTCTTTGCAGTCTAGCCATGAATCTATGGAACACATCTCTAGCTTGCAAAGTGGACCTACAAGCTCAGTATCTACCAGGGAAACAAAACATCCTGGCAGACAGTCTGAGCAGGAACCTGTCAGACCCACACGAGTGGATGCTGGACACCAAAATATTCAAGATGATTACAGCAGTCTGGGGATGCCCGCACATAGATCTTTTTGCATCCCACCTCAATCATCAACTACAGATTTTTTGCACAAGGACATTTCATGAACTAGCATGGAAAGTGGATGCACTATCATTCAGTTGGAGAAACCTCTCTGGGTATGCCTTCCCGCCTCTACCTCTTCTTCCACGGGTGTTATTAAAGATCAAGCAGGACAGGCCCAAGATAATAATTTTACTGGCCCCAAATTGGCCTCGACAGTTTTGGTACCCAACACTGAAAAACCTTTCTCAGGAGCCCCCTTGGGTTTTACCGCAGACTCCGAACCTTCTGTCCCAACACCAGGGTCAGGTTCTGCACTCTCATGTCAAAACTCTCAGCCTGGCTGCCTGGCTAATCCAGGGTCTATGATTCTTTCTCTCCTACCCAAGCAGGTTATGGATGTCATTTTAGAAGCCAGACGTCCTAGCACTAGAAAATCTTATGCAGGAAAATGGAAAAGATTTTGCACCTGGATGCAGACTCAGGATTCGGATCCTCTTATTCCTAATATTCCTCTGATTTTACTTTACCTGTCAGACCTCTTGCATAAGGGTCTCTCCTTCTCTTCCATAAAGATACATGCCTCTGCTATCTCTGCTCATTATAATACAGACCCTCCAATCTTTTCCCACCAGCTCATGAGACAGTTTCTCAGAGGAGCTAAAAATTTAAGGTCCCCTAGATCTCCACCCATTCCTGCCTGGGATCTCAACTATGTTTTGGAAAAACTCACCTTACCTCCTTTTGAGCCTGCTGCCACATCTGACATCAAGTTTTTATCATGGAAGACAGCCATCCTGTTGGCTCTGACCTATGCTAGGAGAGTTTCGGAGTTGCAAGCTCTCATGGCTGTGGAACCTTATCTTATTTTTCACCAAGATAGGGTGTCTTTAAGGACTAATCCTACTTTCATGCCTAAGGTGGTTTCCAAGGTGGCTTTAAACCAAACTATTCATCTGCCAACTTTTTTCCCCAGTCCTCAAAATAGGGGGGAAAGGATCTTGCATTCCTTGGATGTACACAGACAACTACGTTTTTACCTGGACAGAACCAAGGACATCAGGAAATCAGAGCAATTGTTTGTTTCTTATGCTTCAAGTTCCCAAGGCAAAGCCATTTCTAAACAGACCATTTCTAAATGGATTGCTCCTGGAATCAGATTTTGTTATTCGCACCATGGAAAACAAATCCCAGTGAGTATTAGGACTCACTCTACCAGGGCTGCTTCCACTTCAGCTGCCTTCCTCAGGGGTGTTCCTACCAAAGACAATTTGGAAGCTGCAACTTGGAGTTAAGTGCATACTTTTTCCAAGCACTACAATCTACCTCTCTACTCTAAGTCTAGGGCAGGCTTTGCTTCTGCAGTCTTGCAGGGCCTTTTAGCTGCCCCCTCTACTTTATGACCACCTCCCTTTTCTTCTGCTTTGGGATTCAACCCTACAGTGATGACTGCAACAGTGAAACACGATGAACATAGTACAGTTGTGTACACTTACCATAAATGTAGATGTTCGAGTGTCTTCACTGTTGCAGTCTGCTACCTCCCTCCTGTCCCCTCTTATTTTTTCTTTTGTGTGGTTCCCTTCTTCACCCTTCTTCTTAGGTGTATTTGCAAAGGGTATGGGGTTACACTCATTTTGGAACACCTGACATCTGGGGCAAGAAAAACTGGAGAACATGGCGTCGGCTGCCAGCTTTGTACTCCTGGCCCTCTGACGTCAGGGAGCATGGCTGAGCAGCCGACGCCGGACCCAGACTTTGGGATTTTGGCCGACCGAGGACTGCTTGCAGGCAGGGGAGAACCCTACAGTGATGACTGCAACAGTGAAGACACTCGAACATCTACATTTATGATAAGTGTACACAACTGTACTTTCCTGCAGTGTTGGATTTCTTAGCCGATATTTTTCAACAAGAGGCTAGTTCCTCCACTGTGAAAGTGCAACTGGCAGCTATCTCGAATTTCCATGTCTGCGAAAACATGAATGCCCTGGCTTCTTCTAGACTGTGTAAGGCTTTTCTTAAAGGCACCTTTCTTTTACGTCGTCCAATTAAGGACTCTGTTCCTCCTTGGGACATTACTTTGGTTCTCCACGCTTTAGTTGCTCCTCCCTTTGAACCTGCAGCATCAGTAGATTTGAAGTTCTTATCCTGGAAGACAGCTTTCCTAGTGGCCATTATGTCAGCTAGGAGGGTTTGTGAGATGCAAGCTTTGTCTGCCATGCCCCCCCCCCCCCCTCCATTACTTGATCTTCCATAAGGACAGGGTTTCTCTCTGCACAAACCCTTTCTTCTTACCAAAGGTGGCTTCTGAATCAAACATTAATCAAACAATTAACCTGCCTGTTTTCTTTCCAAATTTTCAGAACAAGGATGAATATAAGCTGTGTATGCTAGATGTTCATAGAGAGCTTCGTCTTTATTTACAAACTAAGCCCTTCCATAGTTTTGACCAGTTATTTGTGTCCTTTTCTAAACCCTTTCTGGGAAAAGCCATCTCCAAGGTTTCCTTAGCTTGATGGATTACACAATGTATTTTGCAAATTTATAAATACAAAGGTCTGTCCCCCCTGGTCCTGTTAAAACTGATTCTACCAGATCTATGGCGACTTCTGCTGCCTTTTGGTCTAGGGTTTCAGTGGATGACATTTGTGCTGCAGCAACTTGGGCAAGGTCACATACCTTCATTTCTCATTATAAGTTGGATTTGATATTCAGAGGGAGAGCATCCTTCAGCTCTCTGGCGCTCAGGAATATCCTTCCATGAGGGCCTCCCAGGGTTTAAGCAGCTGGGGACTGTGTCCCATAGGTTGCAGATAAAATGAAGTTAACGACTTCAGATAAAGAATTTAAGTACTCACCGTAACTTTCCATCTGAGTGGTTACACTTCATTTTTCTGCAACTGTCCCACCCTCTTTCCCCCGAACCTGTTCATGGTTCGTTATAAAGTTGAGTTGCTGATCGGTTGAGTAGTGGCAAACTCAATCTGAGGGAAGGTAGGAGATTATGATTGGTTATGGGTAAGGGGGAGGAGCTTGGAACTCGGAGCAGATGCTTGAAAAGTTGCCGGCTCAGATCCGATATGGATCCGAATACCCACAGGTTGCAGAAAATGAAGTGTAACTACTCGGATGAAACGTTATAGTGAGTACATAACTTCTTTTTCTGGAGTCGTTCAAATTGGATCCAAAGTTACTCGTATCCTTGACTCCAGTGGCATCTCTGAGTGGACTGGCTCAGAGACTCTCAGAGCCACAGTGTTGGAGCTGGATGGTACGGTGTTTGAGTCAACTCCGAAGCTGTCAGAGCCATCTCATTCCCTTGGAACCCCTGTGTTAGACAGCTCCGACTCCCTCTTTGAATGCCCTGCATTTGTGGAGGATGGAACTTGTGGCTCGAAAGCATGGTTTTTCAGAGCCACCCGTTTCCTTCTCTCCATCGCATTCAGCATTTGAGGTAGTGGTGAAAGCTTTCTCTATCTGTAGAGCTCAAACTTCTCTACCTTCTTTGGCTCTGACCACCCTAGCTCATTCATCTGTTTCTCTTGAGCCTCAGTCATCTTTGCCACAGGGACAGCCAGCCCAGGTTAGTGACCAGGAAACTCAGCAGGGTATACCAATTTCTTCAGACACTTCTCCGGAACATCCCACCAAAGAAGTTCCCTTGCAGGAAAAATGTGCAAAAAGAGGCACCTGAACTCTCCGTAGGAGTCCATCACAGAAGATACTGACTTTGATGAGAGGGAAGGGTCCCCAACATCACCACCGTACATCATATCATTTGGAGACATTCTGGAGCACCTAAAACATAGGGGTGGTTGGTTTCCCGGCAGTCCTATCCAAGAAGAGTCTGTATGCCTGGAGGCTTTTGGTGCTGGCCCACCTACCTGGATGACTGTCTGCCTATTGAGGTCATAGATTTGGGCTTTTGGCAGGCATGGAAGGAACTAGATAGCATTGAACCAATCCCCCAAGAAACCAGACAGGATCCTGATGCCACCCAAGGACAGAACCTTTTGGAGCAGGGGACTACCAGCTAATGCTATGGTCATAGCAGCAGCCACGAAGAAGAAACTAATGGAACAAAGTGCTCTATCCACCCCCCCCAACAGGGAGTCTAAGGTGATGGACAGATTTTGGGAAGCGTGTTTATGCTTCAGTGACTTTTGCCCTCTAGTCACTGAACTATGACCCACTTCACAAGACTCCAGAGGGATTTGATAAAGGAACTCTCCAAATCCCACTCTGGGACCATATCCTCCGAGGCTGAAACCACTGTTGCCTCACAGTTTGCTGCCCTTTAGTCCATTTCCAGTTTGTCCATAAGGCTGGTCTCATATGCAGCGGAAGGCACCTCACAGGTGGAGGGTTCAGGTATTTCCATCAGAAGGCATCCCTGGGTACACTTCTATGACTTTGTGGAGCCCTTCAAACCTTCCCTAGTCAAAGCTTCCTTTGACGAAAGGTCCATATTTGGCCCCAAGATGAAAGACATATTCGTTAGGTGTGAGCAGGGAGGTAAAACCCTGTCCATTGTGGACATGTGTTTTTCGACCCCTCAGCGAACCTTTTCTAGGAAACAACAAGGTGGTCAAAAGGTGTGCTTCAAGAAATCCCAAGGTTCCTTCCAAGATCCATGTGGAGACTGTTCCCCCTGGGGTAGATGGGGGAACTCTATTGGAAGACATCGCCCTCCCGGCAGAGGAGGGTTGCAGAATCAAGGATTTATCCTACCAGTGCTCTTGAAAGGGAGGCCTTGACTGTCTGTGGAGGTAGTCGAAAGTTGCTTTTCCCTGCAGCAGAGAGCCTAGCTAGAGATAACAAAAGAATCTGATGCTGTCTCTTTCATTCATCCTCACGATAGGGTCTCTGATCCGGCTTGGCCACTTTCCACAGACTTGGATCTGACTCACAAGCTCCTGCCTCATACCCACATTGTCCTGTATCCACCCACCTACCTCTGATCTCGTTTGCCACTCCAGTGAGTCAGAAGCGGATTCCTTCTCTCAAGCATGGTTAGCTTTTCAGATAGTGTTTTTTTCCTCAAGTTGCAAGTACCGTTGACTATTTTTCTCCTCCCTCTTTCTTCTAGTGTGTGTGCGTGCACATGTGTTCACATGTGTGTGCATGTGTGTGCGCTTTTTCCTTTGTTCCTGTTTTTTAAAAAAAAAAAGTATTTTGGAATAGTGGATATATTTACTCTTACATTTAGTGTTAACTTTAGTACTTAGTTGCTGTCTTAGTAAAGCTCTTACCTGTGCTTTCCTTTGGCTTGGTTGTGTCTGCCGTTTCTTTCTTCCTATTCTGTCAGTTGATTTTGGCGGCTTCTTTATGGCTGACAAACCGGTTCCCAGCTTTAAATGCTGCACTTCTTGTGGGCATAAAATTTCCAGTCAGGATACCCTGGATACCAGTGGATGTACTGCCTGGGTGCCAACCACTTAATTGCTGAGTGTTCTGTCTGCGCTGCCTTTAATCCTCGGGCTTTAGTCAACAGAACAAACTCATATTAAGGGGCCTTCTTCCTTCCTCGGCTGAGGCTCAGACCCCTTCCTGGGCTTCTCCATCCTCTGCTGCTGCTAAGGAGGCAAAAAAGAGCTCCCTCAAGGGACTCTCTCCAACTGAAGAAGACTAAGAAGTCTGCGGATTCCTCTCTCTCAGATCCACAGAAGTCAGCTCCCCTGTTGCATCCTACATCTTCCTCTGATCCATGGGAAATAATAATTATTTCTCTGACACCTTCATCTGCTGCGACTTCGGATCCTACTTCTATGGATCCTAGCACCTCAAAGTCCCGGCTCTATCCACCAGGTCAAAGCACTCCCAGTCCCCCTATTCAGCTTCATCCAGGCTCTCCAGAAGTTTGTCTGAGGTGGACGTGGACAGGTTGGTGAGGTTTCTTTAAGGCCCAGGTCCAGATGGGGGAAGTCTCAGCTCTGTACCCTGTTGGATCTGTGAGCTAGTCAAGTCATCCTATCTGGACTCCTCCTCTGATCTGTCCTCCGGCTCCCAAGTCTAGGGATTAGGGACTGCTGTGCGTGTCTGAGTCAGTGCAGAAGAAACTCTCATCCTTGATGCTGAAAATGCCCTTGATGAGACCTATTCAGACCTTTTTAGATTAGAGTGAGTCTCAGAGCCATGGCATCAAGTCTGGGTCTACGGTATTGGGATCGGGTCTTTCCTTGGAGCAGTCCCTTCCCTTGTGAAGCTCTGGTCCATTCCCTTCTCGAGGCCATGGATCCTGTGCGAATCCTGCCTGTTTTTCTTCAATAGTTTTGGCTCCGGGGGAACTGGATAGGGCTTCACCTGGTCCTTCTGCCTTTCAGGTAGTGGAGGGGGTCTTCTCCTGGGCTGGCGATTCGACCATACAGGTTCCCCAGTCCTCCCCTGCATCTCCATCGGATCCAGGCCTAGTTCTGTCTCATCCTGCCACTAGTCTTCCCTTCCCAAGCATCCTTCAGGATTTCCCTGCTCAGGAGGGATCCCCCTCTTCCGATACTTCCACAGAATTCTCAGCTCAGGAAGTTCTTGGAAGAGAACTTGTAAAAGCAAGCAATTAGACTCCCCATTGACTGAGGATACTGACTTCGATGAGGGGGAAGGTTTCCCCTGATGCCCACCTGAAGACCTCTCCTTTGGAGATGTATTGGAGATTTTGAAGCAGAAAGTTTGATAGTCTGCCCAACCTCCTTCCTCTGAGGAGTCTGTTCTCTTGGAGGTGTTTGGGAAGGAGCCATCTACGTCCTGCGTGACTCCCCCGCAGATGCCCTAGTGGATTTAATATCTCGCCATGTGTGGAAGAAACTGGACACCATCGAGCCTATACCCAAGCAGCCTGATAGGTTTTTAGTGCCCCCTGTAGACTGGAAACACTGGAGTAAGGCCCCATAGTCGTTGATGTTTTGGTGGCACCGGCCACCAAGAAAGCTGGCAGAAGAAACTGCAAATGTCCATCCACCAAACAGGAGTCCAGAAAGCTGGATAGAATTGGGAAACGCGTTTACACCTCTGCAACTTTTGCGCTGAGGTAGTTAAACTATCTAGTTCATTTCACTCTACTATAAAGGGACCTGCTCAAAGAACAGTCAGCTTCTCTGAGTCCATGCCTGTAGAGAAATTTAAGAAAGTTTCTGTCAAGCTAATCACTCTTTCATCTGTCGCCTGCTCCTCTATGAAGTTGATTTTTCATGCCATGGAGGGCACCTCGCGAACAGCCGGTTCAGCACTTTCCCTAAGGAGGCATACCTATGTGATTTTGCGGAGCCCTTTAAGGTGTTTATTTGTCAATTTCCCTTAAGATGACGCCTCCCTTTTAGGGCCGTCGGTTAGAGACACACTTACCCTCAGAGAAAAGGATGGGAAGACCATTTCTGCTGTTGGAATCAAGTTTTCTACCCCAGAGGTCTTTCTCCAGGCACCAGTGTGGGGGTAAGAAAATGTGGTTCTGCAAGTCCCAAGGTCCTTTCCAGGACCTGTTCAGAGAACCCTCCTCAAGAGGCAGAGATGGTTTGATGGTAGATGCCATCTCAGAGGCAGAGGGGGTCCACAGAACCAGAGCCCTAACAGCACTCCTGAAGCACTGCCAAACTGTCTGTCTCTAGAGGCAGTCGGGGGAAGATTAGCTTTGCACCCTAAGCCTGGACCCAATTGACTCAGCCATTGGGTGCCAAGCGTGATATCTAGAGGTGGTTATATTCCCTTTTCCCTTCCACCTCCAAAATTGAAAGCCTTCCCGATGTGCCACCCAGTCAGTGGAAGCAGGCAGCACAAGAAATTCAACAGCTCTTGCGAGAGTCATTCAGGAGTCCCAACTGAACAGAGGATTCCAAACTTACTCCCACTTCGTTTTAGTGCTGAAAAAGACAGGGGACCTAAGGCACATTCTGGATCTCCGCAAGTTAAACGGATACATAAAGAAGGTGATGTTCGAATGGTTACGGTTCAGTCCATTTTGCCACTGTTGCGCAAGGATGACTGGAGGAGCTGTATAGATCCCAAGGATGCATGCTATCACATCACAATAAACAGGTGCTCCTGGAGATATCTGTGCTTCCGGCTGGGAGCCAGTCACTACCAGTTCAGAGCATTGCCTTTTGGACTCTCCACAGCCCCCCCCCCCAGGTGTTTACCTAATGCATGGCAATGGTAGCAGCTCACCTGAGGCTCAAGGGATTCCAAGTGTTTCCATATTTAGACGATTGGCTCTTAACTGCTTTCACCAAGCATCGACTAATCCAACCCCAGGACTACTTCAATTAGCGCTCTCCCTGGGCATGACCGTAAACATCAGCAAGTCTAATTTTATTCAGATTTCAGAATCCAGAGTTCATAGGTATGCAACTCAACACAAGGGATCAGATAGCTTCTCTTCCTTTACATCAAGTAGCCATTTTGAGGAATCCGGTACAACAACTGTTAGGTCTACAAGCTCACTCCGCTCGACTGATCCTGCAGGTCATGGGGTCCATGTCTGCACCCATCTTGTTAGTTCCCCTAGCTAGGTTCTTTGTGTGGGTTCTACAGTGGACACTAGCTAATCTATGGTCCATCCTGTCTCAGCCCTTATCCTTTCACATCAAATTGATTCCCATCTGCAGGCGTCATGTCAGTTGGTGGATTCCGTCACAGTTTGTGAACATTCCCCTGGTAACCACCGTGACCATGGATGCTTCCCAGTCTGGGGGGAGGGTACAACATATGCCTTGGACCATCTTCCCCTTGTAGTCTCCTCATGAGACCAGATTACATATCAGTGTCCTAGAGATAAGAGCTGTCCTAATGTTGCAAACCTTTCAGGACGTTCTCCCTTTGGGAACTATTGCAGTACACACTGACAACATGTCAGTTGTCTGGTATGTCAACGTGCAAGAAGGAACCCATTCTTACCCCATGTGCAGGGAGGCCATGAGAGTGCGGGAGTGGGCAAGCTCTTCACTGCCTTCTAATTTCAACGCATGTCCCTGGGAAAACCAGCGATCTGGCAGACAGACGCGGCAGATGGCTTTTGATTCCACATGAGTGGTCTCTGAACCAGTCAGTAGCGAATATGATTTTCAGTAGTTGAGGTCAGCCTTACTGCAACCTCTTTCCCTCTCCCCTCAACAAGTGCAGCAAGTTTTCTGCTTGATCCTTTGGGGGAGTCCCTGAGGGATGCTGTAGTCCACGCTTGGCTCCCTGGTTGCCTGGTATGCTTACCTTTCTCTCCCGCTCATTCCCACATTTCTTCAGAAGGCAAGCAGGTTGAAGAGTTCAGTCATCCTCATTGCCCCATTTGTGGCCTCGCCAAGTGTGGTTCCCCTTCCTCTGATCACATCTGAAGTATCCTCCTTGGATATTGGAACCCACTGAGGACCTTATTTCTCACCTATCAAGGATACAACACCCAAATCTTCGAACCCTGAAGTTGACTGCTTGGTTTCTCCACTTCTGACCTTGATCAGACAGTTAAGGCTTCAGTCCCTGGTCCAAAACATTCTTTTGGCATCACAAAAGGCTTCCACTCAGAAAGTTTACAATAGCAAGTGGAAGAGATTTGTTATTTGGTCTATCAACAGGAACATTGAGCCATTCTCAGCACCTGTTTCAGATGTGTTAATATTTCTTATTACCCTTTTCAACGAGGGTGCTAGCTTTTCAGCTGTTAAGTTAGTTAGCTGCTGTTTCTAATTTTCACACAGTAAGTCAAACATGATGTTCATAGTGTTTCACTGTTGCAGTCATGACTGTAGGGTTCTCCCCTGCCGGCAGGCAGCCCTCTGTCGGCCAGAATTCCGAAGTCTGGGTCCGGCGTCGGCTGTTCAACCATGCTCCCTGACGTCAGAGCGTCAGGAGTATAAAGCTGACGGCCGACGCCATCTTCTCCAGTCTTTCTTGCCGTGTGGTGATAGCAGTTCGCAAGTGCCAGTCGGCTGACTCCTGACGAATTTTTCTATATACTTCGGTCCGAAGACTTTCTTTCCACTCAAAGCCAAGTACCCCGTTGGGGAAACTTTTTTTCTTGCTCCACTCCGATGTCAGAAAAAGTTAATAATTGTATTTCATGTGGGAAGCAAATACCTTCTAAGGATTTTCATTCTTACTGTATTCCTTGCTTAGGCCCTGACCACGACGTAGCTAGTTGTCGGTTTTGTACGGTTTTGTACTAGATTCAATCAACGTACAATTAAGCGAAGGTACGATTTTGCTTTTCATTACTTCGGTAGGCGCTTTAACTACAAAATATCATCTGATATGGTACCTGCTACCGGAGTTCACAAACGTCGCAAGGATAAAGACAGGCCTCCGAAGTCCAAATCTGATGATGGCACACAAGCGGAGCCAGCTTCAGGTTCGGCCGTTGTCAGTGAGGCGCTTTTGCAGCCCCTGTCGTCGGCCATTTCAGAACCGACTGCCGAAACGGACTCTCATGAGGAGCCAACCAGGCCTTTAAATATTTCTGTTGCAGGACCTTCGGACAATGCTCCTTCGGATGGGTCCGGAGCCGCTGTGCAGGTATCGGCTTCCGAAGGGGTTTTCAGGCCTACTCAGCTACTAGTAAAAGCAAAGACAAAGGCAAAGGCTCCTTCTAAATCAGACTTCAACACAGGCCTCTTCTGAACCGGCTCCCAAGTCACAGAAATAGTTACTCAAGATGGCGGAGGATTTACTTACTATGATTAGGGGTTCTCATCCCCCTCCAGACAAAAGGCCAAGGCATGATGTTTATTATGATTCCTCTGATCAGGCTTCTGTTTCCACAGTTTCTTCTTCTGATGAGGAATATTCTTTCCCTCCTTATGAGGATTCTGATGCTGAAGAATCCATTCCTTCAGCTTCTCCCCCTGAGGATTTCTCTTTTGGGGAAACTTTGTATGAAATGAGGGAACATTTCCACTGGGAAGGACAGGAGTATTCGGAATCCAAGAAAAGACTGAGGGATTTTCTTCTCCCCCAACATAGACCCCTGGCTATTCCTCCTGTTTTGGATATTGTGGATGATGCCTTTTCGGAGGCTAAGTTTTAACCCCTGACTCTTTTCCTCCTGCTCCTGTTAAGCCTGATAGATATTACAGGGTTCCTGATTCCCATCAGTTTTTATACAAGAAACCCTGCTGCTGACCCTGAAGCCATTTCTCAGGGTCCTAAGGGAGTTAAGGCCGCTTCTGCCAAAAATCCCATTCCTACTGAAAAGGATTCTCGATCCTTAGAAAGATGGGGCAAAAAGGTGTACACTTCTGCTACTTTGTCCATTAGGGCTTTAAACTGTCAGTTTCATATGCTTAAATACCAGCAATTTCTCATGTCTGTCTTAAAACAAAAGCTTACTTCCATTTCTGCCTGTGCAGATGATAAGGAATTACATGACTTATTGCATGCCACTGAACAGGTTGGGAAGCATGGTTTACACTGTGGATTTGATGCCTTGGAGGCTTCTTGTAGGGCTGCGGCCTCTGGCACAGTCATTAGAAGGCATGCATGGCTAAAGGAACAAAATTTACCTGAACAAGTAAAGGTTAAATTATTGGATGCTCCTGTTCAACATAATGTTTTGTTTGGATCAAAAGCTGAAGAGGTGATTAAAAAGATGGAGGATAAGGCGAAATCCATGCAAACAGATTTCTTACAAGTACAGCCACCTAGATTTAGCAGGAATTGGCCTTCAAAAAATTGGTCCTTTCCCACTTCAGACAGGCCTCAGAGGGGTAGATATAGATGCTCCAGAGGGAGGCCTCAAACACAAGCTGCTTATAGACCAAGACAGTGGACTGCATCCACCCCTAGGCGAGGAGAGGACAGGTCACAATCTCAAAGGAAACAAACTCAATGACTCCCTCTGTTGGGCTACAGGAATTTCTTGCCTGGAAGCCCCTCTCAGAGGAAAACTCTCTCTTTTTTATCAAAATTGGACTCAAATAACCCAAGACAAATGGGTTTTGGATGTGGTTTTAAGAGGTTACAAATTCCATTTTTATACCTTGCCAAGGCCAAGCGGATGGCCAGACCTTCCAAAACATCAATGGACGGAGGCCTTAAACCAGGTGGAAGCTCTTTTGGCTATGAATGCCATAGAACTGGTTCCTCTTTCAGAGATGGGAAAAGGTTTTTACTCAAGGCTCTTTCTAGTCCCAAGGAAGTAAAACTCATGGAGACCCATTCTGGATCTGTCAGTCTTAAACACCTTTCTAGAGATTCCAAAATTCAAGATGCTTACTCTACAGCAGCTACTTCCATTGCTGTCCAAATATGCATGGATGGTAACTTTGGATTTAAAGGAGGCATATTTACACAGTCCCATCAGGCAGGATCGCAGAAAATACCTCAGGTTCAAGGCCGGATCGAGGCACTTTCAATTCTCTGCGCTGCCCTTTGGATTGTCTACTGCGCCCAGGGTCTTCACCAAATGCCTGGCTCCAGTAGTAGCTTACTGCAGACTCAAGGGAATTCAAATTTACCCTTATCTGGACGATTGTCTAATTCAGGCAGACAGCAAGGATGTCTTACTCCAGCATCTAGAATTTGTACAGAACCTCAAGTTCCTGGGATTCTCTGTAAACATAAAGTCAAATTTGACACCATCACAACAGATAACTTTTCTGGGTGCACTTCTAAACACCACGACCCAGATGGCATTTCTGACATCCGAAAAACAATTACAGCTGGCTTCAACTTTCAAAACCTTGGCAACTCTAACTCAATTATCTGCAAGGAAATTCCTGCAGGCTTTGGGTTACATGGCCTCGTGCATCTTTCTCGTACCATATGCAAGACTACACATGAAAATACACTGGTACCTAAAAAGTGTATGGTCTCAGCATTGCCACAGTTTAGACATACTGATGTCCGTCCTTCCTTGTCTTCAAAAGGAATTTCTTTGGTGGTCCAGGGCATGTGCTCTAAACAAAGGGAAACCCTTTCGTCTGCCTCCTGCCACTCAGATTCTAACCACGGACGCCTCGGATTATGCTTGGGGAGCCTATTTTCAGGGCAGTTGTCTGCAGGGCCTTTGGACAAAGGATCAGAAGAACCTGCATATCAACTTAAAGGAAATGTTAGCCGTTCAGAAAGCTCTATTGGCCTTCAGGAATCTTTTACAACCGGGACAACTACTAATTCGGACAGACAACACCACAGTTATGTGGTACATAAACAAGCAAGGGGGATCTCATTCCTACCCCCTTTGCAGACTAGCCATGAATCTATGGAACATAGCTCTAGCTTGCAATCTGGATCTTCAAGCTCAGTTTCTACCAGGGAAACAAAACTTCCTGGCAGACAGTCTGAGCAGAAACCTTTCGGATCCACACGAGTGGATGCTAGACACCAAAATATTCAGGATGATAACAGCAGTCTGGGGATGTCCTTACATAGACCTCTTTGCATCCCATCTCTATCAACTACAGAAATTTTGCACCAGGACTTTCCACAGAGAAGCTTGGAAAGTGGATGCCCTGTCATTCAGTTGGAGGAACCTCCTGGATATGCCTTTCCACCTCTTCCTCTTCTTCCACGGGTTTTATTGAAGATAAAACAGGACAAGCCCAAGATGATCATCTTGCTGGCTCCAAATTGGCCTCGGCAGTTTTGGTATCCAACTCTAAAAAACCTATGACTGGAGCTCCGTTGGGTTTTACCTCCGTCTCCGAACCTTCTGTCCCAGCATCAGGGTTAGGTTCTACACCTTCTTGTCAGAACTCTCAGCCTGGCGGCCTGGTTAATCCAGGACCTTTGATTTCTTCTTTACTGCCCAAGCAGGTTATGGATGTCATTTTAGAAGCCAGACGTCCTAGTACTAGGAAATCTTATGCAGGAAAATGGAAAAGATTTTGTTCCTGGATGCAGGCTCAGGATTCTGATCCTCTTCTTCCTAACATTACTTTTAATTTTACTTTACTTGACAGATCTCTTACATAAGGGTCTCTCTTTCTCTTCCATTAAGATACATGCCTCTGCTATTTCTGCTCATTGTAATACAGACCCTCCCATCTTTTCCCACCAGCTCATGAGACAGTTTCTCAGAGGAGCTAAGAACTTAAGACCTCCTAGATCTCCTCCCATTCCTGCTTGGGATCTCAACTATGTTTTGGAAAAACTAACCTTGCCTCCTTTTGAGCCTGCTGCCTCTTCTGACATCAAGTTTTTATCTTGGAAGACAGCTATCCTGTTAGCCCTAACCTCTGCCAGGAGAGTTTCAGAGTTACAAGCTCTTATGGCCGTGGAACCTTATATTATTTTTCATCAAGACAGGGTATCTTTGAGGACTAATCCTACCTTCATGCCTAAGGTGGTTTCCAAAGTGGCTTTAAATCAAACTATCCACTTGCCAACCTTTTTCCCCACTCCTCAAAATAAAGGGGAAAGGATCTTACATTCCTTGGATGTACACAGACAACTACGTTTTTACCTGAACAGAACCAAGGACATCAGAAAATCAGAACAATTGTTTGTTTCTCATGCTTCAAGTTCCCAAGGTAAAGCCATTTCAAAACAGACCATTTCTAAATGGATTGCTCATGAAATCAGATTTTGTTGTTCTCACCATGGAAAGCAAATCCCAGGGAGTATACGGACTCATTCCACCAGAGCTGCTGCCACTTCTGTGGCCTTCCTCAGGGGAGTTCCTACCAAGGACATTTTGGAAGCTGCAGCTTGAGTTCAGTGCATACTTTTTCTAAGCACTACAATCTACCTCTCTACTCTAAGTCTAGGGCAGGCTTTGCCTCTGCAGTCTTGCAGGGCCTTTTAGCCACCCCTTCCTCTTTATGACCACCTTCCTTTCTTTCAGCTTTGGGATTCTACCCTACAGTCATGACTGCAACAGTGAAACACGATGAACATAGTACAGTTGTGTACACCTACCATAAATGTAGATGTTCGAGTGTCTTCACTGTTGCAGTCTGGGTTTCCCTCCCTCCTGTCCCCTCTTATTTTTACTTTTGTGTATTTCCTTTTTTCACCATTCTTCTGAGGTGTGTTTGCAAAGGTTATGGGACCTTTTTCATTTTGGGACTCCTGACATTTGGAGCAAGAAAAACTGGAGAAGATGGCGTCGGCTGTCAGCTTTATACTCCTACCCGGCAGGGGAGAACCCTACAGTCATGACTGCAACAGTGAAGACACTCTAACATCTACATTTATGGTAGGTGTACGCAACTGTACTTTCCTTGTTCACGTTCAGATTATGTAAATCCTTCATGAGGGGTATTTTCTAATTAAGGCCCCCAATTAGAGATCCTTTGAACCTGCAGCTACTTCTGACATAAAGTTTCTGTCCTGGGAAACAGCTGTCTTGGTGGCCGTGACTTCTGCCAGTAGTATTTCTGAGCTTCAACCTTTATCTTCTAAACCTCCTTACATCCTGTTCCGTAGATATCATAGTGATAGTGTCCTTGCGCAATAGTCCAGCATTTATGCCTAAAGTAGCTACAGAAAACAATATCAACAGATCAGCATAAAACAGAGCAACAACCCTACTCACCTTTCCTCAACATAACCACAGGAGAACCCCAAGGATTGATATTTGGCCTTCTTTTATTTAGCATAGTCATAAATAACTTCCATGACACTGTCACCCAAGGCACGATGATCCAATATGCAGATGATTCTACAATCATTTGCACTGTCAAATCCACTTCTGAGTTACAACTACTAACCCAACATGCCTTTACTTCTACTGAAACTTGGATGTCAAATAACCATCTCATTCTAAACCCCAACAAGACTAACCTTCTATTATTCATCCCCTAAAATACTCCCCTTAATGAGAATGAATTCTCTGTCCACTCCCAGAACAACAGTATCATAGAAGTTGCCTCTAGCACCAAACACTTAGGTGTTATCATTGATGATAACCTTACATTTGACCTCCACATCCACAGGAGTATTAAAATAACGCACCATAAACTGGGTACCCTGTATAGACATAACCATTTCCTTAACCCCACTGCAAAAAAAAAAAAAAAAGCTCTAGCCTCATTACTATCATCCCTACTATATGGAGCCCCTATCCTCACCAACATCCAGTCCTCTCTGAAAACCAAACTTGACTCATGTTACAATAAAATCACCAAATTTGCAACACATGCGAAATTCGCAGCACGTCACTGTTCACCCTTACAGCAACTAAATTGGCTTAAACTACCACATTATCTCACCTACCTACAGTTAACTACTGCATATAAAATTATATATAAACCATTAACTTAGCCCTTCTCTTTCCTCCCCGCTGTCTTTGTATCACCCTAATAGACCTCTTAGATCTGAAAATAAAACACTGCTCAACATAGGAAAACCCAGTCTTCCCAGCTGGTCACATGCTCTATTCTTTTAATGTGTCTAAACTTTGGAACACGCTCCAATCCTCAGTCACCTCCATATGTAATCTTGCTCTCTTTAAGAAGTCCCTTAGAAATCTCTCATCAAACTGGCTATGCTCATGCCAAAATAAATTTTGCTAATTGCTGCTCCACCTACTTTAACCCACTTTTCTGTGGCTTGCTGGTGTGTCAGCTAACACTCTATAGCCAAATCCCACTTGCCATATTCATTTCTTTCCTCAGGATTATCTTTCACTACCTCTCACTTCCATTACTAACCACCAGAGCCATCAGTCTGTCTTGACAACTTCCTCTTCTCACACTTCAAATCTCTAACGGTTAATATCATAGTTATTACATATGTATTTACCCTCAGCAACCTACAGTCTCTGAACTGACCTTTTCTTGCATAAAGTTCTTTAACAATGCTAATTGCTTGCATAATGTAAATGGGAGTATGTGTATATAATCTGAAACTTTTGCTCATACCGTGTCCAAGCTTGTTTATTGTATAGTACTGATTAGCTGTGGTATGTATTTGTAATTTGCACGTGACTTAAGTGTATGTCCAAGTTTGTTACTGTATAATTTTTGTTAACTCTGGTTTTTATTAGTACTTATATCTATTTGCTAATTGTATGTGGAGCTTTTCTCCCTGGGCCTTCAATAAAAATGGGCTCACCTAGACCCAGTGGACCTTCCCAGTAAACAAATGTAATAAATTAATAAATAAAATAAATATTAGTCCGTACAACTACCAGTGTTCTTTACCAAGTTTTCTAACAAGGGGAGTATGTTCTGCACCTTTCAGACCTTCATAGACGGATCCATTTTTATCTACCCGGGACCAAGCAATAGAGAAAGTCTGATCAGCTTTTTTATAGACTTTTCTTTGAATAGTGTTGGACAACCGATATAGAAAATTTACCTTGGTAAAATGGACCTCAGACCGCATCTCTTTCATTTATTCCTCCAGAGGGTTCCAGTTACCTAAACTTCCTAGGATGCATTCTACCAGAGTTATAGCTACTTCCTTAGCTTTCTATGCCAGAACGTCTGTTGATGACATTTGTGCGGCAGCTACATGATCTAACAATCACACCTGTGTGTCTCATTACAAGTTGGATGTTATTTCCAGGAGCAGGGCTTCCTTTGGCTGTATGATGCTCTGGCATGTCCTTCCGTGAGGGCCACCCAAGGTTCTCGTATCCGGAGACTCTGACCCTATTGTGAGGGTGAATGAAGGAGACAACATCAGTTCAAAAAGTTGTCTTACTATAACTTTGCATTTGTGTTATCTTCCTTCATTCATCCTCACTTTCCCATCTATCCATCCCCCACCTTTCTTCTTGAGGAACTTGGATGATCTCAGGACTAATGAGTCCTGTGTCTGAGCCTCTTCTGCTGGTCTTTGCTATCTGAGTGTAGCAGTCATAGGTTTGGCAAACTCGATCTGAGATAGTTGGGTATATGCCGGGCATTGTGGGTATGCGGGAGGAGCGAGAGCCGAATCCAAGTCTGTGGGAAGTGGCTGAGCTGGATCCAAGATCCTATCGTGAGGATGAATGAAAGAAGACAACACAGATGCCAAGTTATGGTAAGGCATAACTTTTTATTCATTGGTACAGGTGATTATTTCCAGAGGTTATATTATACCCTTTTCTCTACCACCCCCTTTAGTAGTAAGCAAAATCCTGATGTTCCACCTAATTAGAGGGAAGCAGCAGTACTAGAAATAAACAAGCTGCTAGAAAAGAGTAATCCAAGAAGTCTCTCCAGACCCGAGAGAGAGTTCAAAACTTACTCAAGATTCTTTTTAGTGCCAAAGAAAATAGGGGACTGGAGACCAATTTTGGATGGTGACAATCTGAGCAAGTTAGTTCAGTATGGTCACAGTTCAGTCCATTCTGACTTTTCTGCACAAGAATGATTGGATGTGCTCAGTAGATCTTCAGGAAGCATTACTGTCCTATCAAAATGAACAGATGATCCAGGAGAGCGCTACACTTCCAGGAGACTGCCATTACCAATTCAGTGCTCTGCCCTTTAGTCACGCATACAGCCCATAGAGTATTCACCAACTGCATGGCAGTAGTGGCAGCTCACTTGAGACTGCAAGGATTCCAGGTGTTTTGATTATGTAGATTGGTGACTCATCACCACTTTGAGCAGGCATCAACTGATCCAAACTCAAGATTACGTACTCCGATTATGCTCCCAGCTGGGCATTTCTATCAGTTGCAACAAATCTCATCTGGAATCGACATAGATATTAGAATTCATCAGTGCCAAATTCAGTGTGATCACACAAACAGCAGCATCTTTCCCATGTCAGGAATTTAGACCATTCAGTTCCAGGTCAGAAAAATCATCCAAAATTCTTCTCTCTCAGCTTGCTTAATCCTTCAAGCTTTGGGAATCTGTGTCTGCAGCAGAATCCGAGTACTGTTGTCAAGGTACCATATGAGAATTCTTCTGTGGACACTGGCAACTCAATGGTACATTCTTTACCATCCCCTGTATAGTCAATTTTTGCAAGCCTGAGTTATTTTTATCTGTCTCCTGTGGTGGATACACTCCAGTCAAGTTCAAGAAGGCTGTCGCTTTGCTCTTTTGCAGCCCAGTGCCATAGTGACCATGGATGCCTTTCAGATTGGGTGTGTCGGTCACTTCCTGGGAAAAGACTGTCCAAGGCACATGATTCCCCAAAAAAGCCAACATGCATATCAATGTCCTGGAAATGAGAACTGTCCTAGTGTTGCAGGCCTTCCAAGACACTCTCCCCACTGGGACTGTTGTGATTCATCTGGACAGCATGTCAGTTATCTGGTACATCAACAAGCAAGAGGGAACCAAATTTTATCACCTGTGTTGAGAAACTTTGTGTGTGTGAAGCTTTGAGTGTGTGGCAGTGGGCGATCTCATCCAGATAGCAATGCACATTCTGAGGAAATGCAACATGATTGCAGACAAGTTAAGCAGGTCTGTTTTAATGCCTCATGAGTGGTCTTTCAGCATGAAGGTGGGGAAGAAGATATTCATCGATAGGATCAACCGTGCTGCAGCCTTTTCACTTTCCCTCTCAACAAGTGCAGTAGATTCTTTGCCCTTATCCCTCCACCGGGGATGTTACTGAGAGATGCTCTACTTAATGATTGGCTCTCCTGTATCCTTTATGCCTACCCCCCGTTACCCCTAATCCCTAAATTTCTTCAGAAAGAATTTCTTTTGAAAAGCACAGTAATTGTGCCTTATTGGTCTCAACGCATTTTTCTTTTCTTTGGCATTATCTTTTTCGTCCTCCATGGTCTCTGGATCCAACTCCAGACCTTCTCTCTCACCTGACAGACTTGATTCACCCAGACATTTTAGGCCTAAAGTGGACTGCATGGTTTCTCCAGTTCTGTTGATTGTTAGACAGCCAAGGCTGTCCTCCTGGTCTGTCGCATTCTTTTATCATTCCACAAATCTTCTACTAGGAAACTGTACAAAAGCAAATAGAAAAGATTTGTAATTTGGGCGCAACAAAAACAATGGATCCTTTTTCTGCTCTTGTATCTAAAGTTCTGGAATTTTTAGCCTTCGTTTTTCAATGAAGAAGGTAGCTCTTCTACTTTTTAGCCTTCGTTTTTCAATGAAGAAGGTAGCTCTTCTACTGTTAAAGTACAGATGTTAAGTTGTCAATCTCGCCTTCATTCTTGCTGGATGGGTTTGGAGCCGATCCTCGGCTCCGACTCGGCCAATACTAAAGCTCGAGAGCTAATTCCACCGGCTCTAGGCTCCCCTATATCCCACAATGCTAGGCGGTAACTACTCAGATCTCGTTTGCCGCTATAGCTGACTGGGTGCTTTTCTACCGGCTCAGGCAGGTGAGTTAGAGTTTTTACCATATTAGGTATTTCTTAACCCCCTTTTTTGTTTCATACCATAACCTTTTTAGTTTAATTAAATATTTAGATAAATCGACCCCTGTTTTTCGGGTCTATATTCCCTTTCTTCCCTTATCTTGTAGGCCTTCGGCCCCTCCCTTCCCCCAGTCCTTTAGTGTGACTAAATTAGTTGTTTTTTTGTTAAGGGCTTGTGTGTGTGTGTGTGTGTGTGTTTGTGGCTTGTGTTAGCCTTAATAATTTAATAATTTCTTCAGTAGAGGGTGTGTCTGTAGTGTGTTTGTGTTGTTGTCAGGCACTCCTTTTACGATGTCAAAAGACTCTAAGGTCTCAGGCTTCAAGAAGTGTGACTCGTGCTGTCAGAAAATGTCTCTGACAGACGGTCACACTTCTTGTGTGTATTGCCTGGGACTTTTGCACCTGCAGGACTCTTGTGCTGTTTGTCATGGTTTTAGCCCTAGAGTCCTGCAGGAACGCAAGAATAAATTAATCTTGCGGGGCTTATTAAAGCCTGAAGGCCCCCCGACTCAGTCTGTGTCGGGGAAGCCTTCCAAAACTTCCAAACAGTCGGCTCCGGTTTCAGAATCGACTGCTGGAAAGATTAAGTCTGCTTCGACATCAGCTCCGGCCGGAGCCGATGTTTCCAAGCCTCATACTGTTACCTCGGCTCCGGCTGGAGCCGAGGCTGATAAAACTCCGTTGGCTCCGATACTCTTATCGGAGCCACAGTCTAGGAAGAGGTCCAGATCCCCCTCTATCGGCTCCGTGCATTCGGCGCCAGGATCCCCTCTTCTTTCTGAACGGAGCCATAAAACTCATTCCTCACGGTCTTCCAGGTTATCTGACCATGATTTGCAAAGGGTAGTGAGTAGACTTCTCAAGTCCGAGGCACTGGCCCAAATGCTGCATAGCCCGACTCACCAGTCATTGGCTATTTCCGTTCCCCAATACATTCCTCCTCCAACTCCTTTGAGTTCGGAGCCAGGGCTTGTCGGAGCCATGACTGTCGGTGCGTCGGATCCGATACCTTCCCTTTCGGCTCCGACGTCTGCTCCGATCTTCTCCTTGGAGGGATCTCGGCGCCGGGCTTCCCTCGTCGGCTCCGAGGGGGTGAGTGGCATCGGACCCTTGTCCGACCCCGCTCTCCCTCTCGGGGCTTCGGCGCTGGTGAGTTCGGCTCCGACATCGGCTTCGGAGCCGTCCCTGTCGGTGCCGGGGGGAGGTCCTTGTCTCTTCGGAGCGGGGGGCCTCTGGCCTTGCCGGACAGGGGTGCCTTCGAGGTCATGCGGAGCGTGCTAGAACCAGGTTCTGCCCCACAGTCGGCTCCTTCAGCCCCCCCATCTACAGTGCCTGCGGTGATTTCTACTCACCCCCTTGTCTTAGACCGCAGAGAGCCAACTCCTCAAGTTTCCCCATTGGGAATTTCCTCCTCTTCCGAGGCCTCTCCTGACCCGGCAGGAGATCCCCCAAGGAAGAGGTAGTGCAAGAGGAAGCACATTGACTCCCCTGAGTCTATCACCTCTGACACTGACTTAGAGGAATCCGAAGGTTCCCCTCGATCCCCTCTGAGGATGTCTCCTTTGCTGACATCCTTGAGATCCTGAAACAGAGGGGGAACTGGCCAGCCCTTAACCCTTCGGAGGATGAGTCAGTGTATCTTGAGGCGTTTGGCTCTCGCCCTTCTACCTCCTGGGTGTCCCCTCCCTTTGACCCCCTTATGGAAGTGGTGGCAAGGAAGGCTTGGACGGCTCCTGATTCAGTGGAACCCACCCCAAGGAGACCATTTAAATTTATTACTGCCCCTAGAGATAAAGATTTTTTTATCCAAAGGTGTCCCTGTTGATGCCATGGTGGTGGCTGCGGCCACTAAGAAGGCGTTAGCTGATCCTTCGGTTCCTGTCCATCCTCCTAATAAGGAATTTAGGACCATGGACAGGTATGGCAAGCGGATGTTCTCATCAGCGACCTTTTCAATGCATTCGCTGAATTACTTATGGCACTTCACTCGTCTCCAGAGAGATTCACTCAAGGATATGGGTGAACTGATAAAGGATCCTACAGCTGAGGGGTTCAAAGACACAATGAACTCCCAGTTGGCAACCCTGAATTCCATTGTTAACTCCTCCATGCGGCTGGTCTCATATGCTGCAGATGTGGCGAGTAGAGCCGCAGGCACAGGTGTTGCCTTACGATGTCATGCCTGGATGCGGCTATGCAACTTTGCGGACCCTTTCAAGGCGTCCTTCACCAATTCTCCCTTTGATGGATCATCCTTGTTTGGTCCACAGGTGAAGGATACATTGACCAGGTGCGAGGTAGAAGGTAAGACTCTCTCTGCCATAGGAGTCTGTTTTTCTACGCCTTCTAGACCCTATCCCAAAGGTCAGAGGGGAGGAAAGATGTGGTTCCGCAAACAATCCCAGGGAGTCTCATCTGACGCACAAGGCCGATTCCCCTCTAGAGGCAGAGGGGGGAATAATAATAGACGCCGCCCTAGAGGCAGAGGAGGTCCGCAAAACCAGGGTAGCAGAGAAATGTTCTCTGACAAACCCTTTCAGCATCCCTGAGGGGCTGCCCGGCTGTCCACCTTCGGAGGCAGTTGGGGGGAAGGTTATACCTGTACCCAAAAGCCTGGCTTTCCCTTACTCAAGACAAATGGGTACAGTCGATCATATCTGAGGGTTACAAAATATTCCCTTTATTCACATCCCATCCCAACCCAAAAGATCCCTTCCAGACGTTCCACCCGGTCTAAGGGAACAAGCAGCATTAGAAATTTCAAAGCTGCTATCAAAAAGAGCTATCCAATCAGTCCCGGCAGACCAGCAAGGATCTGGAATCTACTCCAAATTTTTTTTGGTACCAAAAAAAATAGGGGACTGGAGACCCATACTGGATCTCAGCTACTTAAACAAGTATGTCAGGAAAACAAAATTCCGGATGGTCACGCTACAGTCCATTCTACCCTTCTTGGGTCAGGACTATTGGATGTGCTCGATAGATCTTCAGGACGCGTACTACCACATCAAGATGAACAGACGCTCCAGGAGATATCTCCGCTTCAGACTGGGAGCCAGTCACTACCAGTTCAGGGCCCTGCCCTTTGGTCTCAGTACAGCCCCCCGTGTGTTTACCAAATGCATGGCAGTGGTCACGGCTCACTTGAGACGTCAAGGATTCCAGGTGTTTCCATAATTAGACGACTGGCTCCTTACCGCCACCACCAGACATCAGCTTCTTCTATCCAGGGACTTCACCATCCAATCTTGCCAAGCTCTAGGCATTTCGATAAATTTCGAAAAATCTGCCTTGTCGCCTTGTCAATCTATTACCTTTATAGGCGCCACCTTAGACACACTCAATCTTTCAGCCAGACTCACAGAGCAGAGAGTGTCAGACATTCGGAACCAAGTTTCCCTTCTCTTACAGTGCAACAAAGTCAAAGCCAGACTAGTTTTGAAGGTGTTAGGACTCATGACAGCAGGTATTCCCCTTCTGTTCTTAGCTCGCTTTCACATGAGGATCCTCCAATGGATGCTGTTTACTCAATGGTCCTTTCAACAGCCCCCGATGTCCCATACCATATTGATAACTCAGTCATGCAAGAATCAACTGTCTTGGTGGATCACATCACATCAACTTCTCCGAGGAAGACCCTTCACTCCCCCCCCCCCCAGTCGCCACGTTGACAACAGACGCCTCCCTGATCGGGTGGGGGGGGCATTATCAGGGCAGGACAGTCCAAGGCACGTGGCAACCTTTCGAGTGCCACTTGCAGATAAACGTCTTAGAGATGAGAGCAGTGCTTTTAGCGTTGCAAGCCCTTCACGACTCTCTTCCCACTGGGACTATTGCAATTCAAACGGACAACATGTCCGTAGTGTGGTACATCAACAAACAAGGCGGAACCAGATCATACCCTTTATGTCAAGAGGCACTCAGACTTTGGCAATGGGCGATCTCTTCTCAGCGTTTTCTGATAGCAGCGCACATTCCCGGGAAATCCAACGTTATTGCAGGCAAATTGAGGAGGGCAATTCTCATGCCCCACGAGTGGTCTCTAAAGAAATCAGTTCTAGAAGAAGTATTCCTAAGATGGGGCCAGCCTTGCTGCGATCTTTTTGCTATTCCCCAAATCAGCAAGTGTCACGACTTCTTCACTCTCTTCCCGTTACCAGGCCATCCCACCAGAGACGCTCTAGTCCACGATTGGCCCCGGGGACTTCTATATGCCTTTCCCCCCTTTCCACTGATATCTCAACTAATTCAGAAAGCCATCGCCTTGAGAGTGACAATGATTCTCATTGCCCCTTACTGGGCTCGACAGATATGGTTTCCCTTTCTTCATCGTAACCTTTTGGAGCAGCCTTGGCATCTGGACCCAGTACCAGATCTGATAACCCACCAATCGGGTCAGCTGCACCAGTCTCTGCCCTCTCTAAACCTCACAGCATGGTTTCTCCGATTCGAACCTTAGCCAGGCTTCCCTCAATATCTCGCTCTGTCCGAGATATCTTGATAGCCTCTCATAAATCTTCTACCCGGAAGATTTATAGTAGCAAATGGAAACGCTTCCCTTTTTGGGCAACATCAAAAAACATAGATCCCTTTACTGCACCTATCCAGTCTATTCTAGACTTTCTAGCAGAACTCTTTCATTTAGGTTCATCTGCATCTACCATTAGAGTTCAATTGACTGCCATATCTAATTTTCATGTTGGTGTTTCAGAGTCTAGCATCATGGCTCACAAACTCTGTAAAGACTTTTTAAGGGGCATATTTCTTCTCAAACCTCCAATCAAAGATCCCCCGCCTCAATAGGATTTGAACTTGGTTCTGGCATCTTTAATCCTTCCCCTTGAACCGGCTTCATGTTCTCTGAAGTTGCTTTCTTGGAAGACACTTTTTCTGGTGGCTATAACTTCAGCGAGAAGGGTATCTGAACTCCATGCTCTGTGCAGTTGTCCTCCTTACTTAGTGTTTCACAAAGATAGGGTATCCTCCGTACTAATCCATCCTTTTTGCCTAAAGTTTCCTCTCAAATAAACCTAAACCAAATTATTGATCTCCCCGTCTTTTTCCCTAACTATTCAAACAGGTCGGAACAAAAGCTACATTTTTGGATGTTCATCGCCAACTTAGATATTACTTAGACAGGACTATACAATTCAGGAAATCTAATCAATTGTTTCTGTCATATCCGGAAGGGAAATTGGGCCTTCCAGTTACTAAAGTATCCCTCTCTAGATGGCTCACCTCTACAATTACCTTCATCTGTGAGATCAGACATCAAAAACTACCCTCAAGACCTAGAGCTCATTCAACTAGGGCATTAGCTACATCCGTAGCTTTTCAGGATAGGCTGCCAATAGATTCCATTTGTGCAGCAGCCACCTGGGCTTCTCCTCATACATTCATTTCACATTACAAATTGGACATGGTTTCCAGAAGCCGTGCCAATTTTGGTTCCACTGTTCTCAAGAGTCTGTTCCGATAGGCCACCCGGATAAGGTGCTAGGGACGCGGTCCCATCCAGCAAGAATGAAGGCAAGATTGACAGCTTAACATTAAGAAGTTATGTACCTACCATAACGTTCCATGTTAGTTGTCTTCTTCTCGCCTTCTTTCTTGCGACCCACCCTCCTTCCCCCAAGCCTGGACAGACCGACAGGAATTCAGTTTGTGTTCTTCCTCTACAAGTCGTCATTCCCACACGTTCTTCCACCTCTTTTATCCTTTCTGAGGTCTGCAATACTTTTTACGCAGATTGTTTTGAGGTGGGTTTCCCTACTCCATTCTATGGAGAATAGGGTTGCTTGGTATAGCTATCAAACGAGATCTGAGTAGTTACCGCCTAGCATTGTGGGATATAGGGGAGCCTTGAGCCGGTGGAATTAGCTCTCGAGCTTTAGTATTGGCAGAGTCGGAGCCGAGGATCGGCTCCGAAATCATCCAGCAAGAAAGAAGGCGAGAAGAAGACAACTAACATGGAACGTTATGGTAGGTACATAACTTCTTATTAACTGCCATCTCCAACTTTCATATAGGAATAAATAAATCCTCTCTAGCATCCTCCAAATTGTGCAGAGCCTTTCTAAGGGGAACCGTTCTTAAACCTCCAGTTAAAGACCGTTCTTCCCCTTGGAATTTAAATGTAGTCTTGCAAACTGTAACCCAGTCTGCATTTGAGCCTTCAGTTAAGATGGAGCTAAAAATTCTAACCTGGAAACCATCCTTTTAGTACCTTTTACCTCTGTCAAGAGAGTTTTAGAATTACAGACCTGGTCTTCTAAACCCCCTTATTTGATTGTTCATGGAGATGGAGTATAGGTTCATAGGTTGGTACTGGGCTATCTGCCCGAAGGCATATATTAGCCCAGCCACGTTGTGTGGTATTCACCGCCCGTTTAGTAGTTCCCTAGACCCTTGTACTAGCAGCTAGTACCCTTGGCCCCTATCTAGTAGTACTTTTGGTGGGATCCCCGGTGTGAACTTTGTTACCCATCCACTCATCAAGGTTCCTCTTGAAGAGTGATAGTGAGGTGCTCTGTCTTATGTAGATCGGGACCCTGTTCCATAGTAAGGGAAGTCTCTGCGAAGGGAACCTATCCCTCCAGCATGTTCTATTCATTGTTGTGTTGAGGTTTATATCCCTAGTGTGTAGCTCGAGTAGATTTGGTTTTGCTAAGATGGAGCATGTTCAACAATTCTGGGTTGGAACATGGCTCTGTACGTTAGACAGAGATCACCTCTGAGAAAGCAGTATGCAACAGAGAACAGTCTTAGCTTTTTCAATCGTGCTGCATAGGGCAACTGTTTGAGGCCAGTAATCCTCTTGGTTAGGTACCTCTGTGGTCTTTCCAGCTGCTGGAGATGTCTAGCCAGGTACATTCCAATTGGTACATTGTACTCAGTAATTGGTCTGATGAGGGAAGAGTAGAGGGGCACCATTACATCCTTAGATCTTGATGCGAACCCTTTCGTGATCAGATGGGTCACATAGAAGGATTTTCTAACCACTTTGGCAACATGGTTATCAAAGGAAAGCTGGCTATCTACTTGGGTCCCTAGATCCCTTATTTCTTCTTCAGATTTCAGGGGATTACCTCCTATGTTGTAGTTTGCGGGTACTCTGTTTTTTCCAAAGGGGATTACTACACATTTTTTTGCATTTAGCTTGAGACCATGGCTTTGGCACCATGCATCAGTATCCTTGTGAACCAATCCTTCCATTCTTCCTATGGTGTTTCAATCGTACTTGCCAGTTTTCTTTCCAAATTCTTCAAAAGAGAGAATATGTTACACTTATTGGACATTCATGGGCAATTATAGTTTTATTTGTATAGAACGAAAGAATTTAGAAAAACAGGTCAACTGTGTCCTCCTCGGATTCATAATCGGGCAAATCAGTCTATAAAGTAACATTAGCAAAATGGTTGAATGATTTGTATTATCTTTGTTTATAATAAATTGGGCATGTCCTTATCCAAACCAGCAAGAGCACATTCCATTAGATCTATGGCTACCACTTCAGCTTTTTCATCTAGATCTTCTCTAGATGATATTTGTGCAGCCGAAACTTGGGCTATTCCTCATACCTTTATTGTTCTTAGATCTGGTCTCTAGGGACAGAGCAGCATTTGGCTCAGTGGTACTCAGAAATATCCTTCCTTGGAGTCCTCTCGGTGTTAGGCAGCAGGGGACTTTGCCTCAAGAGTTGAGGAATGATTGAAAATTGACAACATCAGATAAAGAAGTTATGTACTTACATTCCGTCTGTGTTGTCTATCTTCATTCTTCCTCAAATACTGTTCCACCAATCTCTGTCCTTGTTGCCTTTTGGAAGGATAAAAGATGCTGAAGAAATCTTGTTCCTTTGTTTGAGTCCCATATTTTTGCTAATTATCTTACTATTTTATTCCTTTTCAATACTCTACAGATGTAAGGGGCAACAAACAAGATCTGATGTATGTTAGGGAGTAGGGTGTTAGAGAAAGGGAGGAGCTCAAAAGCTTTCAGTGATACACGATCTAGTAGAAACAGCAGAGTTGGATCTGATCCGAATCCAAGAGTTGAGGTAGAATGAAAATTGACAACATAGATGGAAAGTTATGGTGAGTACATAACTTTTTTTTTTAATTACCTAAGGAGGCTTCTGAATCCAATATTAATCAGGTCATTAACCACCTAGTTTTTTCCCCTTATTTTCCATTAAAGGTAATTATGTACTGCATCTTTTAAATGTACACCTGCAATTTCATTTTTATCCTCAAACCAAAGATTTCAGAAAATGTAAACAATTGTTTTCCTCCTTTTCTCATAAGCGATTGGGCATGGCAGCTTCCAAAGTAACTGTAGCCAAATGGTAGACTGATTACACATCCTTTGTTTATAAACAGAGAGGTTTGTCTTTACCTAAGCCAGCAAGAGCACACACTGCGAGGTCTGTGGCCACTTCAATCAGCTTTTTGGTCAAGAGTTTTGATCGATGACATTTGTGCAGCTGCCACTTGGTCCAATGCTTATATCTTCATTGCTCATTACAAAGTGGATTTGATTTCTAGGAGCAGAGCTGCTTTTGGCTGTGCATTACTATGAAATACCCTTCCATTAGGACCACCCAAGGTTCATCTAGTTGGGAGCTCTGTCCCATTAGTTGAAAGAATGAAAATGACCACAACAGATAAAGTTATGTACTCAACTTAATGATGCATCTGTCTCCTTCGTCCACACCTTCTTTAGAGTCACCAAAAAAGGTTTTTAAGACCTCGGAGCTGTGACACCATCTGCAGTCACATCTCCTCTGCTCTGTGCTCCTAGGTTTTCTCTGGAGCCGGTATCCCCAAGATTAAGGTCCCCTTTTTTACAAGAGACTTCCAAGAAGTTGTCAAGATCTCTTTTCTTATCCTCTTTCGTTACGTCTTCTCAAAGTCTGTCCAAATTGGAGGTGGATAGGATGATAAGAAAATTCCTCAGACCACAGATCCAGATTTGGGGGGGGGGGGTCCTGCCAACTCCATCTTCCATAGGGTCTGTGAGCCATCAACCTTCTTTCCAGCCTATACTTGCTCCTTCTCTGATCCGACCAGCCGTTTCTGAGTCCTTGGAGCCAAGAGCCCGGAGAGTTGAACCTTCTGATGCAAAGGTTATTTCATCTTTGACTACGGCGACTTCCCTGACCTGATTGGCTTCAACACTGTTGGAGCACAGTGGTTCTTGGAAGCTGAAGCATCTGTGCTAGATCTGAGGGGTTGACTTTGACTCTGAAATTTTTGCAGCCCTTATTTCCACTGAATTTCAATGCTAGATAACTGGCCTCAGACTCCTCCCTCAGGGCGTAGGGTTGGTGATGCCTGAGGATTGTCTGCTGAGAGCCCGGTGGGATTATCCTCTGCTTCTCCTGATCCCTCTGCAGTCGAGATGGTGGAGAGTGCATTCTCTCATTCCAGAGAAGTGTAGACACTCTCTTCTTCGACTCCATGCCATTTTCCCTCTTTGGATCCTGTGTCCTGAGTCTTCTCATCCTACACATCAGGGGCAGCCAGCCCAGATGAGCTTCCAAACAATTCCCACCAGTGAATGCCCTGCCTTTTCCAATACCTCACTGGAGCATCCCATTGAGGAGGCTCCTAGAAAGAGGGCATGCAAGAGGAGGCTGTTGGATTCCCCACAGGAATCAGTGATTTTGATAAAGGGGAAGGGTTCCCTAGATCTCCACCTGAAGTTGTCTTGTTTGGAGACATCTTAGAAATCCTTTGCCAGAAAAGTGTTAACCTTCCCAAACCCCTTCTCAGGAGGAATTGGTGTTGTTGGAAGCCTACTGGTCTAGCCCGTCTATGTCTTGGGTTAACCCCCCCTCCGCCATGGATAAGCTTAAAGAGTTTGTGTTCTGCAGGACTCGTGGAACCAATCCCCAGATGTCTGCCCAGAATTTTAAGTGCCCCCTGCTGACAGCAGTACTGGACTGAAGGGATTCCTGCAGATGCCATGGCTGTTGAGGCAGCTGCCAAAAAGGAGCTGGCTGAACAAAGCTCCACTGTCCATCCCCCTAATGGAGAGTCTAGGGCATTGTAGAGGCTTGTGAAATGTATGTGTGTGTCAGCAGCATTTGCCCTGTGATCGCTGAACTACCTGGCACATTTCACCAGACTACAGAGAGACTTGGTAAAGGAACACTCTAATACTGCCCCAGGGTCCATGTCTGCAGAGGACCCATTTTCTTCATGACTAGCCACCCTACAATGTATTGCAAATGCATCCATGATGTTCATCTCACAATACAGCTGAAGCTACCTTGGGGGCAACTGGTTCAGGCATATACCATAAGGAGACGTTCCTGGATGTGGCTGTGTGATTTTGTGGAGCTCTTCAAGGCGTTATTCATCAGTGCTCCTTTTGATGGCTCTACTTTGATTGGGCCATCTGTGAGAGACTCTTCCTGCAGTGAACAGGACAGAGAGACCTTGTCTGCTGTTGGAATCCACTTTTGTACCTCGCAGAGACCTTTCTGTAGGACTCAATGTGGTGGGAAGATGTGGTTCTGGAAATCTCAAGGTCCTTTCCAGGAATCATGCAAGGATTTTTCTCCTCAAAAGCAGAGGGAGATATAACTATATTGGTAGGTACCTCCCACACAGCAGAGGGGGTCTGCAGAACCAAGGATGTCGAGATTACTTCTCGGACAGATCCTTCCAGTGCTCCTGAAAGGTTGCCTGACTGTCCCTCTCTGGAGGCAGTTAGGGGAGCAGTTATCCTTGCACCAAAAAGCCTGGATAGCAATCACAGAAGACTCTTGGATGCAGAGGATCACATCCAGAGAATATTCCATTCTTTTTTTACACATTCCCATAAAACAAAGAGGAAAAGTCTCCCCTATGTTCCACCCAATCAGAGGGAGCTAGCAGCTTAAGAGATCCGAAAGTTGCTAGATAGAAGCATCCAAGGTCCCCCCCCCCCCCGATCAAATAGGATCTGAAATTTACTGAAGGTTCTTTAGTGCCAAAAAAGACAGGGGACCTGAGACCTATCTTGGATCTTGGTTATCTAGCTCGGTTTGTAAAGAATTCCAAATTCCAGATGGTCACGGTTCAGTCCATTCTACCTTTCCTACTTAAGGATGACTGGATGTGCTCAGTTGAAATTCAAGATGCGTGCCATCACATCAAAATGTCCAGATGCTCTTGAAGGTATCTACACTTCTGGCTGGGAACCAGTCATTATCCATCCAGAATGCTGCCCTTTGGTCTCGCCACTGCCCCCAGGGTGTTCTTTAAATGCATGGCAGCAGTAGCAGCTCACCTGAGATTGCTGTTATTCAGAGTGTTTCCTTACTTAGACGATTGGCTCCTCACCGCACCAACCAGGCATCTGCTTATAAAAACCTGAGACTGTTTACTTCAGCTATCTCACTTGCTGGAAGTCACTATCTGTATGGACAAATCACAACTTCAACCAGTCCAAGTCTTGGAGTTTATAGGGGGCTCATTTAGATACAGTCACTTCTTCAGCTCCTCTGTCTCAAAATAGAGTTCTTACATTGAAGACTCATGTCTGACAGATTCTTTCTCTTCCTTCTTCTGCAGCAAAACTGGCTCTCAAAGCGCTTGAGTCGATGGCTGCTGCAATTACTTTAATTCCATTGCTCATCTCCACATGAGAATTCCTCAGTGGACCCCAGCATTGTAATGGTCTTTTCGTCACCCCTCAAGACATCCAGTAAAACTGTCTCAGGTTTGCAGAAAGTCTCTTCTTTTGTGAATTCACTCTGAGGAGATCGGTCAAGGGTGTCCCTTTATCTTTCCTCCCCCAAATGCCACGTTGACTGCGGATGCCTTCCAGTTGAGGTGGGGGTAGGGCATTACTTGGGACGTGGCTGTTCAAGGCATATGGTCCCTACAAGAGACCAGTTTGCATATTGGTGTCCTAGAGATGAGAGCGGTGCTTGGTGCTTCTAGTGTTGCAGGCCTTTTAGAGCTTTCTCCTCTCTAGGGACTATTGCAGTACAAATGGGACAACATGTCAGTAGTCTGGTACATCAATAAAGGGAGGAACCAGATCCCTACCCCCTTTGTCGTGAAATAGTGAGAGTATGGTAATGGGCAGTCTCATCCAACCGCTTTTTTGTAGTGACACACGTAGTGGGGAAAATCAAACATTCTAGTGGACAAACTCAGCAGGACCATCCTCTTGTGTCACGAGGGGTCTCTCAGCCAGTCAGTGGCAAACATGATCTCCCACAAATGGGGTCAGCCTTGGTGTGACCTATTTGCATCTCCCCTCAATAACAAATGCAGCAGGTTTTTTGCCCTCATCCCACCTCAGGGTCGGTCACTGAGAGATGCTGTAGTCATTGTTCGGTCCTCCAGTCTCCTTTATGCTGATCCTCCTCTGTCTCTCATCCCAAAGTTTCCTCAGAAAGCACTTAGGTTGAAGAACACAGTAATCCTCATTGCTTCCTCCTGGCCTCGACAGGTGTGGTTCCCCTTATTTTGGTCTCACCTAGTACGCCCTCCTTGGATGCTGGAATCCAGTACAGACCTATCTCACCTGTAAGGGCAGAGTCACCTGAACATTGCAGGCCTCAAGTTGACCACATGGTTTCTCCAATTCCGATGACAGCTAGACATTCCAGGCTTTCCTCTCTAGTTAAAAAAAATCCTAGTCTCGTCTCATAAACCTTCGAGTTGGAAGATTTAGAAAAGTAAATGGAAAAGGTTTTCCTTTTGGGCTCATCAGAGAGAGTTAGTTCAATTTACTGCTCCACTTCCTGCAATTCTGGATTTCCTTGCTTCGATTTTTCAAAGCAGGGCAAATTTTTTTGCTGTTAAAGTTCAGTTATCAGTCATCTCCAACTATCATTTTGGAGATGATGCTTTCTTCTTTATTGTCACCTAAATTATGTAACGCTTTTCTTAAGGGTACTTTTTTTACTCAGACCTCCAATAATGGATCCTACTCCACCTTGGGGATCTTACTATGGTTTTACAAACTTTAGATCTGATGTTGTCCTTTTCATTCTTCCTCACGAATGGGACTTGGATAAGATCCTCATATCCGATTCGGCCGCTTACACAAGACTTCAGATCCTATTCTTGAGCTCCTCCATCTACCCATAATTCTCTACTCTGTCTCTGGATTGCCACTACAGCTACAAGGACGACGAGCTAATTGCGAGCATAAGAATGCCTTTTTTGTTGATAATTCATTGTTAATTTTAATACTATTTTCTTATTATTATTATTACATTTAAACTTGGCTGTAGCCTTTCTTCCTCCCTCAGCTGTTCGCAGGCGTTTTTCCCTTTTTATACTTTTTCTTATTAAAAAGTGTTCTTTCTATCTGAACTATTTACTTTTTCTGGTTAAACTTTTGGTGGTTTAAATATTTATCATTCTGCCTTCAGGTTACACTTAGTGTTGTTGAAGACCCTTTTCCTCTTCAGCGTTTGTCTATCTGCTGCCTACCATGTCAGAGAAAGAAACCTCAGGTTTTAAGAAGTCCACTTCTTGTGGGCATGAGATTCCTAATTCTGATGCCCACTAGAAGTGCGTGTACTGTCTGAGTGGTTCATCTGGATTCTCCATGCACGCTTTGCCCAACGTTTAATCCTAGGTTCCTCTCTGATCATAGAAACCTGATCTTGAAAGGATTATTTCCTGCTGGAGCTCAAATCTCCTGAAAGCCAACTAGAGTTGTTTTGGAGCTGAAGAAAAGACACTGTCCCAAATCTCCAGAAACTTCCTCAGAACCATCTGAAAAGTAACCAAAGATGTCTGATCCGACAGTCGGATCAAAGGCCTATCGGGCCACCCTCTGATCTGACTGCTTCAGCCTGTACTGCCAGTTCTCCGCTTCCGTCCACCTCTTTCTTGGATCCCAGACCCTTGTATTCGACAAGTAGTGGCCATATGCCAGAATTTGTATTAAAGCCTTTTTCTCCAGCTCTGTCTTTCCAGTTATTTCAAAAGCCAACAAAGCACTCCAGGCCGGCATCCACAACATCTACGTCTTCAAGGAATTTGACAGAGGCTGACATGGACAGGATGATGCAGAGATTTCTTTTGGCTCAGATCAGAATGGGGGTCCTGCCAGCCCAACCGATAATGTCTCCTTCGATCCGATCTGCAGTTTTGGAATACTAGTATCTAAGATCTCTGAGAGACTGTCAGACCCGAGGAAGCTCTCTTCCTCGACTCCAGTATACCTCAGCAGTCCTGGTCTGATGCCCTTGGACCAGGGCAGGTCTCTGATCTGTGAGGATGATGCTGGGTCCAAAGAGTTGGGTTTGGCTCTTACGTTTTTAGATCCTTCCTCTCTGTGCCTTGGCCCTGGACAACTCTGGTCAAGTCCTCTCTGGAGGGCTCGGATCTGGGGCTGGCCCCAACCTTTCTTCTTTGACTGCTTCGGCTCCAAGGAAGAGGGGAGAGGTTTCCATGGGTCCATCAGCCCTCCACATAGTAGAAAGGGCTTTCTTTTTTCATAGAGAGCTGTGCTGTCTAGTCTCTGATCCTATCCCTCGCCCTTCATCTGGTCTGAGCTCTGAGCTCATCATTTCTGCTCTTCAGGGTAAGCCAGCTCAGGGAAGCCTCCACACATGTTCCTCAGTGGGATTCCCCATCCTTCTGACAGCCCTCCTGAGCACCCCACTGAAGAGGCACCTCAGAAGAGAACGTGATGAGGAGTCACACAGACTTCCTCATGGAGTCTCTCACAGAAGACACCGATTTTGATGAGAGGGAATGATCCCACCAATCAACACCTAACAATGTCTCCTTTGGGGACATCCTGGAAATCCTCAAATAGAAAAGTGGTGGTCCTCCCAGAATCCTTCTCCTGAGGAATCAATGTTCCTGGAGGCTTTCAGGGCTGGCTCATCTACTTCTTGAGTGCCCCCACCCCGAAGGATGAACTTATTGATCTGGTTTCCCGCTGGGATTGGAAGTAACCAGACACTGTTGAGCCCATCCCCAAGTGCCAGGATAAGTTCTTAGTTCCCCCTTCAGAAAGACCTTACTGGAGCAAAGGAATCCCAGTTGATGCTATAGTTGTGCTGGCGGCCACTAAGAAGCTCCTCTGTCCATCCGCCGAACAGGGAGTCCAGACAGATTTGGAAAGTGCATATATGCCTTAGCCACATTCGCACTGAGATCATTAAATTACCTGGCACATTTTACTCTGAGAGATTTGGTCAAGGAGCTTTCAAACTCTGAGTCCATATCTGTGGAGGACCTCAAGGAGGTTTTTCTTTAACTGGCTTACTGTTTCGTTCATTGCCAGTTCATCGATTAGGCTGATCTTCCATAAAGTGGAGGGTGCCTCATGACCAGCTCATTCAGGCCTAACCGTTGAGCGACATGCCTGGATGATGCTATGCAACTTCACAGAACCCTTCAAGGTGTCTTTTGTGAATGCCCCCTTTGATGGTTCCTCCTTGTTTAGTCCATCAGTGAAAGACATGCTCACCTGCAGTGAGCAGGAGGGAAAGCCCCTCTCTGCCATTTTAATCAAATTTTCTACCCCTCAGCATACGTTTTCTAGGAACCAGCAAAGTGATAAAATGTGGTTTCGGAAATCTCAGGGACTTTTTCAGGACTTGCATGGGGATACTTCCTCCAGAGGCTGAGGAGGAGGTTTCAATGGCAGACGTCATTCTAGAGGCAGAGGGGCTCCGCAAAACCAAGGTTTCAGAGACTCCCTCTCTGATAGGCTGGATCAGTGCTCCTGAAGCATTGCCTGACCATCCAACTCTGGAGGTAGTCAGGGGTCATTTTACTTTGCACCTGGACAAATATCACGAAAAATGCCTGGGTGCTGAGAATAATACCCAGAGGTTAGTACGTATCCTTCTCTTCCACCTTCTGTTCAAAGGAAATAACTCTGACATGCCACCCAGTCAGAGGGAATATGCAGCTCAAGAAATTCAAAAGCTGCTACAAGAGAGTCATCCAGGTGGTTCCACCTGAACAGATACTATTCGGAACTTACTCCCATTTCTTTTTAGTGCCAAAAAAAGCAGGTGACTTGAGATCAATTCTAGATCTAAGCAATTTGAATTGGTATGTAAATAAGTCAAGGTTCCGAATGGTTATGATTCAGTCCATCCTGCCTCTTTTGTGTAAGGACGATTGGATGTGCTTAGTAGATTTCCAGGATGTGTACTATCACATCAGAATAGATGGGTGCTTCAGGAGACACCACTTTCAGCTGGGAGCTGATCACTACCAATTTAGAGCACTAGCTTCTGGACTCACCACAGCCCCCAGGGTGTTCGCCGAATACATGGCAGTCATGGCAGCTCACTTGACGCTCAAAGGATTCCAATGATTGGCTCCTCACCGCCCCAACCCAACATCAACTTCTACAAGCCATGGATTACTTGCTTCAGATTTCCATCTCCTTAGGCATTTCAATAAACTATGCCAGATCGAATTTAACACCTGTACAGACTCTGGAATTTATAGGAACTCATCTGAATACCATGACTCAAGTGGCATCATTACCTCTTCATTGCATCACATCATTGAGAAATCGGGTGCGGGCCATACTGTCTTGTCATCCCATCCAGCAAAACTAGTGTTACAAGCTCTTGTGTGAATGTCAGGTTCCATTCTTAAAGTTTCTCTAGCAAGATTCTTTATGCAAATCCTTCAGTGGAGACTGATGGTACAGTGGTCTGTTCTTTGCCAACCTCTATTATTTCCTGTAAAACTGACTTCAGTTTACAAACGTCATGTTCGCTGGTGGATACAGTCAGACTACCAGTTTCTCTGGGCAGGCTGTTCTCCCCAGTCACCACATTGACCACGGACACTTCCCAACTGGGGTGGGGGGCATTTTATGGGAAAGCATGTGATCTCCCTCGGAGATCAAATTACATATCAGTGCCTTAGAGATGACAGCAGTCCTTCTAGTGTTGCAAGCTTTTTCAGGACATTCTCCCTGTAGGGGCTATTGCAATTCACACCATGTCTGTAGTCTGGTACATCAACAAACAAGGAGGAACCCGTTCCTACCTGTAGTGCATAGAGGCCATGAGGGTATGGGAATGGGTGAGCTCTTCAGACTGCTTCTTGCAACGCACATCCAAGGGAAAGCTAGAGCACTGGCAGACAGACTCAGTAGGTCCATTCTAATTCCTCACAAGTGGTCCCACAAACAGTAGTAAATATGAGCTTTAGCCGCTGGGGCCAGACTTGCTGCAACCTATTTGTCTCTTCCCCTCAACAAGTGGAGCAAGTACTTCACTCTGATCCCCCCTCTAGGGGAGTCACTGAGGGATGCTCTGATTCACAATTGGCTCCTGGATCTCCTTTATGCCTATCACCCTCTTCCTCTAATTCTGAAGTTCCTACAGAAAGCAAGCAGGCTGAAGAGCTCACTCATTCTCATTGCCCCCTTCTAGTCCAACAAGTATGGTTCCCCTTCCTCTGGTCTCACTTGAAATATCCTTCATGGATAATGGAACCCACTCAGGGTCTCCTATCTCATCCATCAGGATTTCAACATCCTGGTCTCTCCACCCTCAAGCTGACCACATGGTTTGTCCATTTACAGCAATAGTCACACGGTACAGGCACGTTTCCCTAGTTCGTGACATTATCTTGGCCTCCCAGAAGGCTTTCACCAAGAAGGTATACAGAAGCAAATGGAAAAGATTTTCTGTATGGACTTCCAAGCAGAATATTGACCCTTTTTCACCACCTACTTCAGCCATTGGTCTTTTTTTTCTCAATACTCTTCTTCTCTTCTTGAAGAAGAGGCTAGTTTTTCTGTTAAACTTAAATTGACTGCCATCTCCATTTCCATGCAAGAAACAAATTATTCTCTGTGGCATCTTCCAGATTATGTAAAGTTTTCATGAAGGGAGTTTTCCTCCTCAGACTTCCAATAAAGGCTCCCTCTCCTCCTTGGGATGGTGATGGTCCTTCAGGGATCAACCCAGAAACCTTTTGAACTGGCAGACAAATGTGATATGAAGTTTCTTTCTTGGAAAATGATCTTTTTAGTAGCCATCTAAGCTAAGCCCCTTTGCATTATTTTCCGTAAGGACAGGGTGTCCTTACAGACCATTCCTTCCTTTCTGCCTAAAGTAGCTACGGAGACTAACATTATCCAGTTCATCTAGTTACCAGTTTTCTTTCCCAACTTTTCTAATAAGGGCGAATATATGCTTCATCTTCTTGATGTTCACAGACAGTTACATTTTTATCTTCACAAAACAAAACAGTACTGGAAGTCTGATCAGCTGCTTGTATCCTTTTCCCTTAACTGGCTGGGTCAGACAGTTTCCAAAACTACTCTGGCCAAGTGGATAACTGATTGATTGTATTTTATTGATTCTAAAAAAAGGTTTGGAACTGCCTCGCCCCCGTAGACCTCATTCCACTAGATCCATGGCTTTACCTCATCTGCCTTTTCCTCAAGAACTTCCATTGATGATATCTGAGCTGCAGCCACTTGGTCAAAGACTTGTACCTTTTACAACTTAAGACATTGTCTCCAGAAGCAGACTTTCCTTTGGTTCGACAGTGGTCCGGCACGTCCGTATGTAGGGCCCTCCTGAGAGTTGCGTAGCTGGGGAGTGTGACCCATTCATGAGGAAGAATGAAAAGGACAACATCAGATTTAGAAGTTATGTATTTACCATAATTTTGCATCTGTAATGTCCATTTTCATTCTTCCTCACCTTTCCTTCCAGCCATCCTCTGACCTTGTCACTCTTTGAAGCATCTGTCAGATGACCTTGGAACCTTTAAGTTCCTGGTTTGAGCCTCACCCCTTTTTCTGATATCTGTCTTATTTCTGTAATAAGTGAGCAATTTGGCAGCAAACTCAATCTTAGCAGTTAGAGACAGAGTAGAGCATTATGCATAGAGGGAGGAGCTTGAGAACTGGATCTGAAGTCTTGTGTAAGTGACAGAGTCTGATCTTAGACTCAGTTCGTGAGGAGGAATGAAAATGGACAACACAGATGCCAAGTTATGGTAAGTACATAACTTCTAATACAGTCTCCCTTTGAGCCATCAGCTAAAAGAAATCTCAAGTTTCTTTCTTGGAAAACCATCTTTTCTGGTGGCTATTATTTCTGCAAGGCAAGTGTCCAAACTCCAAGCACTGTCTTCCAAACCACTGTATTTCATTTTTTACAAAGACAGAGTTAATTTACGCACAAACTCTACTTTTTTATGAAAATTTGTCTCTAAAGCCAATAGTCAAGTGATCAGTTTCCCAGTATAGTTTCCCATATTTGAAAATAAAGGATAATATACCCTTCATCTTTTAGATATGCATAGACAACTTCATTTTTACCTTCATAGGACAAAGGAGTTAAGGAAGACTGACCAATTATCTGTCTCATTCACTAATAATGGAACAAGTAAACTAGTTTTAAAAACTACACTTTCTAAATGGATAACAGATTGCCTCGCAAGGTACAAATTTAGGAGATTCATAACTTTACTAAGACAACCATAGACGCATTCAGCCAGGTCAGTGTCCACATTAGCTGCTTTTTGGGCAAGAGCATCCATTGATATCTGTGCAGCTGCTACTTGGTCTAATACCCATACATTTATTGCTTATTACAAATTGGATGTCATGAAATTGAGCTGCTTTTGGTTCTGCGGTTCTCTGGAACATCTTTCCATGGCCACCCAAGGTTACTGTAGCTGGGGACTCTGTCCCGTTCATTGAGGAATGAGTGAAAATGACAACATCAGATAATGAAGTTATGTATTCACCAGAACGTTCCATCTGTGCTGTCCATTTGCATTCTTCCTCAACTTGCCTCCCTCCTTTCTCCCAGTCATTGTCTTTGGGAGAGACCTAAAGGAATTGTTGATAGGAATCACAGCTCTTTTGAGCACCTGATCTTTCAGCTATCACTTTTTTGTTGTAGCATTATTATTGTATTTTCTGATATGTATAATAACAGCAAACTCTATCTGAGGTATTGCAGTGGTTAAGGGTATTATGGGTATGGGAGGGGCTAGAGAGATGGATCCTGGAATCTATAGAAGTTGGCAGAGTCGGGTCCAAGGGTTGAATCCAAACCCATGCATTGAAGAATGAAAATGGACAGCAGAGATGAAACATTATGGTGAGTACATAATTTCTTTATCTGATGTCAATTTTCATTCATTCCTCAACAGCTGGATTCGGATCCGACTCAGCTGTTACTGTAGCTGCTGGTAGCCATAAAAATCTCAAGCTTTTTCCCTTACCTATAATGCACCAACCCATAACATACCTCAGGTCTTGTTTGCTGCTTTTGTGAATAGATGTCAACCTGAGCTCTTGAGTGTTTACTTGTGATAAGCAATTTCTACTTAAATTTAATATTTATCCTTCTCCCTTCATATTATATTTGGTGTAGTTCTATTTTACCGGAGTTGGTATCTGTTACATTTCCCTTTTTCTCCTTATTGCACTTTTTGTGTATTCTTTGATACAGTAGCCAGTATCCTCATCTTTTCTCTTTCCCTATATGGTTTGATTAGAAAGGAAAACTTTCCTTAATGGTTTTCATTATTTTGTTTCAGTATATCTGACAAAGCACCTTCCTCTTTCAGGAAGTGTCAGAAAAGTGTGGGCAGAAGTTGCCCTTATCTAATGCCCGTAACCTGCATGTATAGTGTTTGGGCCTGGATCACCACCAGTATTTGTAAAAATTTCAGTCCATGAGCAGTAGCAGACAAGAACAATAAATGGATATTGAAAGGATTACTTCTTTCCTCTTTTGGTGAAGCTATTTCTGGGGCTCAGTCCCCCAAATTTAAATCTAAGGAGCCTTCAACCAGGTCTCTGAGGCTTTCTGCATCGTTGACTCCATCTTTGCAGCTGCCCAGAAAGAAGCTCAAGTCTAATCCAGAGTCAGCACTGATCCAGCCTCTTCTGGGACTGACCAAAAAGCCCTTGGATGCTACCTCTTCCAATCCAAGAATTTTGCCTAGGACTGTGTCTTCCTCAGATTCAGTACCTTCAGGAGTGCCTTCCTCCTCCTTAGAGAGATGCAGGTCACCTTCTCTTGCTTCATCTTGTTGTTCCAGAAGTTTGACTGAAGATGAGGTGGCAGAAAGATGAGGAAATGCCACTCTGCACAGATATAGATGGGTGTTCTCCCGGCTCCTACCCCTTCAGGTCAGGAAGCCCATCCATCTATCACACTGCCTTATGACAGCTCCTTCTCTGATCTGACCAGCTGTTTCAGAGCCACTGGATCCAAGTCATCTGGAGTTATCTGGTTCGGATCCAAAGCTACTTCTATCTCTGGATCTGAAGCTGTCTCTGAACGTACCGACTCTGATGTCCTGGAATCCAGATGTGACTCGGAACTGAAGCGCTTCTGTCTGTTTCGAGGCGTTGGAGTTGACTCTGAAGTTTTTGGAGCCATCTCTCCCCCTTGGATCCTTAGCATTGGACAACATGGCTCTGATTTCCACCTTGGGGAGATTGCCTTTTGGGCAGAGGGGAAACAATGGACCAAATGTCTGGCTTCTCGGACCCATTGCCTTCCTTCTCCCTGGAGCGATCCACCTTCGAGGTAGTGAAGAGTGTGTTTTCTCCTCTGGGCAGGATGGATGGGACCCTTCCTCCTCGGATCTTCCATCTGGATCCCAGAAGTCTCTTGAACATCATTCCATGCCACAGGGATAACCAGCTCAGAGTCTTCAAGCCACCAAGCAGGGTTTTATGATCTCTTCTGATACTTCGCCAGAGCATCCCACCAAAGAATTCCCTAGGAAGAGGAAGTGTATGAGGAGGCACTTAGATTCCCCAGAGGAATCTATCACTGAAAATACCAGTTTTGATTAAGGTGAAGGAACCCCAAGATCACCACCCAAAGACCTCTCATTTGGAGACATCCTAGAGACCCTTAAGCAGAGGGATGGTTGGTTCTCCAAATGTCCTTCTCTAGAGAAATCTGTATTCATGGAGTTGTTTGGATCTGGCCCTTCTACCTCCGGGGTAACTCTGCCTGCTGATGAGCTCATTGATTTGATCTCTAAGTGGGTGTGGAAGGAGCCTGACTCGGTTGAATCTATCCCCAAAAGACTGGATCAGATTCTGGCACCACCTGCAAGAAAGGAGTTTTGGATTAAGGGAGTATCTGTGGATGATATGGTCATGGCAGCAGCCACTAAGAAGGAACTTGTTGAGCAGAGTTCCACTGTCCATCCCGCTAACAAGGAGTAGAGTGGGCTTTGGACAGATTTGGGAAGCATGTCTATGCTTCACTGACTTTTGCCCTCAGGTCACTGAACTACCTGGCACACTTTACAAGATTTCAGAGGGACTTGATTAATGAACTGTCAAAATCCCTTTCTGGGACCACTGCTGCTTGAGGTACAGACCTCTTTGCCTCACAGTTGGCAACCCTTCAGTCCATCTCAAATTTTTCTATGAGGGTCATTTCTTATGTAGTTAAGGATATCTCAAGGGTAGCATGTTCAGGCATTTCCTTTAGGAGGCATCCCTGGATGTGCTTGTGTGACTTTGCAGAGCCCTTCAAGTCCTTTTTCTTCAATGCTGCTTTTGACTAAACCTTCTTATTTGGCACCAAAGTGAAGGACACACTGCAGGTGTAAGCAGGATGGAAAGACCCTTATTTAGGAGCCAACTGGGAGGACAAAAATGTTCAAAAAAATACTGGGATCCTTTCCAAGATAGATGTGGAGATATTTCCCCCAGAGGCAGAGGGGGCAGCTCAAATGGAAGACACCACCCACGCAGCAGAGGTGGCCCACAAAACCAAAGGTTCAGAGATTCTTTGTCTTACCGACCTTACCAGCACTCTTGAAAGGAGGCCTGATTGTGCCCCTCTGGAGGCAATTTGGGGATCTTTTTTTCTCTGCAACAGAGAACCTGGTTAGACATCAAAAAAGATTTGTGGGTGCAGAAGATTATTTCCAGAGGTTATATAATTCTCTTTTCCCTTCCACTTCCATCCTCATGAAAGTTTCCTGATGTTCCACCTAATCAGAGGAAAACAGCAGTACTAGAAATATGAAAGCTGCTAGAAAAGAGTCATCCAAGAGGTCCCATCAGACCAGGTAGAATCTGGAACTTAGATTCTTATCAATGCCAAAGAAAACAGGGGACGGGAGACCAATTTTGGATCTCAGCACCTTGAACAAATCAGTTCGACACACACAGTTTCAGATGTTCATAGTTCAGTCCATTTTGCTCCTTTTTGGGCAAGGATGACTGGATGTGCTTGATAAACCTTCAAGATGCGTACTAGCACATAAAATGAACAGGCAGTTCAGAAGGTATTTATGCTTTGGTCTCAGCACAGCCCCCAGGGTGTACAAATGCATGGCAGTGGTAACAGCTCACTTGAGACTGCAAAGATTCCGGGTATTTCCATATCTACACGACTGGCTCATTACTGCCCCTACCAGGCACCTGCTCATAAGAGTAAGAGATTAGTTTCCTCCCTTATAAGTATCATCATAAATTACAGCAAATCTCAGAACTTTCTCAGATACTGGAGTTTATAAGAATAGATGTTATGTGGTCCTATCTCTCCTACATTCTTTACTCACAGGTTCAGAGCCAAGAATCGGCTCAGACTCTGCCAACTTATTCTCTAGCACGAAGTCTCTAATTGGCTGGGCTAACCCGGTATCCCAAGATGCACCTCGCCCCAGATCTGGTTTGCCACTTGTAGAGTTAGGACGTGGTCTCGCTTGGCTGTGGCTAAGTACCCTTTCAAATACTTTTTCTAAGTATTTTAGCAGTTTGTTATCTTGTAAAAGCTATTTTAATAGCTAGTCTTCTCCTTTTGGCAAAGTTTCATTGTGAGCGTTTGTGAGTTGTGTGTTTTTGTGGTATCCCTCTGTTTCGCGGGCTAGGCCCATTTAAGTTGGAGGACCTAGTCCTCTCCAGTTTTCCGTTGGGTAAAACTGTGCCGGTTTTGTTCTTGTGGTAGTTAGTTTCCCTGCTGCTCCAAAGAAACGTTTAATTTAGAGTTTCCTTCGCCGTTAGTGCTGTTTGTTTTTTCCTGCCTTCCTCTTGTGTCTGTCGCTGTCGGTTGAGAGTGTGCTGTTAATTACCATGTCTAAAGAGCAGAAAGAGCATAAACTCTCCAGGTTTAAAAAGTGTACGAAATGTGGCTATAAAATGTCCATTGCAGATGGGCATTCCATCTGTGTTTATTGTCTTGGTGCTATTCACCTGCAAGAGTCCTGCAGTTTTTGCCACGTTTTTAGCCCTAGGGTACTGCAGGAAAGAAAAAATAAGCTGATTTTGAAGGGCCTGATTAAGCCCTCCTTTGAGGAGGCCTTAGATTCTTCTTCGTCTTCTAGTGCTTATGTCTAAGCCTTCTAAGGCCAAGAAAAGATCTCCGGCTCCGTCTGCCTCTTTGGAGTCTTCGGAGAAGGTTTCAAAAGTGGTTACTGTCTCCTCGGCTCCATTGTCCTCGGGGCCGCAGGAGAAGGGTTCGAAAATGGATACTTCCTCCTCGGCTCCATTGTCCCCGGGGTCGCAGGAGAAGGTTTCAAAAATGGATACTACCTCCTCAGCTCCATTGTCCTCTGGGCCGCAGGAGGTATCTGTTGTACTGGAGTCGACCTCGGCTCTGATATTATAGGAGCCTATTTGGAGCCGGTCACCCAGTGTCAGGCATGAGTCTCCAGGTAGGAGATCCCGATCTCCTATTTCTTCCAAATCCTCTAGGCTGTTTGATTTGGATGTGGATAAGGGTGGTCCAGAGGCTCCTGCAGTCGCCGGTGTTAGCAAAACTATTCTCGGCTCCGACCCAGTCGGCTCCGGAGCCAGTCCCTATTCTGGTACCGATAATTCCTCCTCCGAGCACCCATGTGTCGTCGAAGTCTGAGTGCTCTGCGCCGAGTGATGATCTCGTGTCGGCTCCGATACCCCATGTGAGCTTATCGAAGCCGGCGTCCGCTCCAACCATGTCGCTTCCGTCCTCTGGTTTCAGTACTCTGGTTTCCTCAGTCGGACCTGAGGGGGATGCCTCGGGACTCCTGTCTGTTCCGAGCCTCCCTCTCGGTGCATCGGCTCGGGGAATCTCGACTCCAGTCTTGGTCTCGGAGATGGGTCAGTCCTCTGATTTGGGGGGACCTGCTTTCGAGGCCATGAAGTGCGCACTAGCCAGATCGTCAGTTACATCACCTGAATCGGTCACTCCATCCCTCTACACCCCGGCTAGAGCCTCTGACACCCCCCTGTCTGTGGATGGCGGAGCCCGAAGGTCTGGGGATATCCCCTTGAGTGGTCCCCTACTTTACTTTCTGAGGGCCCCTCAGTCGGTGCCTGTGGAGCCCCCTAGAAAGAAGTTGTGCAAGAGGAAGCACATAGACTCCCAGGACGAGTCCCTCACTTCTGATACAGACCTCGAGGAGTCAGAGGGGTCCGCTAAGTCGTCCTCCGATGACGCCTCTTTCTCCGACATCCTGGAGATTTTGAGGCAGAGAGGCGACTGGCCTTCCAAGACCCCCTCTGAGGAGGAGTCTGTATTCCTCAAGGCCTTCTGAGCTCAACCCTTCCGCCTCCTGGGTGTCTCCACCCTTTGACGAACTCCTGGATGTTCATCGTGCATACAGCTGCAGTCATAACAGATGGGTTGTCCTGCCATCAGGCGGGTCCTCGGTCGGCCGAATTCCAAAGTCTTGGTCCGGCGTCGGATGTCGTCGCCTCCTCCCTGACGTCAGTGCGGCAGGGGTATAAAAGAACCATCCAACGCCATTTTCTTCAGTCTTTCTTGCTGCGCGGTGCCCGAAGCAGAAGCAGTTCGCAAGTGCCGGTCGGCCAGCTCCTGAGATTACGAATATTTTTCAACCGAAGTCTTCTTGAAAGCTAAGTACCCCGTTGGGGAAGCTTTTCTTGCCTCAGTCCGATGTCAGACAAAGTTAATAATTGCATTTCATGTGGGAAGCAAATACCGCATAAGGATTTCCATTCCTTCTGCATTCCTTGCTTAGGCCCAGACCACAACGTCTCGGCCTGTCGTTTCTGGGCTAGATTCAACAAACGCACTATTAAGCGTCGGGCGTAGTTCGCCCAACAATTTTTTGGTAAAAATTTTAATTACATTATGTCGTCGGATACTCCGACTCCAGTTTTGAGTAAAAGACGCCAAGATAAGGACCGACATACGAGGTCCGTGACTTCTACCGACACCACGCTAAAGCCAGCTTCAGGTGCTCCGGTTCTCAGCGAGGCGCCTATGCAACCCCTGAGTACCGATGACACTTCTTTAGCTGTGTCTTCTGTGCCCGAGGTCGCAGGCTCCTCGGCCCCCATCCCGACTACAGATACCGACGCCACTCTTGGCGGGGAAACTCAGAGTTTAGACAGGCCTGCCACCTCTCAAGGTGTCTTCAGGCCGCCTTCTTCCTTTTCCATAAAGGCTTTCACAAAATCTAAATCAGCCATGAAAACTAAAAGACAAGCTATACAGAGCCCCTCTCAAGGCCCCATGCCTAAAAAACATATGCTCAAAATGGCTGAGGATTTGATTACTCTTATCAGGGTGTCTCCACCCCCCTCGGACAAAAGGCCCAGATTGGAGGAAGACTACCCTTCCTCGGACCAGGCCTCCATTATCTCAGAACATTCTGAAGATCAGGAATATTCATACTCCCCTTTTGAAGACTCTGATGCGGAGTCCATTCCCTCTGTCTCCCCCCCTGAGGACTATTCTTTTGGGGAAACCTTGCATACCTTGAGGGAACACTTCCACTGGGAAGGCCAAGATTACTCTGATTCAAAGAAAAGGCTCAGGGATTTTCTTTTGCTTCCTCAGCACAGGCCTCTGGCTATCCCTCCTGTCTTGGACATTACTAGATGATGTGTATTCAGAGGCCAGCCTTAACCCAGATTCTTTACCATCAGCCCCAGTTAAGCCTGACAGGTATTACCGGGCTCCTGATTCACACCAATTCCTTTACAAAAGCCATACTGCTGACCCAGAAACTATTTCACAGGGTCCCAAGGGAATTAAGGCCTCTACTGCCAAAAATCCATTACCTTCAGAGAGAGATTCCAGAGCTTTAGAAAGTTGGGGGAAAAAGGTATACACCTCGGCCACTTTAACCATGAGGGCATTAAACTGTCAGTTCCATATGTTAAAGTATCAACAGTTTTTGTTATCACAGTTGAAAAGCAAAATGTCACAACCTGAACAACCAGACTTGAAGGAGTTGCAGGATTTGTTGCATAGTGCAGAGCAAGTGGGTAAACATACCTTGCAATGTGGTTTTGATGCTTTAGAGGCCTCATGTAGAGCTGCTGTTACAGGGTCTGTCATACGTAGACATGCTTGGCTCAAAGAGCAATCCTTACCAGATCATGTCAAAGCTAAATTACTAGATGCACCTCTTCAAAAAGATGTATTGTTTGGTGTTAAAGCTGAGGAGGTATTAAAGAAAATGGAGGAAAAGGCAAGATCAATGCAAACAGTGAAAGATTTTCTACAGGTACAACCTCCACGTTTCAGTAGAAACTGGCCTTCAAAAAATTGGTCCTTTCCAGCCATGGACAGACCTCAAAGAGGTAGATACAGACACCTGAGGGGTAGAGGGCAATCTCAAGGATCATTTAGAGCCAGGCAATAGCAAGCACCTACACCAAGAGGTGGAGAGGCTAGCTCACAGCCATTCAGAAAGCAGACACAATGACTTTCCCCTTTGCATGCCAAGCAAAACTCTAATGGCAGCACCTTTAGGTGGAAAACTGGCATTATTTTCGAAAAATTGGCATATTGTCACAAAAGACAAATGAATCCTGGACATTATAGACAGAGGCTACAGATTCCACTTTCACACCCTTCCAAAAATGAGAGGCATGCCAAACCTGCCATAAAATCAAAGGGCATAGGCACAAAAACAAATTTCAGCTCTCATGGACATGAAAGCTATTCAAGAGGTACCTGCACAAGAACAGGGTCAAGGTTTTTATTCCAGACTATTCCTGGTACCAAGGAAGGACAAAGATTGGAGACCTATTTTGGACCTATCCATCCTAAACACATACTTAGTCGTACCAAAATTCAAGATGCTCACATTACAGCAACTTCTTCCCATGCTGGGCAAGGAGTCTTGGCTGGTAACATTGGACCTCAAGGAGGCATACCTGCATGTCCCTATCAGACAAGATTGCAGAAGATACCTCAGATTTCTTGCTGGTTCAACCCATTATCAATTCTCTGCATTGCCCTTTGGCTTATCTACTGTGCCCAGAAATTTCACGAAATGCCTGGCATCAGTAATTGCCTTCTGCAGACTTCAAGGGATACAAATATACCCAAATTTGGACGACTGCCTGATCCAAGCGGACAGCAAGCACATACTTCTGAAACACCTGGCGTTTGTAATAAAGTTGTTGAACTTTCTGGGATACACAGTCAACAAAAAGAAATCAAAACCTATACCCTCTCAGGAAATAATTTTCCTGGGTGCCAGCTTGGATACAAACACCCAGATGGCCTACCTCACGCCAGAAAAACAATGCCAGAAATACAAGGGCAACTATCTCAATACTTCAGAAAAATGGCAACCTTCACCAGCCTGACTGCAAGGAAAATCCTGCAGGCTCTGGGATTCATGGCATCTTGCATCCTGCTAATCCCATGTGCAAAGCTGCATATGAGGAAACTTCAGTGGTACCTAAAAAACTTATGGTCTCAACACAGCCACAGTTTGGAAACAATCATACCACTCATTCCATGTCTACAAAAGGAATTTCTGTGGTGGGCTCAAGCATGCCAAAGAAACATAGGTTTCCCATTCTGCATGCCTCAAGCAAATCAGATCATCACAACAGATTGGGGGGCGCATATGGCAGATCATTGCATTCAGGGCAAATGGTCCCAAAAAGAAAAGCACCTACACATCAATCAAAAGGAAATGCTAGCAGTAAAAAATGCTATTATGGCCTTCAAAGACCTACTGCATCCAGGCCAACTATTGATAAGGACGGACAACACCACAGTGATGTGGTACATAAACAAACGGGGAGGAACCCATTCATACCCCCTTTGCAGGCTAGCCATGTCTCTTTGGAACACGGCTCTGGAATTACAAATCCAACTTCAAGCACAATTCCTGCCAGGCAAGGAAAACACGCTGGCTGACAACCTAAGCAGAAATATGACAGATCCACACGAATGGAAGTTGCATCCTCAAGTTTTTGCAAAGATAATTCAAGCATGGGGAAGGCCAGACATAGATCTCCTTGCTACCCACAGAAATTACCAATTGAAAAAAAAAAAAAAAAAATTCTGCTCAAGGACCTATCCACAGGCCTGGAAAGTGGACGCACTTTCTTTCAGTTGGACAACACTGACAGTTTATGCCTTTCCACCTCTTCCTCTGCTGCCCAACGTTCTATTAAAGGCCAGAGCAGACAGACCAAAGATGATTCTCATTGCTCTAGACTAGCCAAGACAACACTGGTACCCACTACTGAGGAGCCTGACGCATTCCCTACCATGGATCCTGCCTCTAATGCCTCTTCTACTGACCCAGCACAACTTCAAAATTCTTCACAGTCAGCTGAAAACACTCAATCTAACCGCATGGAGGATTCCTTGTTTTTCCAATAGATCCTCCTCTCCAAGGAGGTGCAGGATGTCATTTTGGAGGCCAGAAGGCCTTTTACTAGAAAAGCCTACTCCGCCAAATGGAAACGGTTTTGTGCCTGGAATCAGGAAAAGGGACAGAATCCTGGGATACTGAATTTACCTCAAATATTACAGTACCTAGCTGAGATGCTAAACAGTGGACTTTCATTCTCCTCCATCAAAATCCATGCTTCAGCCATTTCTGCACAATACAACACTGATCCACCTTTATTCTCTCATCCGCTCTTAAGACAGTTCCTCAGAGGGGCTAAGAATATAAAACCCCAAAGGAAGCAACCAGTACCTGCTTGGGATCTCAATTTCATTTTAGAAAAACTGACCCTGCCTCCTTTTGAGCCAGCTGCTTCAACAGAACTGCAATATTTGTCATGGAAAACAGCCTTCCTTCTGGCTATCACCTCAGCACGCAGGGTTTCGGAACTACAGGCCCTCATGGCTGTGCAACCTTTCATCATCTTCCATCAGGACAGAGTTTCCTTACGAACCAACCCTTCCTTTATGCCAAAGGTAGTATCCAGTGTAGCCCTGAATCAGGCTATCCACTTAACCTACTTTTTATCCTAATCCACAAAACAAAGGGGAGAGACTACTACATTCCTTGGACATTCACAGACAGCTTTGTTATTATTCGGACAGGACAAAGCCATTCAGAAAATCAGAGCAACTCTTTGTGTCCTATGCTACAGGTGCTCAAGGAAAGGCTATTTCCAAACAGACAATCTCAAAATGGATAGCCCACTGCATACGCTTTTGTTATTCATTTCATGATAAAACTGTCCCTACAAGCATCAAATCTCACTCCACAAGGGCCACAGCTACCTCTGCAGCTTTCCTCAGGGGGGTTCCTACCAAGGATATTTTGGAAGTAGCCACTTGGAGTTCTGTGCATACTTTCTCCAAGCACTATCACCTACCACTATACTCTAAATCTAGAGCGGGCTTTGCCACAGCAGTATTGCAGGGCATCCTTGCTCCTCCTAGTTCCACTTAGTGCCTGCCGCCCCTTTTTAGCTTTGGGATTCTACCCATCTGTTATGACTGCAGCTGTATGCACGATGAACATAGTACAGTTTTGTACCTACCATAAATGTAGATGTTAGAGTGCTAATACAGCTGCAGTCCAGGTTTCTCTCCCTCCTTCCCCTCTTGGAACAGGCCTAATGTCAAACACCTCCTCATACTACCTGATTGGGGTACTCCTTTATGGTGTATTTGCTTGCAACTACTGTTTTTTGATTATATTACATTGCATTATTGCATAAATTTATGTTTTGCCTTCCTTCGGGGGGCACCTGACATCTGGGGCAAGAAAAACTGAAGAAAATGGCGTCGGATGGTTCTTTTATACCCCTGCCGCACTGACGTCAGGGAGGAGGCGACGACATCCGACGCCGGACCAAGACTTTGGAATTCGGCCGACCGAGGACCCGCCTGACGGCAGGACAAACCCATCTGTTATGACTGCAGCTGTATTAGCACTCGAACATCTACATTTATGGTAGGTACAAAACTGTACTATTTGATTTGTCAAAGGGTGTGGGAGAACCCTGATTCTGTGGAACCGGTGCCCAGATGTCCAAATAAGTTCCTTTCTGCTCCCCCAGGGAAAGAGTTCCTGATCAAAGGGGTTTCCTGTAGATGCCTCGGTGGTGGTGGCAGCCACTCAGCAGGAAATCGCAGAGGCTTCTTCTTCCGTCCATCCTCCTAACAAAAGAGTCCAGGAGTATGGACCGGTATGGGAAGCGTACCCTGTCTTCGGCGACCTTTACCTTGCAGTCGCTGAATTACCTTTGTCATTTCACTCGGCTCCAAAGAGATTTCCTTAAGGAGCTAGGAGATACTCTGACGGGTAACATACCTGAGGCGGTAGCGCAGACTGTTAACACCCAGTTGTCTACCCTTGGTTCCATTGTCAACTCGTCCATGAGGCTCATATCTTATGCAGCCGAAGGGGCGAGCAGGGCAGCTAGCTCAGGTGTAGCTCTCAGAAGGCAAGCCTGGATGTCCTTCATGGATGCATCTGCAGTCATAACAAGTGGGTTGTCCTGTCGTCAGGCAGCCCTGCAGTCGGCCGGATTCCAAAGTCCGGGTCCGGCTGATGTCGCCTCCACCCGACGCCATCTCTGTTGGTCTTCGGTATAAAAGCATCAGCCGACGCCATTTTCTCAGTCTTTCTTGCGCGTGGCGCCAAGCAGAAGCTGTTCGAAGTGCCGGTCGGTCGGATCCAGAGATTACTTCTACGAATACTACCCGAAGACTTCTAAAGCTAAGTACCCGTTGGGGACTCTTTCTTGCCTCAGCCGATGTCAGAAAAGTTAACAATTGTTTAACCTGTGGGAAACAAATACCTCATAAAGATTTCCACTCTTACTGTCTGCCTTGTTTAGGCCCAGCCCACGACGTAGCAGCCTGTTCGCCTGTGCCTTTTCAAACCGGTTTTAACAGGGGGCGTCGGTCGGAGTTTGCAGAACAGTTTTTCGGTACTGATTTTGTACATTATGCCGCCGGATCCTCCTACCCAATCTACCAAAACGAAAGATAAAGACCGACACTCGCGGTCCAGCGTTTTCGCCGAAACCACGGTAAAGCAAACCAGAGTGTCACCGTTTCGGCGAAACCGAGAAAACTGATCAAAGTACAGCTGAACCTATTCTTACAACTGAGGCCCCTGCTACAACTCTTGAATCGACCTCAGAAATTTTACCCACGGTGGTTGACTTATCAGACACCATCCCCTTGGATGTCTCTACCCCAGCACGTGGTGCTGCTAGGCCTCCAGCAGCCATGTCCATTAAGGCCTTCGCCAGGGCTAAAGCAGCTAAGACTACTAAATCAGTGCCTGTTAAACCCCCACATCCAGGCCCTCTTCTAGTTCTCAAATGCTTTCTTTGGCAGAAGATTTAATTTCTTTAATTAGAGGATCTCAATCTCACCCAGACAGGGCCTCTCAGCCCCAGAGAAGAGACCTAGGGCAGAGCCCCTGAGCCAGTGTCTTCTGATGATTCTGCTGATGAATCAGACATAACTGACCAGCCAGAGGCTCCTTCTCCAATTTTGAAGATTCTGATGCTGAAGAATCCATTCCAGCTGCTTCCCACCAGAAGAATTCTCCTTTGGGGAAACCTTGCATGCCATGCAGAACAGTTCCAATGGCAGCAACAGGATTTTTCAGACTCCAGAAAAAGACTTAGGACCTTTCTGCACCTCCCACAGCACAGGCCCTTAGCTATACCTCCTGTTCTCTCTGTGGTGGATGATGCTTTCAATGATGTTTGCTCGGCCCAGATTCTTTACCCCAGCCCCTGCCAAACCAGACAGATTTTACAGGGTGCCAGATACTCATCACCACCTTTACAAGGCCCCACTTGCAGACCCAGAAACTATATCCCAGGGTCCCAAGGCAGTAGCGACCACAGCTAAAACCCTATTCCTTCTGAAAGGGAAGCAAGGTCATTAGACAGATGGGGTAAAAGGTCTACACTTCAGCTACTCTCTCAGCTAGAGCTTTAAACTGTCAGTTTCACATGATACAATACCAAGAGTTTATGCTTGATCAGTTAACTAAAAAACTAACCACTGATGAATCTCTTGATAAGAAATATGTATTAGAGATGGTAAATAACATTCAACAGGTTAGCAACCATTCCTTAAAATGTGGCTATGATGCACTGGAGGCTTCATTTAGATCAGCCATGACAGGCACAGTGATAAGAAGGCATGCATGGCTAAAGGAACAAGCTTTACCGGATCATGTTAAAGCCAAGTTGCTAGATGCTCCTATGGACAAGTTTGTTTGGTACACCTGCCCAGCAGGTTATGAAGAAAATGGAAGAAAAGGCAAAATCTGTTCAAACTGTTAAAGATTTCTTGCAGGTTCAACCCCAAGGTTTAGCAGGAACTGGCCTGCCAAAATTGGTCCTTTCCTGACTCCACAAAATTTCAAAGGGCAGGAATAGACGTTCCAGAGGCAGAAACCAATCCAGAGGAGGTGCCTACAGAGGACGACAGTGGCAAGGTAACAACAGAGGCACAGACACAGCCACTGCCACTACATCAGCACAACCACAGTGACTTAATCCTAAGCCCGCCTACCAGGGAACAAATAGCAGCTCCTCTAGGCGGAAAGTTAACCTTATTTTCAAAGAACTGGCACTACATAACAAAAGACAAGTGGATTTTACAAACCATAGATCAAGGTTACCGGTTTCACTTCCACACTTTACCAGTCAAAAGAGGAATGCCAAATCTACCTCCAAATCAAAAAACAGAGGCTCTACGCCAGATAATGGAGTTAGCAAACATGAGAGCTGTGGAAAGAGTGCCAACAGCAGAACAAGGAAAGGGGTTCTATTCCAGACTATTCCTAGTTCCAAGAAAGGAAAAAGTTGGAGACCAATTCTCGACCTGTCCACCTTAAATACATACATCATTGTCCCAAAATTCAAAATGCTGACCCTACAGCAACTTCTTCCCATGCTGGGCAAGGAGTGTTGGCTGGTAACTCTAGATCTCAAGGAGGCATACCTGCACGTCCCCATTCGACCAATCTGCAGAAGATACCTCAGATTTCTTGCAGGATCAGAGCACTATCAATTCTCAGCATTGCCCTTTGGCTTATCTACTGCGCCCTGCGCCCAGAGTATTCACAAAATGCCTGGCATCAGTAATCGCCCATTGCAGACTACAGGGAATTCAAATTTACCCATACCTGGACGACTGCCTGCTACAAGGGACAACAAAGCAAGCTGACAACAGATTTACAAAGGGTCATTTACTTGCTACAAGGACTGGGATACACAGTCAATTTACAAAAGTCAAGGCTGATACCATCCCAAACAAGGACATTCTTGGGCTGAATTGGACACAGTACAACAAATGGCATTCCTGACTACAGAAAACAAAAAGAACTTCCTCTTTACTTCTTGGCACTAACAAAACTGAACAAGTTAACAGCAAGAAAAGTTCTGCAGGCCTTGGGCTTCATGGCATCATGCATAATCTTGGTCCCATTTGCCAGACTACATATGAGGAAACTACAGTGGTACCTAAAGAATTTATGGTCCCAACACAGACACAGTCTAGAAACAGAAATCCCACTAATTCCATGCTTAAAACAGGAGTTCCTATGGTGGGCTCAGGCATGCCAGTCAAACCCAGGCCTACCCTTTCGCAGATGTCAACCAAGCCAGACCATCACAACAGACGCTTCAGACCTAGGATGGGGGGCCCACATGCTGGACAAATGCGTACAAGGATTGTGGACACAGGATCAACTTCACCTGCACATCAATCTAAAAGAAATGCTGGCAGTAAAACTGGCAATCCAAAAGTTCAAACCATTCCTCAAAGAGGGCCAGTTGATGATAAGGACAGACAACACCACAGTCATGTGGTACATCAACAAACAGGGAGGCACTCATTCATACCCACTTATGGAGAATGACCTTGGAGCTGTGGACCCTGGCACTCAGCTACAACATTCAGTTACAGGCAATATTTGTACCGGGAAAGACAATACTCTAGCAGACATATTAAGCAGAACCACTTCGATGCCCACGAATGGAAGCTGCACCCGACATCTTCAAGACCATCTCAAAGAAATGGGGAATGCCACAGATAGACCTATTCGCATCACCTCTCAATCACCAGCTCAAAAATTCTGCACAAGGACATTCCACCCACTAGCATGGAAAGTGGACTCACTCTCCTTCAACTGGAAAGGCCTAACAGCATATGCATTCCCACCTCTTCCTTTGATACACAAGGTACTACTAAAAATCAAGGAAGAACGTCCAAGGATAATCCTGATAGCTCCAAACTGGCCAAGACAACACTGGTACCCACTACTGAAGAGCATGTCTCGAACAATATGTGGCCAATACCCTGATGCCTTTGATGTTAACTCAGAACAACTACAGCATCATACATCCAAACCTAAAACGCTGCAACTGACTGCATGGAACATCACATAGCAGCAGCTAATCCAGAACTTTCCCAAAGAGTTAAAGACATTATTCTTGAAGCACGCAGACCTTCAACAAGAAGGAACTATGCTGGAAAATGGAAAAGGTTTGTCATTTGGAGTACGGAAAGAGGAAAAGATGTGTCAAACATAGATATGCCTAACATTCTGGAGTATCTGGCGAACTTCTTCATTCAGGCCTGTCCTACTCCTCCATCAAGATACATGCATCAGCTATTTCAGCAGAATACAGCTTTGATCCACCTGTTTTTAACCCCTTTGCTCAGGCAGTTCCTCAGAGGAATCAAGAATGTAAAACCTCCAAGGAAACCACCATTACCAGCTTGGGATTTAAACTTTGTGCTAGAAAAGTTGACACTATCACCCTTTGAACCAGCAGCAACAGCAGACCTACAACACCTGTCATGGAAAACTGCTTTCCTACTGGCAATTACTTCAGCAAGGAGGGTTTCACAACTACAGGCCTTAATGGCAGTGCAACCCTTCCTAATCTTCCACCAAGATAGAGTGTCCATGAGGACTAATCCTACATTTATGCCCAAGGTGGTATCCAGAGTATCTTTAAACCAGGCAATCCACCTACCTACCTTCTTTCCCAACCCACAAAACAGAGGGAAAGAATACTGCATACCTTGGATGTACATAGACAGCTACGCTACTAGTTGGACAGAACAAAAAATAGCAGAAAGACTGACCAACTTTTGTAGCCTATGCAACAGGAAGGGAAGGAAAAGCTATTTCCAAACAGACAATCTCCAAATGGATAGGAAATTGCATACGATACTGTTACTCCTTCCATGGAAAACCAATTCCACAGAACATAAGACCTCATTCTACAAGGGCAACAGCCACTACCACAGCCTTCTTACGAGGAGTGGCAACCAAAGACATTATTGAGGCGGCTACTTGGACCTCCGTGCATACATTTGCCAAGCATTATAATTTGCCTCTATATTCCAGATCCCGAGCAGGGTTTGCCACTGCTGTACTGCAAGGGATCCTAAACACACCATAATCTACTTTTATCCTCCTCCCTAGTTGGCTATGGTATTCTACCCACTTGTTATGACTGCAGATGCATCCATGAAGGACATAGTACAGTTTTGTACCTACCATAAATGTAGATGTCCGAACTGGATAGCATCTGCAGTCAGGATTACCCTCCCTCCTTCCCTCTGTGGTACTCCTAGGTGTTTACCCTCCTAATAGCTAGCTGTTGGGGAGTCTTTATGGTGTATTTGTTTGTATATATGTACATATATGCTTATTGTTGTGTTTACCTCTATCTATTTGGAAACATTGGCATCTATCCAAATTTTAGCCTGCAAGAGGGCTACTGGCATCTGGGGCAAGAAACACTGAGGAAAATGGCGTCGGCTGATGATTTTATACCAAGACCAACAGAGATGACGCCGGGTGGAGGCGACATCAGCCAAGCCGGACCCGACTTTGAACTGATCGGCCGACTGCAGGGCTGCCTGACGACAGGACAACCCACTTGTTATGACTGCAGATGCTATCCAGTTCGGACATCTACATTTATGGTAGGTACAAAACTGTACTATGTGCCTGTGTCATTTCGCGGAGGCCTTTAAGTCTTCCTTCACTGATGCCCCCTTTGATGGGTCCTCTCTCTTCGGGACCAAAGTGAGACATCCTCACCAGATGTGAACAGGAAGGAAAGACCCTATCTGCCGTAGGGGCCTGTTTCTCTCTCCCTTCTAGGCCTTACCCCAAGGCTCAGAGAGGGGGGAAAATGTGGTTCAAGAAGTCTGAGGTCCTTCTCTGCAGCTCAAGGTGAGTCCCCCTCCAGAGGCAGAGGAGGGGGAAATTATTCTGGAAGACGCCGTCCTAGAGGCAGAGGAGGCCCCCGCAACTTGGGAGACAGCGATTCCTTTCGCAGATCTTCTTTTCAGTGTTCCTGAGGCGTTGCCCGACTGTGCTGTTCCGGAGCAAGTCGGGGGCCGAATTTCGTTGCATCCGGAAGCCTGGGAAAGCATCACCCAGGATCGTTGAGTGCTTCGAATAGTTGCCGGAGGTTACACTATCCCCATTTTATCAACACCCCCTCCATTCAGAAGAATCTCTGACGTCCCACCCAGTCAGCGGGATCAAGCAGCACTAGAAGTGGCAAAGCTGCTAGAAAAGGAGTCATCCAACCAGTCCCCTCAGACTATATCGGATCAGGAACTTACTCAAGACACTCTTTGGTGCCAGAATGAACAGGGGACCTGAGACCCATTCTGGATCTCAGTCGACTGAATCACTACGTTCTGAAGTCCAAGTTCCGAATGGTCACGCTTCAGTCCATTTTTCCATTGCTGGAAAAAGGAGTATGGATGTGCTCCATCGATCTCAAGGATGCCTACTACCACATCAGAATGGACAAGGCATACAGGAGTCACTTACGCTTCCGGCTAGGAGCCAGTCACTTCCAGTTTCATGCCCTACCCTTTGGTCTCACCACAGCCCCCAGGGTGTTTACCAAGTGTTTGGCAGTGGTGATAGCTCACCTGAGACGTCAGGGATTCCAGGTGTTTCCGTATCTGGATGACTGGCTTCTCGCCGCCCCCACCAGGCATCTCCTCATTCAAGCCAGGGAGGCTACCATTACACTTTGTCAACAACTAGGAATTACTTTGAACTGGGAAAAGTCTGCCTTGCTGCCCTCACAGCGTGTTGTTTTTATAGGCGCAGAGCCAGACTCTATTCAAATGCGGGCCTTTCTGCCACAAGAGAGAATAAGAGTGCTGCAGTCTCAGATCCACGCACTGTTGCCCTTCAAAAGAGTTCAAGCCAGGTTAGTTCTCCAGCTTTTGGTTCCATGGCCGCCACCATCATGCTGGTGCCTCTAGCCAGGTTACACATGTGGATCCTACAATGGCTCCTTTCAGTCCAGTGGTCATTTCAGAAACTTCCTCTTTCCCACTTGATACTTTTCACGGAACGGTGCAAACAGGACCTCCGCTGGTGGCGATGTTCCACCAATCTGGACAAAGGGAGGAGCTTGATTCCTATGTCCCCATTGGCCACGGTGACCACGGACGCCTCCCAGATGGGGTGGCGGGGGCATTATCTTGGCAGGACGGTCCAAGGCACGTGGCAAGATCACGAGGTACACCTGCACATCAGTGTTCTGGAGATGAGAGCGTTGTTTCTAGCGTTGCGAGCACTCCAGAACTCTCTTCCTCTGGGAACGATTGCAATTCACTCGGACAGCATGTCTGTGGTGTGGTACCTGAACAAGCAGGGGGGAACCAAGTCTTTTCCCCTTTGCAGAGAGGCCATGCGGGTGTGGCATGGGGCAGTATCTTCCCAACGGTTTTTAGTGGCAACGCACATTCCGGGAAAGTCCAATGTGATAGCGGACAGGCTGAGCAGAGCTATTCTGATGCCTTACGAGTGGTCCCTGAGCAACCGAGTGGCGGTTCAAATTTTCAACAGGTGGGGTCAGCCTTGCTGCGATCTCTTCGCCAGTCCCCTCAATGCCAAATACAGCAAGTACTTCACACTGATCCCCCCACAGGGGGAGTCACCCAGGGATGCTCTAGTCCATGATTGGCCTCCCGGTCTGGTCTACGCTTTCCCTCCGTTTTCTCTGTTACCAAGAGTGATTCAGAAAGCCATATCCTTGGGAAGCAGGATGATTCTTATTGTTCCACACTGGCCTCGACAAGTATGGTTCCCCTTTCTTCAGCAATATGCAGTGGACGGTCCTTGGACTCTGGACCCAGTGCCAGACCTACTGATTCACATGTCAGGACAAATCCATCCCTCCCTGCGAACCCTCAGGTTGACAGCCTGGCTGCTCCACTTCCATCACTAGTGAGACGACATTCCTTTTCACCTGAGGTGGAACACATCTTGTCTTCATCTCATAAGTCTTCCACCAGAAGGATTTATTCCAGCAAATGGACGAGATTCTCCATTTGGGCTCAGGCCCAAGTTTTGGACCCCTTCACAGCCCCAATTCCGTCGGTCTTAGATTTTTTAGCCATGCTTTTCTGTCAGGGCTCCACGCCCGCTACCATTAAAGTGCAGCTGGCTGCAATTTCCAATTTTCATACATCTTACGAGCCCTCTGTTATGGGCCATAAACTCTGTAAGGCCTTCTTGAAAGGCGCCTGGTTACTTCGCCCTCCTGTTTCAGGACCTGTCATGCCATGGGATCTAAACCTTGTGTTACAAGCCATCACTTCACCACCCTTTGAACCAGTTGCCACCTGTGAATTGAAATTTTTATCTTGGAAGACCGCTTTTCTAATAGCCATTACATCGGCCAGAAGAGTATCAGAACTTCAAGCTCTGTCCATTAAACCTCTGTATTTGACCTTTCATAAGGACAGAGTTTCCCTGAGACTTAACCCGTCCTTCCTTCCAAAGGTGTCATCCACTGTTAATCTGCATCAATCTATTGAGTTACCAGTGTTCTTTCCAAACTTTTCCAATAAAGCAGAGTTTATGTTCCATCAGTTGGATGTGCACAAACAACTGAGGTTCTATTTACACAGGACTAAGCATGTTAGGAAGTCTGATCAGCTGTTTGTGTCCTTCTCGGAGAACATAGCAGGTTGTCCTATTTTCAAGTGCACAATTTCTAAATGGATCAAAGATTGTATTTCCTTTATCTACTCGTCAGCAGGCAGAAATGTACCTTTTCCCGTCAAAGCTCACTCTACCAGGGCAGTGTCTACATCAATAGCTTACCATGCCAGGCTTTCATTGGATGATATTTGTGCTGCGGCCACCTGGGCCTCTCCTCACACCTTTATTACTCATTACAAGCTGGACGTGGCTTCTATGGGCCGGGCTTCCTTTGGTTCCACGGTTCTCAGGAGTATCTTCCCATGAGCCTCCCAGGATAGAGGTGCTGGGGACGCTGTCCCGTGAGTAAAGAATGTAGGCGAGATAGGACCACATAACATCAGTTAGTTATGTACTCATCATAACGATCGATGTATGTGGTCCATCTCGCCTACATTCTTACGTACCCTCCCCACCTGCCCACTTCCTAGAGGATTTGGAGGAATATTGGCTCTGAGAACCCTTCAAGGTCAGTGTTTTTTTCTTTCCCTTTGGCTGGAATTCCTTCCAGTGCTGGTTGTGTATGGGTTATGACTAGATTGGTTGCAAACAAGATCTGGGGCTAGGGCGAGGTGCATCTTGGGATACCGTGTTAGCCCAGCCATTTAGAGATTTCGTGCTAGAGATAAGTTGGCCAAGTCGGAGCCGATTCTCGGCTCCGAACCTGTGAGTAAAGATTGTAGGCGAGATGGACCACATACATCGATCGTTATGGTGAGTACATAACTAACTGTTTTCAACATGGTATCAGTAACAGCTTCCCTTCCTCTTGCAAGAATACAGACTTTCATATTCCAGGTCAAGAAGATAATTCATAGTAGAACAGTTTCAGCACGACTGATTCTACAAGCCCTAGGATCAATGTCAGCAGCCATAATTTTATTTCTTCTTGCGAGATTCCACATGAAATTTCTTCAATGAATGCTAGTTTTTCAATGGTTGATTTGTTTATCAACACGTCAGTCCAAATAAAAATCTCACAAGCATGCAAAAGGTATCTTTGGTGGTGGATTCAATTAGATCAGGTTCTTCAAGGCCTTCCTTTCATTCTCCCTCAGCCCAAGGCCATAATGACCATGGAAGCATCCTGGATTGGGTGGAAGGGGGGTACTTTTCTGGGGAAAACCATCCGAGGCGCTTGGTTCCCTGAAGATGCCAACACTCATATCAGCATCATAGAAATGAGTGCTCTTAGCATTGCAAGCATTCCAAGATTCTCTCCCTTCGGGGACAATTGTGATTCAGATTGACAGTATGTCAATAATGTGGTACATAAACAAGGAGGAACCAGGTCTTACCCTTTGTGCCATGAAGCCCTCAGACTATGGCAATGAGCTATCCCTTCCAACCACTTTTTAATAGCAACTCGCATTCCAGGGAAGTCCAACATGATCAACAAATTTAGCAGGTGCATTCTGCTACCTCTTCAGTAGTTCCTCAATAAGAAAGTGGCAGAAATGATTTTCTGTCATTGGGGCCAGCCTTGATTTTCCCCTAAACAAGTGCAGCAACTTCTTTGCCCGGATCCTACCCCCACACACACACACACACACACACACACACACTGGGGGAATCGCAAAGAGATGCTCTGCTCCAGGATTGGTTTGCGGTCTCCTTTGTGCTTATCCCCCAAATCCCTTGATCCCCAAATTTGCTGCCGGGTTGAAGAGCAGAATTATTTTCATTGCACCCTTCTGACCTCGAAAGAGTTGGTTCCCCTTTTTCGGCCTCAGCTTCTTTATGTACCTTGGATTCTGGATGCGATTCCAGACCTCCTGTCTCAACTGATGGGCATGATTCATCCAGATACTCAAACCTAAAGCTGAAAAAGTGGTTTCTCCACTTCCTTTAATAGCCAGACAACCTATGCTGTCCTCCCCTGCCTGTCATATACTTTTATCTTCCCATAAAGCTTATACAGGGAAACTTTACAGAAGTAAATGGAAGAGGTTTGTTTTTGGGATCATCAGCAAAATATTGACATTTTTCAAGCCCTGTACAAAGCGTTCTTGAATTTGTGGCAGCAATTTTCAATGAAGGCGCTAGCTCCTCGACCATTAGATTTCAGTTGACACCAATCTCTAACTTCCATATTTGATTTGAGAATTCTTCCTTTGCATCATCTAAGATTTGTAAAGTCTTTTGGAGAGGCACTCTTCCACCATGGGATATGAATTTAGGAGTCTATATTAGAACCGCAAAAGCCCATTTAAGCGAATATGTAAACGTCGAGACATATTGCGTGTACTGCGAGTACAACGCCCTAAACCGCAAAATTCAAAATCTCGAATCGGCATAGTTGGCTCTTATGCGGTATAGCTCCGTAAGGTAAGTGTGCGATAGTTACGGACCTTAGGGTTAGGGTTAAGGTAAGTGCATAGATAGTAATGTATGTAAGGTTTAGTGTAGGGTTAGAAGTAGGGTTTCAGTTAGTGTATGTATGTGGCTTATTTATTTTGTTTGGGTGGGTAGTATGTAGTGAGCGGTGGGGTTGGCTAACTATGCCGGTTCGAGATTTTGAAGTTTGCAGTTTCGGGCGTTCGGTGTACTTGTGGTTCACGCAATGTGTCGACGTTTACGTATTCGCTTAAACGGGCTTTCACAGTTCTAATATAGACCCGAATTTAGTACTGCTGACCTTATTTTATTCTCCCTTTGAACCAGCAGCATTTAAACTGTGCATCATTTAAAATGTGATCTTAAATTTCTGATTTGGAAAATTATTTCTAGTGGCCATTACCTCTACTAGAAGAATTTCTGAACTTCAAGCATTGTCCTCTAAACCTCCCTTCTTAATATTTCATGGGGATAGAGTAACATTACGAACCAACCCTTCTTTCCTTCATAAGGTGGTGTCAGAATCCAACATCAGTCAGTCCATTAATCTACCTGCCTTGTCTCCAAAATTTGAAAACAAAGGAAAATTACTGCACTTGTTAGATGTTCATAGACAACTAATGTTTCTACTTGCATAGGACCAATGAAGTTAGAAAATCTGATCCACTATTTGTCTCTTTTGCGGTTTCCAAATTAGGTAAATAAGTTACAAAAGTAACTTTGGCAAGATGGTTTACCGACTGTATATCTTTTGTCTACAGTAGATTGGGTATCTCATTATGAATTATGAAAACCTTTGAGTCCACTCAAATAGAACCATGGCAATTTCGTCAGTGTTTTTTATCTAGGCATTCCATGGACGACATATTACAGCTGCAACTTGAGCTAATCTTCGTACCTTTTTTACTCATTACAAACTAGATCTGGTCTCGAGGGGAAGAGCAGTCTTTGGCTGAACCATGCTCAGGAATATCCTTCCTTACAGTCCAGCCGGGATTTCAGGTAGCTGGGGACCATCTCCCAACCGTTGAGGAATGAATGAAAATTGACAACATCAGATAAAAAAGTTATCCACTCACAATAACGTTCCATCTGTATTGTTCATTTTAGTATTTCCTCAACTCTCCTTCCATCAACCCCCAACCATTTAAGAAATGATTTCTGGAATAACAAGGTAATATTTCTTTCTTACTCTAATCAAGCAAACAAGATCTGAGGTATGTTATTGGTTGGTGCATTATGGGTAAGGGAGAAGCTTGAGAGGTTTATGGTTACCATGAGCTATATTAACGTCAGATTCTGATCCGAACCTAACTGTTGAGGATGAGTGAAAATGGACAACATTGATGAAACATGGCGAGTGCATAACTTCTTTTTTTCTCTCATTCCCTTGATGGTCCTGAATTAGTAGTCCAAATCTTTATCTGTGCTTAAAGACTTGACACAAGGAAAATTGTATGAAATGAAATGGACAGCTTTTTCCTTATGGGCCACTACTAGGGGTTTAAACCCATTTACAGATCCTGAGCCCAGTGTTCTGAAGAATTTATATTATTTTTTTTATTCAGATTTTAGCTTTTCTCCTGTCAAGGTGCACTTTGCTGCGTCAGGCTGTGGAGTCTGTCAATTTGGCTTGTCTTAAATTCTGTAAATCCTTCTTGAGGGGGGCATGTTTGTAATTCTCTCTCATTAAACCTCTGGTTCTATCAACAAATTTTTAATTTTGCCTTAGAGAAGCTTACCTTGTGTCCTTTTTGATCCTGCTTCTTCCAAGGAGCTGCAGTATCTAATGTGGATGGCATAGTTTAATTGCTGTTGCCTTGGCGTGAAGGGTTTCTGAGATTCAAGTCTTAAGTTTAACTACTGATATCTGAACTTTCAAAAATAAATTTGTCTACGAAGAACCCTTCTTTTCATGCTAAAAAGTGAGCTTGGAAATTAATATCAACCAGTCAGTTGATCTTCTATTTTTCTTTGTTAATATGGAGAGTAACTACTGCACTTTATGGACTAGTGAAATCATTAAGGATTTCCAATTATTTAATTTCATTTTCCCACAAAAAAGCTAGGTACCAAGGTCATTGTCAACCGTATTTGGCAGCTGTGCTGTAAAATCCTTTCAGTGTTGATGCAGTTGATGGGATTATAATTTGTAGCCGTTTCACGGATCTGATCCAGCAGCTGTAGCTAGCTCTCAAACCTCAAGTGCTTTCCAAACTCCAGTAATACAGCTGATTTGATAACGTCAGTTTTCAATCATTCTTCTACCATTGGGTTCAGATCCGAACCTCTGATCTGACTTGCCATTACTTTAGCTCGTTGCCAACTGAAACTCTCGACCTTCTCTCTAACCATAATGCACCAACTTGTAACATATCCCACCTCTCGTATGCTGCTTTCACGTATAGATGTGGTCACCTTTGCTGTTGAGCAAATTTAGAGATAAGTGTTATTCCAGCAGGTTTTTCTTTTTTATTTCTTAGTGTATTTGTCGATTACCATTGTTGGTATTTTTCTTCTTGTTTCTTAAAATCGTAATAATTTGTAATTTTTTTCCTCTTGCATCATGTATTCTGTTGTCCCATTGTTGGTACTTTTTTCACTTCTCCTTACCATTTCTATAAAAAAAAATATTGCTGTATTTGTTGTCAAAATGTCTGAAAAAGGTTTTAAAAAGTGTATGAAGTGTGTTCATAAGTTACCTTTTTTGGACGCTCATGATCTTTGCATCTGTTGTTTAGGCCCAACGTATCTTAAGAGAGTGCACTATTTGCAAGAGCTTTAATATGCAAGCAATAGCTGACCGTAAAAAAAGTTGATACTTAGATCTGCTACCGACTGCTTTTTTGGAAGGAATATCGGGGGTTCATCTCCATAAGATTACTTCAAAGGTGTTCACAAAAAAGTCCCCAAAGGAGTCTATATCTTTGAATCTGTCTTCAATGGAGCTGCCACTAAAGTCCAGGTCAGATCTGAAGCCTTCCGGCTGGAAGACTTTTGACAGGATCCACTAAACCATCCTTGGATCTGAGTATGTCTGATCCTAAATCACTTTCAAGGACCCAGTACTCTCCCTTCTTAGATCCATTGCTGTCTAGGATGCCTTCTCCCTTCCTAGAGAGAGAACATTCCAAATCTCTGTCAGTTGCTTCACCTCATACTTCCAGGAGTCTTAACTGAATCCACATGGATGGAATAATGAGGAAGTTTCTCTTGGCACAGATACAGATGTGCGTTCTCCTGGCTCCTATCCCTTTGGGCCAGTAAGTCTTGGCCAACTCTACCCCTCCAGTATCGTCTCCTTCTCTGATTTGACAGTTTGTTTCAGAGTCCTTAGATCCGAGTTTGCTGTGACTGTCTGCATCAGATCAGAGGATAGTAGTGTCCTTGTATCTGAGGGTTTCTGTGAGCACCCTGGCTCTCACAAGTTCGGAAACGAGTGGTTCTCTGACCCAAAGTATCCCAGTCAGATCCGAGGTGTTTGAGTTGACTCCGAAGTTTTCAGAGCCATCTCTGCCCATTTGAGCTTTAGCTTTGTACTGCTCACCTCTAACCTCTATATTGGGTGGATTGCCTTCGGGGCGGATGGAATGGAAGCATGGCTTCGCTGCTCCATTGGTTTCCTTCTGCCCGAGACGATCTGCCTTTGAAGTAGTGGGATGGATGGTCTCTCCTCCCTTGATCTTCCTTCAACATCTCATGTCTCTGTGCCTTGAGCCTCATCATTTGACTCCACAGAGATAGCCAATCCATCCTGTTCAGGCTACCCAGCAGGGTATTACCATTTCTTCCTACACTTCCCCAAAACATCCCACTGAGGGAGTACCCTGAAAGAGAAAGTGCAAAAGGAGGCCGTTAGATTTCCCACAGGAATTTATCACAAAAGAGACAGATTTCAACAAAAGGGAGGGGGTAGGATTCCCTAGGTCACCACCTGAAGATATCTTATTTGGAGACCTTCTGGAGATCCACTAATGGGGTGGTTTGTTCTACCAAATTCCTTCCTAGAAGAGTCTGTGTTCCTGGAGGCATTTGGATCTGGCTCATCTACCTCCTGGGTAACTCTCCCCGCTGATGAGCTCATTGATTTGACCTCTGTGGGCATGGAAGAAACCTGATGTGGTTGAACATATCCCCAAGAGACTAGACCGAATTCTGGCACCTACAACAGGAAAGGAATTCTGGAGCAAGGGAGTACCAGTGGATGCCATGGTCGTAGTGATGGCCACAAAGAAGGAACTTACAGAACAAAATTCCACAGTCCACCCCTGTAACAGAGAGTCTAAAGCTTTGGACAGATTTGGGAAGTGTGTCTACGCTTCAGTGACTTTCACTCTAAGGTCACTGAACTGTTTTGCACATTTCACTAGATTCCAGAGAGATTTGATAAAATAATTGTCAAATACTCTTTCAGGGACCACTGCATCTGAGACTCTAGCTTCAGTAGCCTCACAGTTTGTAACAGTACAGTCCATTTCAAATTTGTCCATGAGGCTTATTTCTCATGCAGCTGTGAGGGTACCTCAGTGGCGGTGGGTTCAGACAGCTCAATAATGAGGCATGCCTGGATGCATTTATGTGATTTTTGCAGAGTCTTCTTTCATCAGTGCACTCTTTGGTGGCTCATAGTCAGGCCTAAAAGTGAAGGACACACACTGCAGGTGTGAGAAAGATGGGGAAAGACTTTTTCTGCTGTAAGAGTATGTTTTTTGACCCATCAGAGGACTCTAGGAACCAACAAGGGGGACAGAAAATGCGGTTAAAAAACATCTCTGGGTCCTTTCCAAGATCTACATAGAGATGGTTGCCCCAGAGGCAGAGGGGGGAAGCTAATAGAAGATACCACCTATGTGGCAGAGGTGGCCTGCAAAACCAGGACTCTAGAGGCACTTTTTCTGATGGGCCCCACCAGCGGTCCTAATAGGAGGCACGATTGTCCCACTCTGGTGTCATTCTGGGGTTATTTATTCTTGCATCAGAGAGCCTGACTAGATATAACAAAAAATGCATGGGTGCAGAGCATTATTTCCAGAGGTTATATAATTCCCTTTTCCCTTCCACCTCCGTCCTCAAAAAAGTTTTCCAGTGTTCCACCCAGTCAGTGGAAAGCAGCAGCACTAAACATACAAAAGCCACTAGAAAAGAGTCATTCAAGAGGTCCCACCAAACGAGAGATAATCCAGAACATACTCAAGATTCTTTTTAATGCCAAAGAAAACATGGGACTGGAGACCAATTCTGGATCTTAGCAAATTGAACAAGTTAGTTTGCACTCAAGGTTTCGGATGGTCACTGTTCAGTCCATCCTGCTGTTTCTAAGCAAGGATGATTGGATGTGCTCGAGAGACCTTAGAGATACGTACTCTCACATAAAAATGAACAGGCGGCCCAGAAGGTTCTTGTGCTTCCAGCTGGGAGCCAGTCATTATCAGTTCAGAGCCCTGCCCTTTGGTCTCACCAGAGCCTTCAGGGTGTTCACCAAATGCTTGGCAGTGATGGCAGCTCACTTCAGACTACAGGGATTCAGGGTGTTTCCATATTTAGATGACTGGCTCATCACCACCCTGACCAGGCATCTATCACAATAGCGAGAGACCAGATACTCCAAACTTGCTCCCTTCTGGGAATTACAATAAATTTCAACAAATTTCAGTTGCAACCATCTCAAACATTGGAGTTCATGGGGCTGTTTTCAATACAGTATCTGCAAAAGCTTCACTTCCCATAGCCTGAGTACAGACATTGAGATTCCAGTTCACGAAAATTGTACACAGCACCAACATTTCAGCCCAATTGATTCTTCAAGCCTTTGGGTCAATGTCAACAGCCATAATTCTAGTCCCCTTGGCAAGATTTCACATGAGAATTTTGCAGTAGATATTAGCATCTCAGTGGTCAATTCTTTATCAGCAGATGTCAGTTCAAATAAGGATCACACAGGCATGCAAAAAATACCTTTGGTGGTGGAGAGGTTTAGATCAGGTTCTTTAACGTGGTCCATTCGGTCTCTCTCAACCCAAGGCCATAGTGACCACGGACACATCCCAGATTGTGTGAGGTGGGGCACATCCTGGAGAAGACTATCCAAGGTACCTGGTCCCCTGAAGTGGCCAATTTGCATATAAATGTCTTGGAGATGAGAGCAGTGCTTTCAGCATTGCAAGCTTTTCTGGATGCTCTACCTCTGTGGACAGTTGCAATTCAAACATAGTATATCAACAAATGAGGAGGAACTAGAACCTGGCCTTTGTGTTGAGAATCGCTTAGAGTGTGGCAATGGGAGATCTCATACAAGTGTTTTCTGATAGCAATGTGATAGACAAATTGAGCAGATACATTCTTCTATCTTAAGAGTGGTCTCTCAAAATGAAAGTGACATGATGTATTTTCAGTCACTGGCCAGCCTTGGTGTATTCTTTTTGTCTCTTTCCTAAACAAGTACAGCAGCTTTTTTACCCTAATTCCCCCCACCTGGGGAGTCAGTTGGACACTGTGTTCCACGACTGACACTGTGGTCTTTTTTATGTTTATCCTCCAACTCCATTGATTTCCAAGTTTCTACAGAAAGGTGCAAGATTCTAGAGCAAAGTCATTCTCATTGCACCTTACTTGCTTCGACAGGTTTGGTTCCCCTTCATTTGGCCTTGTCTTCTTTACCCACTTGGATTCTGGATCCTCTTCCAGACGACCTATCTTATCCAACAGGCATGATGCATCATGGTATCTCAAACATGAGTGGTTTCTCCACTTCTGTTAATAGCCAGACAACCTGTGCTGTTGTCTTCTGTACGTTATGTAGTTTTGTCTTCCCATAAAACGTATAGTAGGAAATTTAGAAAAGTAAATGGAAGAGATTTGTTTGTTGGGTGCATTAAGAGTATATTGATCCTTTTCAGCCCCTACACAGTGTCCTAGAGTTTTTGGCAGAAATTTTCAGTAAAGGAGCTAGCTTTTCTACCATTAATGTTCAGTTAGCAGCAATCTCTAACTTTCATATAGGAGGTGACAATTTTTCTCTAGCCTTTCCTAAGATATTCATTGCCTTCCTAAGTGGTACTGTTTTACCTGGACCACCTTTAAAGATCCTACTCCTCCATGGGATTTAAGTCTTATACTGCAGGCCATAATCCATTCTACCTTTAAACCAGCAGGGAAATGTGATCCTAAATTTCTGACCAGGAAAACTATATTTCTAGTGTTACCTCTGCTAGAAGAATTTTAGAACTTCAAGCATTATCCTGTAAACCTCCTTACTTGATTTTCCATAAGGATAGGGTGACATTAAGAACCAGCCTTGCCTTCCTTCCTAAGGTGGTGTCAGAATTCCGTATTAATCACAGTATTAATGTGCCTGTGAGAGCCAGGTAACTTCAGTGGGGGTTTCTCTAGCTCTTCTGGGAGGATCTTTGCAGAAACATATGCTTAAAATGGCAGAGGATTTGATTACTATGATTAGAGGCTCTGATAAGAGGCCCAGTGGTGAGCCTGAGTTTGAGAGTTTTGAGCAGTGTTCCCCTAGCATAGGCCTTGGGCTATACCTCCCTCCTACTGATGTGGTGGAAGATGTTTTTGAGAGGCTTCCCTAAACCCCCTGATTCTTTTTTGCCTCCTGCCCCAGTTAAATAGGTACTATAGGGTGCCTGGGAAGCTCACAAGTATCTTTTAAGAGTCCTAGGGCAGACCGACCCGTCTCTCAGGGGCCTAAAAGGTGTTAAAAGCTTCTGTTGTTAAAATCCTGTTCCTCCTGATAAAGGCAGGGGCTTTGGATAGATGGGTGATCTCCTTTGGAAGTCTAAGATTGAAGGTGGGATGCTCTATGAAGGTGTTGAGTGTAGTTGCAGGGATTAGTTCATGTGTCTGAACAGGTGGGTAAGCATTCACTGCAATGTGGTTTTGATGCTGAATTTAGCTGAGCATGTTTAACAAAGGATTTTTGGATGCTCCTTACAGTCTTGACGTGTTGTTAGCCTGCCTGTGGAAGCAGTTTAAAGAAAAATGGAGACAAGGCTATGTCTATGCAAACTGTTAAAGATTTGTAGATGGCCTACTAAAGGGATGGACATATCCTGCTTATGATTCCCAGTCTGAGGTCTAGTCTAGGTAGGGTAGTAGGGGCAGAGCAGGCAGGCTCAGGTTTAGGCCTAGAAGGAACAGGAGTTCACCTGCTCAGACTTCTGGGGGCAGGGGTCAGTCCTCCTTCGTAACAGACCCAATGACCTGCCTTTTCAGCTGCCAGTACATTCTCTGCCTGATTCTGGCTCAAGAAGGAAGACCTTTTACAGCATTTTATATGTATGTGCAGTGCTAAGATGATAAGGGTATTCTGTGATGAAAATAAAATAAGTCAGTCTACCCTCTCTCTCAAAGACATGTCTGGGTGGGTGTGAGATGACAGCCAGCCCAGATGGCCTTTTAACCCCCGACAAAACAAAAGAATCTTTCCAGTTACTTCCATCACCTATCTCTTCAGTCGGGCTGACTGCAAGGAGAGACAGTTCAGCAAGGGTTCAGGGTTCATGGCATTTATTCTGGTGCTCCCCCAATGCCAAACTGCATATGAGGAAGCTGCAATGTATATCAAAAATATATGGACACAGCACTGCCAGGATTGGACACTGTCATTCAAATAATACTTTGCATTTCAACAGGAATTTTTGTGGTGGGCTCAGGATGTCACCTAAACACAGCTTAAACTCTTCAGGCAAGGTTTCTGGTCGGAGCACAGAACTCCTTAGCAGATGTGTTAAGCAGACAACATTGACAGGGAACCATACATAGATCTGTTCAAATAGATCCACTAAACTCCCAGCTGCCAAAGTTTTGCACAAAGTTTTGCACAAGAGGTTTCATCACACAGCTTGGGATGCTCTTTTCTTTCAGTTGGAAAAATCTTCATGTGTATTCCTCCCTTCTCTCTCTCTCTCCCCCAAAGGTAGGTAAAGGTCAGAGACAACACAAAGATGGATGATTTTAAGGCTCCCAGAGTGGCCTCCGCAACACTGGTACCCATTACTGAGGAGTCTGGAAAGGAACTCCATGGGGCCTTACCTTGATTCACACCTGTTGTCTCAGAGGGGGGGTCACCTGCTCAAATGTCAAGCTTCACTCTCTTCATCTAACAGCCTGGCATATTCTGTTTTGACACAGCACAGCAACTTCCTCAACTCAACAAGTTTAAATGATTATGGAAGCCCAGAGACCCTAGTACAAAGGAAGTGTACGCAGAAAAAATGAGAGATTTTTATTTTTGGAGTGCAGCAAAGAATTTGGTGTTGGAGAAACTTAACCTTTTACCTTCTTGACTACTGCTGAATGAAATACTTGTTGTTGTCACATACTTGTGTTTTTTTGTTTTCTTAATTAAGGGAAGAAAGGGTTTCTGCAGGCCCTGCCATGGCCCGCCTTTTTTTTTTTTGATTTTCCAAGGATAGGGGATAGTCTAATCTACTAATCCTTTCCTTTATGCCTTGGTTTCTAGTGGCTTTAAAAAAAAATTCATTATTCTACTGCCTACTTTCTATGCCCAAAAAAAAAAAAAGAAATTTTTTTGCTTTTAGATGTACACAGGCAGCAGTTATATTATATTTAAGCAGGACTAAGGATTTTAGGCAGTCTCAGCAGTTGTTTACAGCGGACTACCCAATGGTTAGGACTGCAGCAATATGGATCCTCGAACATCTACATTTATGGTAGGTACAAAACTGTACTTTTCCTTTCTATAATTTGAAAACAAAGGTGAATATATGTTACATTTGCTGGATGCTCCTAGACAATTGCGTTTCTAATCTCTCTCGTTATATGTAAATAGAAAGTCTGATCAGTTATTTATATCCTTTACAGACAACAAACTAGGCAAATCTATTACTATGGTGACATTAGCAAGATGGATTACTGGCTGCATATTCTTTATCTATAATAAACTGGGCATTCTATTTTCAAAACCTTTTAAGAGCCCACTCTACTAGATCTATGGTAACCTCGTCAGTATTTTTATCCAGTCATTCCATGGCTGACATTACAAATTGAATCTGGTCTTTAGAGGAAGAGTAGCCTTTGGTTCAGCCGTGCTCAGAAACACCCTTAGAGTCCACCCAGGATTTCAGGTAGCTGGGGACTCTGTCCCAATGATTGAGGAATGAATGAAAATTGACATCAGATAAAGAAGTTATGTACTCATCATAATGTTCCATCTGTGTTGTCCATTTTCATTCTTCCTCAACTCTTTGCCCACCCCCCCAACCTTTGTCATCATGGACGTCTGAAAGAATGAAATGTTATCAAGACACCACACTGTCTTGTATGGTGCTCCAGATATTGGTTTCCTTTGTCAGGAGCATTATTCTAATATTTCGTGTGAAGTTGTTCATTCTAGCTGTTCATTCTTTACTGATAGGTTTGGAGCCGATCCCACTGCTCCAATACGACCAATTGCAAAGCTCGAGGTCTTCAAATAGCTCGAGGCCAAGTCCCTATCCCATGATGCACCTGGAATTACCTCAGATCTAGTTTCCTGCTGCAATAGATCAGAGGTTCTGAAATTAGCTCGGGCCAGCAAATTGTTTTTTTCTAATTCTTTAGTCTAATATTTAGATAATTTTACAAAGCTCTTGTAGCTTTTTTGTGTGTATGTCTGATATTTAGTCCCTTTCCCTTATTGTGTTATAAAGCCTTTTAGTGGTCTCTTGTTTTAGGCCTAGTTTAAAAGTTTTTTGCTAGTTATTAGTGTGTGCTTTGTCAGTGACCTTTGTCACATTTTTTGATATAAAAATTTAGTGTGTAAAGTTTTTTCTCTTTAGCTTAGCCTTCAGTTGTTTTAGGAAAGGCTTAAAGTTATAATTACTGCTACAGTTTTTCTTGTGTTAACAGTAATTTGTCTGGCTTGAATATTTATAGCATATTTAGAGTATGTGATTTTAGCAGCCATCTTCTTTTTGCATAGTCTGCTCATATTGTGTGTTAGATAATTGTGTGACAGTAAAGGCTTTTACTGTCCTATATTGAACTTGCATTTCTTGTGTGTGTGTGTCAGTGACCTAGCCTGGTTTTTAAGGCTTCTTGTAGTTAATTACTGCCAATTTTGTATTGTTTGACAGTAATTTTTTTTCTCAATGGCTGACCAAGACAAGTGCCCCAAGTGTGGCCAAAAGATGTCTGTAACAGACAGCCACATTAATTGTGTATACTCCCTAGGAGCTCTGCATTTACAAGACAGCTGTGCTGTATGCCATTCCTTCTCCTCTAGGGTGTTACACGATGTTACAGGAAAGGAAGAGAAAATTGATTGATCGAGGGTTGTTGAAACTGTCGTTTCAGGAAGCTTTGAGTGACCAAGATGGATCCAGCAAGTCCTCAAAGTCTTCCAAGACTTCGGACTCGAAATCGAAAAAGTCTTCGAATTCGGCTCCACTACCATCAGATCCGACAGTCTTTACCTTTCAGAGCCAGCCCCTAGTCTTGGAACCGGTGTCCGAAGCACCTAAGAGTCCATTATTCCAGTCAGTACCACCTTCGGTACGCTCCTCTCGATCCTCTAGCAGCCTGTCAGATCTGGATGTGGATTGTGTGGTAGCTGTTATTGGCACCGGCCTTAGCAAAAATGTTATCGGCTTCGACCCAAATGGCTTCGGAGCTGAAGACCTTTGCACTGACTCAATCTATTCCTCCTCTGAGCCGTGCTGGTCCTTCGAGGCTGGAGGAGGCAGACCTGATGTTAGTGGAACCCTCTGAGCCGACGCCTGCTCCAGTGTCTTCGGCGCCATGCACTCTGATGTCCTCATTGCTGATCGAGGACTCTAGGAGCCAACACTCTCTGTTCGGGTCCAGGGAGGACAGTCGGACCGACTTTGCCTCTCGGGTTCTCAGCTCTGATGATCTCTGCTCCTACATTGGGCTCTGAGCCCACTGTCCCGGTGCTGGGGGTGTCGACTGTTTCTTCGGATCTTTTGGCTCCCTCTCATCGGAGCATAAGTGCTTTCAATGCCATGAGGAGAGTCATGTCTCCTAGGACATCGTCAACCTCAGGTCTGCCTTCCTCTTCCCCAAAAGTGCCTGTGTCTGCTTTTGCCTCGCACATCCTGACCAAGCGTAGAGACCCAGAGCCTCAAGAAGCCCCATTGGGTGGACTCTGCTCTTCTGAGACCTCAACAGAAACTCCCACTGATGAGGTTCCCAGGAAGAGATTGTGTAAGAGGCAACATCTAGACCCCCAACAAGAGTCTCTAACATCAGATGCGGACTTAGATAAGTTAGAAGGGTCCCCACGGTCCCCCTCTGAGGATATCTCATTCGCTGAGATACTTGAGATCCTTAGGCAGAGGGGTGACTGGCAGTCCGAAAGCCCTACTGAGGTGAGTCAGTTCTCCTGAAGGTTTTTGGATCTCAGCCCTCCACCTTTTGGGTGTCTCCACCCTTCGATGAACTGATGCAGGAAGGGCGTGGGAGTCACCGGATACTATGGAGCCTGTCCCGAGGAGGCCTAATAAATTCATTTCTGCCCCCTTTGACAAAACATTTTTAATAAAAGGTGTTCCTGTTGATGCCCTGGTGGTGGCCACCAAAAAGGAAATGTCTGAGACTTCCTCTGTCCATCCTCCTAACAGAGACTCCAGGATTATGGATAGATATGAGAAGCGCATGTTTAGTTCAGCGACCTTTGCCCTTTGGTCACTAAACTATTTAACCCATTTTACTAGGTTACAAAGAGATCTCCTTAAGGAGTTAGGAGATACTCTTTAGGGTAAAGTAGCTGCAGGAGTTTCCGACAGAGTTAATGCCCAGCTTGCTACCCTCAATTCTATTGGCAACTCATCCATGTGCCTCATCTCTGATGCAGCTGATGGAACGAGTAGGGCAGCGGGTACAGGAGTTGCTCTTAGGAGACATTCCTGGATGCGCTTGTGTTCTTTTGCGGAACCCTTCAAGTCATCCTTCATGAACACTCCCTTTGATGGCTCGTCCCTTTTCAGGCCTAAAGTGAAGGAAACCTTAACCAGGTGTGAACAGGATGGAAAGACTCTGCCGTCAGGGTCCGCTTTTCCACCCCTACCTGACCCTACCCTAAAGGTCAAATGGGAGGAAAAATGTGGTTCCGAAATGCCCAAAGGAGCCTTTCAGGACACGTGATGAACCCCTGGCTCAAATTAACAAAAGACAGCTGGGTACAAAGTATCATTTCCAGAGGATACTTCATTCCATTCACCACACCCCCTCCAATCATAGGAAAAATCCCGGACGTTCCACCCAGTTACAGGGAACAGGCAACAATAGAGGTCCAAATGTTGCTAAGAAAAAGTCATCCAACCAGTCCCAGCAGACCAGACAGGATCCGGAACTTACTCGAGATTCTTTTTGGTTCCAAAGAAGACGTTGGACTGGAGACCCATATTGGACTTCAGCAGACTGAACCAGTACGTAAAGAAAGAAATTTCAGATGGTCGCGCTTCAGTCTATACTTCCCTTCTTAAAGAAAGACAATTGGATGTGCTTGATAGAGCTCAAGAATGAGTACTACCACATAAAAATGGCCAGGCCATCCAGGGATCACCTGTGCTTCTGGCTAGGAGCCAATCATTACCAGTTTTGAGCCCTGCCCTTTGGTCTCACTACAGCCCCCAGAGTGTTCACCAAATGCATGGCAGTGGTCATGGCTCACCTGAGGCATCTAGGATTCCAGGTGTTTCCATACCTAGACATTTGGCTCCTTACCGCCACTAGCAGGCATCAACTCATTCAGGCCAGGGAGTCCACTCTGCAATCATCTGGGCATTACAATCAACTCAGAAAAATTTGCCTTGTCGCCATCGCAGCATATCGTTTTTATCGGGGCAGTTGGACACCACCACCACCACACTAAGGCTTTCAATAGAAAGAGTCTTTCTTCTTCGTCAGCATCTCAGCCTTCTGATATCAAAAGACAGAGCACCAGCATCAGAAGTTCTGAAATCATTAGGCATGATGGCAGCAGCAGTTCTAGCCATACCACTAGCTCATATGCACATGCGGATACTAAATGGCTGTTGCTCACTCAATGGTCTTATCAAGAGTTGCCCATGTCTTGCACTATAATCACAAATTCCTGCAAAAAGGAGCTTCAGTGGTGGTTGACCTCACTTCATGTCACGATAGGACGCCCGTTTGTGCTACCTCCTCCAGCGGCCACAGTGACCACAGACGCTTCCCTGATAGGGTTGGGGGGGGGCATTTTCAGGGAAAGACAGCCCAAGGCACATGGACCAAGGCACATCTGCATATCAATGTCCTGGAGATGAGAGCGGTACTTTTGACGTTGCAGTACTTTCAGGACTTTCTTCCTCTTGTGACCTCAAATTTTTATCATGCAAGACCATCTTTCTGTTGGCTATTACTTCTGCCCGCAGAGTGTCAGAGCTCCAGGCTTTATCCATCAAGCCTCCATATTTGATATTCCATGCTGACAGAGTCTCACTTAGAATAAACCCCTCCTTTTTGCCCAAAGTTTGACTGAAACCAATCTCAACCAGATTATTGATTTGCCAGTTTTCTTCCCCAACCATTCAAACAATTTAGAGTATATTCTGCACAAGCTTGATGTGCACAGACAGCTCAGATTTTATTTGGATAGAACAAAAGATTTCAGAAAATCAGACAAACTTTGCTTCATTCTTGGACTCCAGGAAGGGTAGACCAGTGGCTAAAACTCTGTCTAAATGCTTATCAGATTGTATCACCTTTGCCTATTCAGCTGCCAATATGCCTTTGCAACACAAGATTAATGCTCACTCAACCAGAGCAGTTTCTATATCATCTGCCAGGCTTCCCATTGATATCTGTGCAGCAGCCACTTGGTCAAAACCTCATACCTTTATCACTCATTACAAAGTTGACATGGTCTCCAGGGACAGGGCCTCCTTTGATCTACGGTGCTGAGAAATATACTCCCTTGAGCCACCCGAGATTGATAGTGCTGGGGATGCTACCCATCAGTAAAGAATGAACGGCGAGATTGAACAACTGCACATAAAGAAGTTATGTACTTAGTATAACGTTCCATGTGAGTTGTTCATCTCGCCTTCATTCTTGCATCCCTCCCTCCTACCCCCACCTGGGCTGATAGATGACCGAGATGCTAGATCTGTATTTTTCCAGTATGTTCCCTTGCCTTTAAAACAAAACTTTTTAATACTTTCTTTTTCACCCCCTTCCTAAGTGATGGAGCATGGAAGCCCATCACTCAGGAAGGGGAGGCCTAGTCATTTCTCACTTTTTCCTTTACATAAGGACGTTATTGATTTAATCATTTTTATCTTTGTGAATAGCGTAGTAGTCAAATAGCATTAATGCTAACAGGAGTTTCTTCTAAGTTGGTTATTCTCTTTAAAATGGCAGTTTTACTGTGTTTGTGTTGCTACTAAACACATTGTTGTGTCTTTCGGCTTTTCCCGGTTAGGGGTCGCCACAGCAGAACTCCAGTCCGCTAATGATTGGCAGTAGATTTTTACGTGCCGAGTTGCTGGCCCTGACGCACAACCTTCAATGAAGGTACGCCCATTCACGCAAGTCTCCACACAGAAGACGCTCTAGCTGATTATCGAATACATTGATGTTATGTAGTCCAATCTCGCCTACATTCTTACCTGTGGGTTCGGAGCAGAATATCTGCTCCGACTCGGCCAAACTTTTCTAGCTCAAAGTCTTTCTATTGGCTGGGCTAAGATTGGTATCCCATGCTGCATTGCTCTATATCCCCAGATCTCGTGTGCCGCTCGTGTAGCTCGGACGTGGTCACGTTCTTGGCTGTCGCTAAGTACCTTTTTTCTTCTTCTTGAGAGAATTTATTACAAACAAAAGCTATTCTAATAGCTATTCCTAGTTTGGTGGTGTTTGTGTAATTTTTTTGGTGTGTGTGGATTGTTTTTGTGGTATCCCACTAGCTGTTCCAACGGGCTAAGCCCGTTTCAGTTAGAGGACCTAGTCTGTCCCCTTGCTTCCCTGTTTTCTAACTTCTGGTCTAAAACCGTTTAAATTAGAGGTTTTTAGTCTTTGTCCCCTTTGTGTGTGTCTGTATCTGAGGATTGTTTTGTGAAAGTTGGTTAGTGGTAGTTTTTCCCGCGCTCAGTGTGGTGTAATTTGTGACTGTTTGTTTTTCTCCAGTCGGTTCAGTACCGGTGATCCTTTGTCTTGGTGATTGTGGTAATTTCTTAAGATGTCTAAAGATTCCAAGGAGCACAAGCCCTCGGGCTTTAAGAAATGCTCAAAGTGTGGCTATAAAATGTCCATTACTGATGGACATTCTGTATGTGTCTATTGTCTAGGAGCAATCCATCTGCAGGAGTCTTGCAGCTTTTGTCATGCATTTAGCCCTAGGGTACTTCAGGAAAGAAAGAATAAGTTAATTCTGAAGGGACTTTTGAAACCCTCGTTCGAAGAGGGCTTGGAATCTGCTTCCAGCTCAAAACTTAGATCCACTAAATCTAAAAAGAGGTCTCCGGCTCCTTCAGTCTCCTCGGAGCCACCGGAGAAGGTAATTAAATTAACTTCGACATCCTCGGCTCCACTGTCTTCGGGGCCGCAGGAAGTGTCGGTGATGATGGAACCGGCGTCGGCTCCAATTATATTGGAACCTATTCGGAGCCGATCGCCTAGTATTAGGAAAGTATCACCTGAGAGGAGATCTTTCTCCCTCCCTGTCCCAGTCGGATCCGGAGCCCATCCTGCAACCTTCTTCGAATCCTCTGAGGATGTTTCTTTCTCTGACATCTTAGAGATATTGAAACAAAGAGGTGACTGGCCTCCGAGTGCATCCCAGCCTTTGGAGCCGGAGTGCTCGGCTCCATGTGATGTTTCCAGGTCGGTTCCGATGGCCCCTCCTGGCTTATCGGTGCCGACGTCAGCTCCGACCCCGTTGGCGCAGTCTACGGGATTCTGGATTCTTCAGTCGGGCCCGAGGGAGAGGCCTCAGGACATCTATCGGATCCTAGTCTCCCTCTCGATGCTTCGGCTCGGGGAACCACGACTCCTGTCGTGGCCTCGGAGGCTGGTCGGTCTTCGGATTCAGGGGCACCAGCCTTTGAGGCCATGCGGAGTGAGCTGGCCAGATCGTCAGCTACATCATGCGGGTCGGTCATTCTGTCCCCTGCCACTCCGGTGCAGGTCTCTGATCACCACCTATCTTTAGACAGCGGAGCCCCAAGGCCTCAGGGTACCCCCATGAGTGGTCCCCAAGTTTCTGTGGGCCCCTCAGAGTGTTTGCCTGAGGAGCCCCCTAGAAAGAAAATCTGCAAGAGGAAGCACATAGACTCCCAGGATGAGTCTCTCACCTCAGATACTCACCTCGAGGAATTGGAGGGGTCCCCCAAGTCATCCTCTGAGGATGTTTCTTTCTCTGACATCTTAGAGATATTGAAACAAAGAGGTGACTGGCCGTCCAAAGCCCCCTCCGAGGAGGAGTCGGTCTTCCTGAAGGCCTTCGGTGCTCAGCCCTCTGCCTCCTGGGTGTCCTCACCCTTCAAGCTCCTGGATTTGATTTGTCGGAGGGTGTGGGAGAACCCTGATTCTGTGGAACCTGTCCCCAGGAGACCCAATACATTTCTGTCTGCTCCCCTGGGTAAGGAATTTTTGTCCAAGGGAGTCCCTGTGGATGCCATGGTGGTGGCAGCGGCCACCCAGAAGGAATTAGCCGAGACTTCTTCCTCCGTCCATCCTCCTAACAAGGAGTCTAGGACCATGGACCGGTACGGGAAGCGTACCCTCTCTTCAGCGACCTTTACCTTACGGTCGCTGAACTACTTATCTCACTTTACACGGCTCCAGAGAGATCTCCTCAAGGAGCTTGGAGATACTCTCACAGGTAACGTTTCTGAGGCGGTGTCCCAGACGGTTAACGCCCAGATGTCTACCCTCAATTCCATCGTTAACTCCTCCATGAGGCTGATTTCATATGCAACTGAGGGAGCGAGTAGGGCAGCAAGCTCAGGAGTCACCCTTAGGAGACAGGCCTGGATGCACCTTTGTCATTTCGAGGAGGCCTTCAAGTCTTAATTCACCAGCGCCCCCTTTGATGGTTCCTCTTTGTTCGGAACCAAGGTGAAAGACACCCTCACCAGGTGCGAGCAGGAGGGAAAAACTCTGTTTGCTGTAAGGTCCATTTTTCCCTTCCCTCTAGGCCTTATCCCAAGGCCCAGAGGGGTGGAAAGATGTGGTTCAAAAAATCAGAGGTTTTTTCCCGGTGCACAAGGTGAGCCCCCCCTCCAGAGGCAGAAGAGCGGGAGGTTATTCAGGAAGACGCTGCCCTAAAGGCAGAGGAGGTCCCCACAACTTGGGAGACCGCGATTCCTTTTGCGGTTCTCCCTGCCATCGCTCCTGATGGGGGAGGCCTGACTGTGCGTTTCCGGAGCCAGTGGAGGGGGGGGGGTTGAATATCGTTATAACCGGAGGCCTGGCCGAACATCACCCAGGACCAATGGGTTTTACGAATAATTTCCGGAGGTTATTTCATCCCCTTTTCATCAGATCCACCCTCCTGTCAGGAAAATCCCAGACGTTCCACCCAGTCAAAGGGAATACGTGGCTTTAGAGGTTTCAAAGCTGCTAGAAAAATGAGCCATCCAGCAGGTCTCCTCAGACCAGATCGTATTAGGGACTTACTCGAGATTCTTTTTGATGCCGAAAAGAACAGGGGACCTGAGACCCATATTGGATCTCAGCCGATTGAACAACCATGTACAAAAGTCCAAGCTCCGTATGGTCACATTACAGTCAATTCTCCCATTGTTGGGAAAAGAAATATGGATGTGCTCCATTGACCTCAAGGATGCTTACTACCATATCAAAATGGACAGGGCATCCAGGAGTCATCTACGCTTCCGGCTGGGAGCCATTCATTTTCAGTTTCAAGCCCTGCCATTTGGTCTCACCACAGCCCCCAGAGTGTTCACCAAATGTATGGCGGTGGTGACGGCTCACTTGAGACGTCAAGGATTCCAAGTGTTTCCTTATCTGGATGACTGGCTTCTCATTGCCACCACCATGCATCTACTAATTCAGACCAGGGACGCCACCATCACTCTGTCAACAGTTGGGCATAACATTGAACTGGGAAAAATCTGCCTTGCTGCCCTCACAGCTTGTCATTTTTATAGGTGCAGAACTAGACACCATTCAATTGCGGGCCTTTCTACCACAGGATAGACTCGGAGCCTTACAGCAACAAGTTCATGCCCTGCACCCTCTGAGAACAGTGAAAGCAAGATGGGTTCTCCAACTCCTGGGGACTATGGCTGCGACAAATATGTTAGTCCCTCTAGCAAGATTACATATGAGGCTCCTTCAATGGCTTCTCTTTGCTCAGTGGTCTCTTCAAAGGCTTCCACTTTCTCACCCTATTTTACTCACGGACAGGTGCAAACAGGATCTCAGTTGGTGGCTTTGCACCAACAATCTGGACAGGGGGGAACCCTTCGTTCCGCCGCCCCCGATAGCCACGTTGACCATGGACACCTCCCAGATGGGGTGGGGGGGCATTATCTAGGCAGGACAGTTCAAGGCACGTGGCAAGAGCACGAGATACATTTGCATATCTATGTCCTGGAGATGAGAGCTGTGCTGCTTGTGTTGCAGGCACTTCAGAGCTTTCTCCCTCTCAGGATTATTGCAATCCACTCGGACAATATGTCATTGGTGTGGTATCTGAACAAGCAGGGAGGAACCAAGTCATACCCCCTGTGCAGAGAGGCCATGCGAGTGTGGCAGTGGGCAGTCTCTTCCCAACATTTTCTGGTGGCAACGCACATATCTGGGAAGTCTAACGTGATCACAGACAGGCTAAGCAGAGCTATTCTGATGCCTTATGAGTGCTCCCTGAATCCTCTAGTTGTGGAACGGATTTTCCGCAGATGGGGTCAGCCTTGCTGCGACCTTTTTGCCAGCCCTCTCAATGCCAAATGCAGCAGCTACTTCACGTTGATCCCCCCCTCAAAGGGAGCCAACCAGGGATGCTCTAGTCCACGATTGGCCCCTCCGGTCTGCTATATGCTTTTCCTCCGGTTCCCTTGCTGTCAAAAGTGATTCAGAAAGCGCAATCCTTGGGAAGCAGAATGATTCTGATTGCCCCACACTGGCCTCGTCAGTTTTGGTTCCCCTTTCTCCATCCCTACATCGTGGATGCGCCTTGGATTCTGGACCTACAACCAGATTTACTGACACACACATGTCAGGGCAGCTCCATCCCTCTCTGCGGACCCTCCGGTTGACACCCTTGGCTACTCCACTTCCGTCATTAGTTAGATTTCATCATTTTTCACCGGAGGTAGTTCATATTTTATCTTCCTCTCATAAGCCCTCTACTAGGAAGATTTATTCCAGCAAATGGAAGAGATTTTCTATCTGGGCTCATACCCAAGGAATTGACTCTTACACAGCTCCAATTGCTTCTGTTTTGAAGTTCTTGTCTATGCTTTTTCGTCAGGGCTCAGCATCCGCCACCATAAAAGTCCAATTGGCAGCGATTTCTAACTTTCATGTTGCTAATGAGCCTAGTCTGATGGCTCACAGACTCTGTAAGGCTTTCCTGAAGGGCACTCTGTTACTCCGTCCTCCTGTTTCGGAACCTATCATGCCTTGGGATTTAAACTTTGTTCTGCAGGCTCTTACTTCACCACCCTTTGAACCTGCAGCTATTTGCGATTTAAAATTCTTGACCTGGAAAACTGTCTTTTTAGTAGCCATAACATCAGCTAGACGTGTCTCAGAGATTCAAGCTCTCTATAAAACCCCCATACTTGATTTTTCATAAGGACAGGGTTTCTCTCAGACCGAACCCTTCCTTTCTTCCCAAAGTGGCGTCTATCTCTAATCTTAATCAATCTATTGAGTTGCCAGTGTTTTTTCCCCCAGTTCTCAAACAAGGCAGAATTTAAATTTCATCATTTGGATGTACACAGACAATTACGTTTTTATCTGCACCGAACCAAAGATCTCAGAAAATCTGATCAATTGTTTGATTCCTTTTTGGAAAACAGACTTGGGTCTCCTGTCTCCAAAATCACTCTGTCCAGGTGGATATCCAGTTGCATCTCTTTCATTTATTCTTCAGGGGGTAAAGATCTACTGTTCCCGGTAAAGGCGCACTCTACTCTGTCTGTATCTACATCTACAGCCTATTAGGCCAGATTGTCTATGGATGATATTTGTGCTGCAGCTACTTGGGCATCTCCTCACACTTTCGTTACTCATTACAAGTTGGACGTGGTATCTAGGGGCAGGTCTTTGTTTCCACATTGCTCAGGAGTATTTTCCACTGAGCCTCCCAGGATTTAGGTGCTGGGGACGCTGTCCCACGGATAAGAATGTAGGCGAGATTGGACTACATAACATCAAGAAGTTATGTACTCACCATAATGTTCGATGTATGTAGTCCATCTCGCCTCACATTCTTACTCCCCCCCCCCCCAACCTTCCCCCTTCCTGGAGGATCTGGAGGTTAGCACTGGTTTTTCAGAATTCCCTTCACTCTTGGTTTGTTCTTCCTTTCCTTGGGTGTTACGCATGGAGTATGAGTGTTGGTGTTCGCAGCAAACTAGATCTGGGATATAGAGCAATGCAGCATGGGATACCATCTTAGCCCAGCCAATAGAAAGACTTTGAGCTAGAAAAGCTTGGCCGAGTCGGAGCCGATATTCTACTCTGAACCCACGGGTAAGAATGTGAGGTGAGATGGACTACATACATCGAACGTTATGGTGAGTACATAACTTCTTGTTTTATACACTGGCATGTTTCACTCTAGGGGGCAGTGCTTTTATGTGCCATATGATATGGAGCAGGGCTTCAAAAAAATGTGGTAAAAACAGCAAAAAGATTCTAACCCAGGACATCCATGATTGTTCTTGGGGAAGGGACACCTTTTGGTGGCTTGTGACACAAGTAACGCTTTATTTTTATGTTCTAACAAAGCATGTAGAGAAGTCTGATATTGAGAAGACTACTTCCTCCCAGGATATGATAAAAATAAGGAAAGGGACAAGGATCATGACTGAGAGATCTAAGAAGCAAAAAGAGAAAAGGACAAGAACCTGTGTGCTTTTTTGACAGTGAAAATACCTTGACCACATCCTCATCCACCACCTTCCATATGGTCTATGGTCTGTGTTATGTTCCTCCTTTCTCGTGATGGGCCTCTTCCCTGCAGTTGTAATGCAGAAGTGTTCTAAAAGGGTTAGCTGTTCACATTGTTTGAGAGAGATAGAACTTTCTATATTTCTGTCCTCTTGGCCTCCTTCAATCGCTTTCAGTTGGTCTAAAAGGTCCTTCCTGCAGCACATCTGAAATAGACTGGGACAGGATGAGGACTACTTTCCTGAAGGTTTGGATTGAAATGTCATATCATTCCCCTCTATATCTAAGGTGTTTTGGTTGGCCCAGTTTTCCCTCTTCGAGCTCCTTCCCTGGTCCCAGTTTTGGTACCAGTGGTCAGTGTCATGACTGGTGTCTGTAAGATTTGTGCTGACTGGCTTGAACTCTTCAGTGCCCGAAATCTTTGCAACTGACTCAGTTGATTTAGTGACTGTCCAAGTTGTGGGAATCTGATGCATTGATAACTGCACTGAGGTATGCAATCTTTTTGCTGCTGATCTTAGTCTCTGGGTGAGACATTGGCTGTGAGACCACTGGTGGGAGTATCTGGCATCTCAGAGTGGAGCACTTAACACAGGGGCATTAGTTCTTTGGTTCTGACTTACTTGATTGATGTCAAAGTCCTTAGCATTCAAAATCTTTGCTCTTATCGTTGTCAGTGCCCTCTTCCTCGGTGCCATTTTGACTTCCACTTCATTTAGGATTGTTGTGATGGCAACTTTCTCTCCAGTGCCAAAAGATGCAGGGTTGGCTTTCATCATTGTGAGGAGGATTTCTTCAGCCTTCTATGGCGAAGAAGCAGCCTTCTTGATGCCAGCTTTCACCATTGGCACTTTCAGTCTGTACCAAAGCCCTTTCATAATCCATCTCAGGGACAGAGTAGGGCTGAAGAGCTTACTGAGGCTGTGCCAGTCTTCTGGGGATTTGTATGCCTCCCCACAGGATCCTTCAAGGAAATAAATGTATTAAGAGAGACACTGACTCCTTGTTAGTCTCTCTCACTTATGACTCTAATTTGGATGAAAGGGATGGCGGGCTTCCCATAGTCCTCTCCACAACACGTGAAATTTGACGAGCTACTAGAATTGATGCACCAGAAGGAATCTTTGGCCTTCTGATTCCCATTTGAATAAACTGTTTTTTGAAGCCTTCAGATCTACTCCTCTTCCTCCTGGGTGGTATTCACCTGTCCACATGATTGACTTGTTATTTGGAGCACTTGGTAGGAACATGATTCTATGTAAGCAGTCTGAGGAGAAAAGAGACATTTTTATTCTACCTAAGGATAGGCAGAAGTGGCAATAACAGTAAGGGTCCCTTTGGTGGACTCCATTATTGTAGTGGCAGCCACCAAAAAAAGAGATGTCTTAACACTGCTGCTTTTCATATCCCCAGCAGACAGTTTCGGGCAATGGACAGAATGGGGAAGCATGCTTTTTACCTGAACAAGTTTGCCATGAGAGTCTTTAATCTATATTACTCACGCGAGTCCTTTCCAAAGGGGCATTGTTGAACAGGAGTTGGACTCCTTGAGAAAGTTGGCCATTCCATAGTCTTGAAAACAAGCTGAAGCTCATGGGTCCATGATTTTAACTACTGCATATCCCTTTGAGACTTTTGCATAATGTAGCTGATGAAGCAGGCATCACCATGAGAATTCATGCTCGACTCCATCTCTGAAATTTCATGGGCGTTAAGGCATCTTTCATCAAAGCTCCCTATGATGGAGTATCATTGTTTGTCTAATGTAATGGAAAAGCTGCAGAAGAATGATCTCCAAATTTGGAAATATCCCAGCTTCAGCCTTCTTACGACATTGATATTCACCTGCTGCCTTGTGTACACAACATCTTGCGTACTAAAGTTGCCAAACGAGAGCCTGCAGTCACTAAGGAAATCTGTATCCACTCTACCAGCACACCACTCTCCTCAGTCCTAAAAGATGTCTGATAGTCATCCATACATCTAGCGCCACATACTTGGCTTTACATGTGGGTGCTACAGTGGGCACCCTGTGTACAATGGCCCTTGCTTTCCAACACTTCACACACCCCAGTTTATTTGTCTTCAGTCTGCAGGCAGCTCTTGACCTGGTAGCTAGAATCACCTACGGTTTCCATAGGATAGTCGTTTGTCCTTCCCTCACCAACAGCCACAGTCAACATAGATTCCACTTCTGTAGGGGCAGGGGTCATTACAATGGGAGAATGGTCCAAGGAGCTTGACCATTTAGATGCCAGTTTTCACATGGAATGTCCTGGACATGAGGGCAGTTCTAGAGTTGCATGCCCTTTAGAACTGTCTTCTGCTAGGAGTGTTCGTTATTCACTTAGACAATATGTTAGTAGTATAGTATCTGATATTCTCTTCATTCCTCTTCACAATAGGGTCTCGGATCCGGCTCGGACACATCCTCCAGACTTTGATCTGACACTTGAGCTCTTTCATCTTACCCATAATGCACTGCACCCACACAGGCACCTCAGATCTCATTTGCCACTTCAGTGTCTGGACCCGGATCTCTGTGCTCTTGAGCTGTGGTTGTTAATTTGTTTGCTAAGTACAGATTGCTTCCTTTTGTCCTTGTCTTTCTTTTCTCATTGGCTCTGTAAGTGACATCCTCTCTCTCTCACCCGTCAGGACTGCAGCACCCAAATCTTCACTCCCTCAGTTTGACCGCATGGTTTCTCCCCTTCCACTGAGATAGTCCAGGTTTGCTTCCCTGGTCCATAACATAATCCTAGCCTCGCAAAAGGTTTCAGCTTAGAAATTTTACAACAGAAAGTGGAAAAGGTTCACTGTTTGGGCTACAGATAGAAATATTGGTCCCTTCTCAGAACCAGTCTTGGATATTTTGTTTTTTCTTGGTACCCTGTTTAAGGAAGGAGTAAGCTTCTCTACCATCAAGATTCAATTAGCTGCAATTTCTAATTTTCATACTGCTAGCCAATCTTGTTCCTTGTCTACCTTTGGATTAAACAAAGCCTTTATGAAAGGTATTCTCTTGCTGAGACCTCCCACAAAGGACCCCTTCCTACCTAGGGACCTCACTGTCTTGCTGCAGAGTTTGACTCTGAGACCCTTCGAGCCAGCAGCCAGTTGTGTCATGAAGTTTTTGTCATGAAAAACAATACTTTTAGTAGTCATTACTTCAGTGAAGAGAATTTCCAAACTACAGGCTTCCTTTTCCAAACCTCTTTACATAACCTTTCATAAGGACTAGATTTCTGTGCGTACCAGTCCCTCTTTTATGCCTGAAGTAGCCACAGAAAACAGAATTTGTCAGTCCATTCACTTAACCTGTATTCTTTCCAAATTTTTCTAACAGAGAGTATATTCTACATTATCTTGATGTTCATAGACAGCTATGTTCATAGACCACTACGTTTCTATCTGCACAGAACAAGGTAGCACAAGAAGTCAGGCCAGTTATGTGTAGCTTTCTCTACTAACAAACTAGGCTGAGCTAGCTGTCTCTAAGATCAAACTGGCAAAATGAATTACTGATTGTACCTCCATCTATTCACAAAATCGCTTAGAACTGCCCCTACCTCCTAGGGCAGATTCTACCAGAGCTGTGGTTACTTCCGCCTTTCTATCTAGAATCTCCATTGATGATATTTGCGCAGTAGCTACATGGTCTAACAATCACACTTTTGTTGGACAGTATAAATTAGATATTGTTTTGAGGAGCAGGGTTTCCTTTGACTCGATGGTGCTCTGGTATATCCTTCCATGAGGGCCACCCTGGTATCACGTAATGGGAAACTCTGACCCTATCGTGAGGAGGAATGAAGAGAACATCATCAGATTAGAAAGTTGTCTTACCATAACTTGACATCGGTTGTCTCCATCTTCATTCTTCCTCACTTCCCCACTGAGACATCCTTCTGGTGTATTCTTCTAGAGGGTTTATGGAAGATGATGGGACACTTAGCTCCCATGTCTGAGCCTCATCTGCGTTTCTTCTGTCCTGTCCTGTTTATAGATGTATGGTGAATCAGCAAACTCTGTCTGAGGTGCTTGGGTGGGTGTAGTGCATTATAGGCAAGAGGGAGGAGCTCAAGAGTTTTATCCAAGTCTGGAGAATGTGGCCGAGCCAGATCCAAGGATCGGATCTGAGACCCTATTGTGAAGAAGATTGAAGGTAGACAACAAGATTTTATCCCATCCCCATTGAGGTCATGGGACTGTGGCAGGAGGTGGTAACTTCTAATTGCTTTCTGATAGCAGTGTACATTCTAGAAAAAAAAAACTACCTAGTAGACTGGCTCTGCAGATCCATTCTAATGGGTTTATGAGTGGACTGTCACTGTCAGTCCTGCAGTAGCACTACAAATATTCCACAGCTGGGGCCAGCCTTGCAGCAGTTTTTTTACTGTCTCAATCCAGCACAGAATGCATCAGCTACTTTGCCCTAATTTCTGTTTTCATCAAAGATATGGTAAGCTTTTATCAGAAGCAACAGCATTTTATTCACTACAGTTGTGACTTCATAGCTCTTTAAAAATGTTTCCATGGATATACTTGTTGTGGCTGTAGTATGTGGATCTCTGAATACTTCTGCAAGGTAGTATACATTGGGTGAGTTCTTCATGTCTTGGTTGCCCGTTTTTGGAGTATCCTTTCTCAAGGAATTATCCCAGGGGTCTAAACTTATGATTTTGACTCAGAGGTGACTGAGATGAAGCTCCCAACAGCCAATAAGTTACATACATAACATAATGATAAGTTAGCATGCATCTCTATCACCATCAGGTCTGTTGAGCTCCATAATTTCTAAAGGAGACTTGGTGTTGTATGATGATTATTTTAGTATCTTATGTAGTACCTTTGTGGGCTGGCAGAATTCTGAAAATGGGTATTAATGCACTCAGCATTGTGGATGAAGGGGAAGGACTAAGTTAATCTGGGGAAAGTTTTAGATGCTGTGCAAAATCCTACCAGTCTTAATCCCAGAGATGACAGAGCTGAAACTGCAAGTGCAGATACATCACTGTGGTAAGTGAATAACTTTCAATTCTCCTTTGGGGTTGAGAACAAGTTTGGCACATTTGTGTAACTGTTATAAGGAGGTGTGTCCTCTTAAATACCATTACTAATGCTGTTGGGCAGCTTGATACCTGAATTTTTCCCAGGCTACTAACGCTTCTCCTTTTACATATAATTGTATGACCAAACTTTCTTCTCCAGAACTTTGCCTCGTGTTCAAGCTAGTTGCATCTGGCAAATGATCCCAGACTACTTTTCAAAAATAGACAAAGTAATTGCCCCAAGATAGTTACAAGGTTCACTCTGTCATATATAACCTTACGTCTTCTACCTTATGCTAGGTTGCAATTAGTAGTTCAGGTCAGATGATATTTTGTGACATGTTACTTTCTGTCCTTAAGTCTAATGATGTTTTTTGCCTTACTCTTTTTCTGGTGGCAACCTTTTTTTGTTACTCTCTGAATTTATTTTCTTAGTAGTTGCATTTTACTGCTTTTCCTTAAACTATTTGCTGTTTTCTCTGGTTGGTATTGTACTGTGCTGTTACATATATTGTGCCTGAAGAAATGTAAGTGTGGTCCCAAGATACCCAGGTCCCAGGGCAAACACTCTATATTGTCTGAGATGAGGATTTTCAGTGTTTTGAGATCTTGAAGTTTTTCACCACTTACTAGAAAGGAGAAACAAGTTGTTTAAACTAGAAAATGGGCTTGTGTGCTTCCCTGACAGAGCATTGCCCTTTAAGCTTATTCAGAGTTGACTTCATTGATCTCAGGTGTGGAGGTAGCAAGTATTGAGGGAGATTCTGCAAAACAAGAAATAAAAGCATAAGGTGGATGAGCATAGGCAAAACCTCTTCATGTTATGAAAACTGAAGGCATTAACTTGGATTACAGAGTACATTTTGGTCATTCTGGAATAAATAGGTAGCCTCCCAAACGACAAAACTGTACCAAAAACCAAGGGAATCAAGCAGCAAAAGAAGTCAGTCCCTGTACCACAGTTGTACACAAACTCAAAAATCACAGTGCAAGAGAAAACACTTAATAAAATGATGAGCGCTTTCTCAATTCTAAATTGCTCTTTCAGGTCAAACACCAGTGGAAAAAGAACATCTTATATAATACATTCTATTAAGCAATTAAGTCAGTGATGCAGTCACACCATTCTAAAAAAAAAATTGTTAACTATCTAAAAAGCATCCAGAGATACCAGTGATTGGATCATTGACTTAATTGTTTAATAGTATGCATTATATAAGATGTTCTTTTTTCTCTGGTGTTTGATCTGAAGAAGCAATCTAGAATTGTGAAAGTGCACATAATTTTATGTGTTTTCTCTTACATTGTGATTTTTGAGTTTGTCTACAGCCGTGGTACAGTGCCTGACTTCTTTTGCTGCATTTTGGTCATTCTATTAAAGGTTTTTATAAATTGCCTGTTTAATTTGTTTTGGTAGTATTGCCAGTTAAACTGGTTTGGATTGCTAATTTGATTGAAAGAGGTATCGTGTTATCTGGATTTGAGAACAATGTTCATTTCTGTCGCCCCACCAGAAATCAACTGTGACAATTTTCTGGAGCCCTTTATTAGAGCCCAGTAAAAGATGTCTACTGCCACCACCCCTACTGGTTCTTTGGTTGATAGAGAGTTTTTCAGTCATTAAGTTTTCTGCTGGATCCTGATTTTTTTTCTTGGTGGCTGCATTTAATCTCAGTCTAGAAAAGGCCAAAGCTGATCTTTGTTACTGATGTCAACTTTGGCAGATTTTTTTTTTGCTTTGATTTGTGGTCTCAATTTTGGAGCCAAAACCTTCAGTGTTAACTGTTTACATTCAAATCTGTTTGACAGCCTTGGTGTTGATGTTACTGTAATCAGTGGGTACTTTGGCCTCAGTATGCGAGGTTGGGCCCTTGTGATTGAACTTGTTGCTGATATTGTTGGCATCTGTGCAGACTTTGACTGGATTGGCTTCCAGGGCTTTACTGTCAGGACCTTCGACATTAAGTTTGTGGTTGATAAGATTGTTTGCTAGGGTTCTGTTCCTTGGGGTCAGGCTAACTGCTGAAACTGTTGGTTTCTATGCTAACTTTGATTTTGGCCTTCAGCATTTGGGGTCAATGCCATCTTTCTGTAGTGTTGCACCAGTGTTTCACTGTGTATGTAGACAGTCCTACATATGCTGCCATCTGTGGCTTGTACTACTTTTCATGTTGGCATCAACTGTAGATGCTTCTTTGCAAGAGCCTGTAGTCACCCACCTTATTGGATGCCTGACAGCGGGCCCAAAAGACTTGTTCATAGTTTTCCTGCAGTATTTAAACCCATTATCCTGGGACCCATTGTTTCCAAGGACTATTAGGAAACCTATTTGCAGGAGGAAGCACATAGCCTCACTTGGTCAGAGCCTGTCACCTCTGATATCAGAGGTGGAAACATAAATTCTCCCACCCTCAATGGTCTCAAGTTTGGAGAAGTTCTTAAAATGAGACTGAGTGGGGGATGACCAGTAGACCCAGTCGCTGGAGGCTTTCTTTACTCCTCAGCCATCTTCCTGGATGGTCCTCCCATTCATAAAAATGGTCAGATTGGTGACAGAGTGTGCATGGCTTGGAATAACTTGATAATCTGATGTCAGTCTTCATCTAATTTGTTACCTGTAACTCCTGCTAGAATCCTATTTGAAAATCAATTTATGGCCCTGAAAGAAAGATTGGAGGATACATAAAGACACTTCCCAGATCTCTCCATAGCCTATCTTTGAGAATGTACTTCACGGCCCTGCTGTTTGAGTCCGCAGCAACAAAATCAGCCTTCAGAGTTTCAGGCCAACACATCCAAGTTCTTGGGAAGCCAGTGGACCTTGTCAGGTCTTCTTAGGAAAGGCAGTATAAAAAATTATGTTCTTACCATAATATTTCGTCTTTGTTGTCGATCTTCATCTGTTCTTGACAGCTGGGTTACAATTCCAATCCTTGGAACCAGTTCGGCTGTTACACAGCTCGCACCAGCCAGAAATCTCTTGAGTTAAGAGTTTACCCAAAGTGGCTTCTCTAAAGTACCTCAGATCTTGTTTGCTGCTCTTATAGCAAGGTGATTCTGCCGATCGTTCTCTTGCAGCTAAGCAAAATCTCATAGTTATCGGTCATCTTTCCTTCTAGTCTATTTATCTTAAATATATTTTCTGTAGTATCCCTTGCTATCCTTTCTACCCACCTTTTTTGTGAGAGTGAGTAGTTTTCTTGTGGACCCTATACCTGTTGGTATTTCTTGTCTACCATTTTTGGTAGTTCCCCTCTTTTTCCCCTAACTACTGATTGGTAATTTCCCACCATTGCTGGTAGAATTCCTTTCTCTTCTTTCCTGTGAGTGTGCAAGTGTGTGCCTGTACTTTTTCTCTGTCTTTCTGCCTTTCCTTTTTCCAATAATGCAGAAAAATCTAAGAGCACCACTGGAGGATTTAAGCAGTGCGAGGAGTGCAGCAGAAAAATGCCTAACTCTGACTGGGCACTATTCTTGTGTTTATTGTTTGGGTGCTCCTCATTTGGATATAGAGTGCTCTATCTACCAGGCCTTCAGTACTAGGGCCCTGGTAGAGCGTCGTAATAAACTCATTCTTTAAGGGCTTCTTAAGGCGCCCTTTGAAGAAGCTTTGTCCAAGGCCGCCCAGCCTCCCAAGGCCTCTGGTTCAAAAGCTAGTCGCTCAGTGCTGATGTCTCCCTTGGCACCAACATTTTAGAAAAACAAGTATCCATCTGTTGGTTCCTTATCGTAAACAAAACTAAAGGTTCCAAAACTCTGGGAATGTACTGATTCTTTGACACTGACTACTTTGGCACCATCGCCACCAGCTACAGCACTGGTAACGACACCGGTGTCTGAACTGGCTTCATTAGTTTCCACGTCGGTGCTGACCTCTCCTCCTGCTCCGCAGGTTATGCCTCCTTCGGTGCCAAAGACTGAAATTTTCTACGCACCCAGGACAAGATATTCCCCAGCTATTGACCTCTTCCTGGGTCATCTTACTGGTCCATTTATAGAAAGGCCAGAATCTCCCTCTGGACTGTCTGGTCACTCCTCCAGGAGTCTTTCGGACACAGTGAGGTTGGTGGATCAGCTACTGACAGCTTGGGGTCTTGCTGCTGCTTCTCAGCCCTTCTCTCACCTGGAGCAAGGGAGTATTCACCTACATATATTCCTCCTCTGACCTCCTCACAGACATCAGCGTCTTCAACTCTGACAACTCAGGCTCCTATGACCTCTGCACTGAAAACATCCCTGTCGTCGGTTCCAGGCTCTGCTCTGACACCCTCTGTACTGTTGGAACCAATGGGTTTCCTGTATCGTGTCTCTGCCATCACATCTGGGGGGGGGGGTTTGATTCGACTCCCGTTTTTTATTTAGAGTCATCCTTTCCTTTTCGGACTATGATGGCTGGGTTTTTTTTCTGTGCTTCGGCTTTGGAGGTAGGTCTCTTGGAGCAGGGTGTGACCCCGGTTCCGAGTTTGTTTGTCTCTGTTTCTGGCTCCCATCCCTCCTCAGGGGGCCTGCCTTTCAGGCAATGGAGAGGGATTTGGCCATCCCAGCTTCCCAGGTGGCTTCTGTGTTACCAGAGTCTCATCCCATGACCCCTACTTACCTGGAGCATCCGCCAGCCTCAATGCCTGGACATAGAGCTCCAAGGATGCAAGAGATTCCTACTAAGGATCACCCTTCTTCCGAGTCCTCTCCAGAAGTACCTGGACTCCCCTGAAGTGTCTGTCACTAAGGCCACAGATTTCGATGATGTGGAGGGTTCCCCCAGGTCACCCCAGAAGATGTCTCCTTTGGAGATATTCTAGAGGTTCTGAAAAAGAGGGGTAACTGGAAGCTCAAGGATCCCACCTCTGAGGAATCTGTGTACTCGCAAGCCTTTGGAGCTTGCCCATCTACTTCTGGGCGACTCCACCCACTGACTGTCTCATTAAGTTGATCGCTCAGCAGGCTTGGAAGGCCCCTGACTCTATAGAACTGATTCCCCATGGACCAGATAAAATACTGTCTGTTCCAGAGGATCAACAGCTCTGGGTGAAAGGATTAGCAGTAGATGCCATGGCGGTGGCAGCAACTAAAAGGAACTAGCTGAGTAAAGTTCCTCTGTTCATCCCCCTAACCGAGAGTCTAGAGAAATGGACAGATTTGGAAAGCGGGTTTATGTATCATCGACCTTCATCCTTAGGTCCTTGAATTTCATGGCACATTTCACTAGGCTCCAGAGGGAACTGATCAAGGAGCTTTTGGATACCCTTGCAGGAGGTGTATCTGATGTAGTCCAAGTAAAAGTGGCCTCCCAGTTAGCTATTTCTAACTTGTCCATGAGGCTCATTGCACATGCAGCTGAAGGGGCGACCAGGTCAGCTGGTACAGGTGTTGCAGTTAGATGACCTGCTTAGATGCACCTGTATGAGTTTGCGGAGCCATTCAAGTCTTCCTTCATCAGTGCTCCTTTTGACTGATCTTCTTTGTTCGGCCCCAAAGTTAAGGAAACTCTAGGCAGGTGTGAGAGAGATGGAAAGACCCAGTCTCCAGTGGGCATACATTTTTCTGCTCCCCAATGATCCTATTCTAGGAATCAGAGAGTGGGAAGATGTGGTTCAAAAAGTCCCAGAGGCCTTTCCAGGACACATGTGGTGGAGACTCCCCTTGGGGACAGATGGGGGAGATCTAATGAAGACACTGTCCTAGAGGCAAGGGTGGCCCACAGAATCGGGGTTCCAGAGATTTTCTCTGGGCAACCCTACCAGATCTCCTGAAAGGATGCCCGATTGCTTACCTCAGGAACCAGTAGGGGAAGGTTTTTTTTAACCCAACAGCATGATGACAAAGAACTACAGATGCCCGAGTGCTGAAAATTATTACAAGAGATTACTTTATTCCCTTCACTGTTTATCCAAGAACTTCAACAAGACTTTCTGATGATCTACATAGTCAGAGGGACCAAGCAGCCTTAGAAATACAAAAGCTGCTAGAAAGAGTCATCCAGGAAGTCCCACCAGACCAGATAGGATTTGGATTTTACCTAAGGTTCTTTTTAGTGCCAAAGAAGACAGGGGACTGGTGACAATTCTGAATCTCAGCCTTCTAAACAAATTTGTCCCAACAGTCCAAATTCTGGATGGTCACGGTTCAGTCTGTACTTCCTTTTCTAGAGGAAAACGATTGGATGTGCTCGATAGACCTTCAATATGTGTACTACCACATAAAAATGGACAAACACTCAAGCAGGTTTTTCTGCTTTCGGCTAGGAGCCAGTCACTTTCATTTAAGAGTGCTGCCCTTTGGTCTCACCACAACTCCAGGGTATTCAAGTGTATGGCAGCAGTAACAGCTCACTTGAGACTGCACGGATTCCGAGTGTTTCCATATCTAGACGACTAGCTCATCACCACCTCCACCAGACATCTGCTTCAGGCAGCAAAATTCACTCTACAATTGTTCCTGCGTCTAGGTGTCACTGTCAGTCATGCGAAGTCCCAACCGTCTCCCTGTCAGGATCTGGAATTCATAGGAGCTCATCTAAACACCCTCAACTGTGTAGCCTCCCTTCCTCTTCACAGATTAGAAAAGATAAAATCCCAGGTACATTCTATTCTATGCACAGGCAAAGTACCAGTCCTATTAGTGCTTCAGGCATTGGGGTCCATGGCAGCGACTATCACTCTGGTCCCACTAGCAAACCACATGAGATTACTACAATGGCTTCTTGAGAATCAATGGTCGATTTTAACCCATTCAGTGAACCACCCCATTTTTCTCACCAGTCGCTGCAAAAAGGACCTGTCCTAGTAGATGGAATCCAAAGAAATTCTTTTGGGCCACCCCTTTGTCCCTCCTCAACCCAAAGCTGTAGTGACCATTGATGCCTCCCATATGGCGTTGGGGAGGCATTATCTGGGAAGGACAGTCCAAGACACTTGGTCCCTGATAGAGGCCAATCTGCATATTAGTGTCCTGGAGTTGAGAACAGTGCTATTAGTGTTGCAAGCATTTCAATCAGTCCTCCCTCAAGGTACGATTGCAATCCAGTCGGACAACATGTTCATAGTCTGGTACATCAACAAACAAGGGGGAACCAATTCCTACACACTGTGTCGAGAAGTCCTGAGAGTGTTGCAGTGGGTCATTGCCTCCAGTCGCTTTCTGATAGCAGCGCACATCCCAGGGAGTTCAAACATGATAGCGGATCAGCTTAGCAGATGCATTCTACTGCCTCATGAGTGGACTCTCAATTCTGATAAAGCGAACAGGATTTTCCGTTGCTGGCGCTAGCCTTGCTGTGACCTATTTGCATCACCCCACAACAAGTGCAGAAGCTACTTTGCCCTAATCCTCCTTCAGGAGGAGTCCTCAAGAGACGCTGTTCTTCTCGTTTGGTCCCCGGGTCTCCTGTACGTCTTTGCTTCCTTTCCTCTGATCCCACAATTCCTCAAGAAAGCAACTGGATTGAGAAGCATGTGATCCTCATTGCTCCCTATTGGCCTCGACAAGTTTGGTTTCCCTTCCTATGGCCTCATCTAGTTCACCATCCATGGATTCTGGACCCAGTTCCAGACTTGCTGTCTCACCCTTGGGGATTGGTGCATCCCTATCTTCAAAGTGTCAAGCTGACAACTTAGTTCCTCCAGTTTCGTTAATTGCCAGGCATAATGATATACCATCCCTAGTCTGAAAAATTCTGCTATTATCTCATAAACCATCCACCAGGAAATGCTACCTTAGTAAATAGAAAAGATTTTCAATCTGGGCTTGCAATAATGATCTTGATTCCTTTTCTGCTCCTGTGGAAAAAGATTTATAATTTCTGGCCAGCCTTTTTGCTAAAGGAGCTTCTGATTCCACAGTTACTTATTCTAGCTGCCATTTCTAATTTCCATAATGGTTTCAGAGACATTCCTTTAATTTCACACAGATTATGTAAGGTATTCCTCAAAGGAATCTTATGTCTAAAGCCTTCATGTAAAGATCCTCTACCTCCGTGGGATCCAACTGTCATCCTGCAAACACTGGTACTTACTCCTTTTGAGCCAGCGGCAACATGTGAATTAAGGTTTCTTTCTTGGAAAACACTTTTTCCTCGTAGTTATAACTTCCGCAAGATGAGCGAGTTACAGGCTTTATGTTCAAAACCTCTTTACTTAATTTTTCATAAGGACAGAGTTGCACTCAAAACCAATCCATCTTCTAAAGTAGTTTCAGAGTCCAATATTAATCAAGCCATAAACTTGCCAGTCTTCTTTCACAATTTTTCCAGTAAAGGAGATTGTCTACAGCTGTTAGACGTTCAAAGACAATTACGTTTCCACCTCTGCAGAACTAAAGAAGTTAGGAAACCGAAACAGTTGTCTGTATCCTTCTCTGGCTGAACTTTAGATAAATCTGTTTTTAAAGTTACCTTGTCAAAATGGCTGAAAGATTGCATTACTTACATTTATAATAAAAGGAATTTCAAGTTACCTGTGCCTTTGAGAGCACATTCCACCAGATCAATGGCCATGTCAGTTGTTTTCCATTCTAAGGCTTTCATGAGTGAAATATGTGCAGCAGCAGTATGGGCTGCTCCACATACCTTTATTACTCTTTACAAATTAGATCTGGTCTCCAGCATAAAGGGCTTCCTTCAGTTCTGTGGTTCTCAGGAATTTCCTTCCATAGGGCCATCCAGGATCTAAAGTAGCTGGGGACACTGTCACAGCTGTTAAGAATAGATGAAGATTGACAACATAACGTTCCATCTGTGTTGTCCGTCTTTATCTATTTTTGGCTTCCCACCCTCTTTCCCTCTCCTGTGGATTCCTGGAGGAGTGAATCTTTGTCCTGGGTGTCTTGTTAGGCCCAACCTTGGACATGGCTTCTTCATTTTGGTTAATTTTCATCCACATTTCTATGATTCTGCAAACTCAATCTGGGATACTTTAGAGAGGGGCGTTGTTGGTAGACTCTTAGCTCGAGAAGGTTTTGGCTGGCGCTAGCTGTGTAACGGCTGAACAGGTTCTGAGGATCGGAACCATAACCCAACTGCCAAGAATAGATGAAGATTGAATATACAGATGGAATGTTATGGTAAGAACATAACTTTTTTTTTATACTGCCTGTCCTAAGAAGACCTGACAAGGTCCATTGGCTTCCCAAGAACTTGGATGTGTTGGCCTGAAACTCTGATGGCTGATTTTGTTGCCGCAGACTCTAAACCAGCAGGGCCATAAAGTACATTCCCAGAGATAGGCTATGGAGAGATCTGGGATGTGTCTTTATGCATCCTCCACTTTTTCTTTGAGGACCATAAATTGCTTTTCAGATTGTAGGATTCTGGCAGGAGTTAGAGCTAGCAAATTTGATGCCTCAGTCATTGTGTGGATTGTCAGATGGACACCTGACAAGAGCAGTTGTAGATTGCACCTCTTTTATCCATTGCCAACCTCATGAGGTTAGCCTACAACTGTGCTAAACTGGCAAGTGCTGGCATTGTTTTACACCATTGTATAGGTTCGGTTTGCCAGTTTCCACCAAGAAATCCTGGGCAACCTTTATAAATGCCATGCTTGACTGGCCCAGTCACTTTTCTAGACTGATTAAGATATGTATGGAGAACATAAGAAGATAAGAAGTATTTTAGCTGCTGCTTTGAAATTTCAGACTCTATGGCACACCTTTTTAGGAACAGAGTGGAACCCACGTCAGACCTGGTTTAGATATGGCTAACTTTGGCAAAGTAACTAGGAGGGATGAAATGAACCAAAGGTACCCTGGTAAGTTTCAGAATTTCCACCAGCTCAGATGGAGAAATGTTCAGCTACAAAACAGGGGGAGGTAGCAGCTCTTCCTGTAGGGGACAACACTAGCACCCAAAGGCCTTGTCTGGCAGTCTCACTCTGGGGCAGTTGAGGGATTGTCTGTCTGCTGCACTTTCAGTTGGAGGGATAGTTGCACAAATAGGATGGTTTATAATCAGAGGCTAAACAGTTGTTTTCCATAGCCTTTCCCAATCACACTCTTTCCCTTGCCAGATGTTCCATCCTGGTAAAACATGTTGTAATTTAATGCACAATTGAACAATCTGGCCGGGGAGATTTAGAGGTAGAGGACAACTTCTTTAGGAGGAACAAATAGAAAGGAAAAGGAACCAATCTCGTGGAGATGGAGGAGGCGGAAACAAAATAAAGTACTGGACTCAAATTTTAGAGAGGGAAAAATAAGGAATGGGGAGAACCGAAGAAGGAATTTTAACTAGATGATAAATTAGAATGGGAATATCGAAAGGTAGTGTTTCTACATGAGAGTAGGATCATGGATGCTGAACAGGAGATGAGAAAAAAAGCAAATGAAGGTTAGTGGGGAAAATAAGTAAGACACTACTAAAGGTAGCGAAAAACTGGGTAAGAGAAGTGGGAGGGAGAGGAATGGAAAAACTGAGACCAACAATATGGTATAATACTGCAAAGGGAAGAATCATATTCTTCTTTCAGGAAGACCTAAAGTACTTCTTTCTGTGAGACTGGGAAGACCAAAAGTACTTCTTTCTGTGAGACTGGGATCCTAGCTTCCCTTAAGCAAAATATAAATAGTTTAACCTAAACTATTTACATTTATATCTTCTAATCTTTCTGTAGTCTTAACTTGTGATTTTACTTATTGTTGTAGGTGCAAGTAGACACCCCCCTTGCATTTTATCTAAATTTGGATACAGCTATCTGCTTTAAATAGTTTATCATTTGATCCTCTGTATCTGATCAGCTTCAAGTCTAAAAATTGTGATAATCCTCAAGAAGCTGTATTACCTGGGTCCTTTAATACATTAATTTGTGGATTTCTGATTTAGCTTATTCCTCAGTCTAACTGTTGTTTTAGCATGTGAGCTAAACTAAACATTTCTCTCATTGAGTATATTTTCAAAAAAAGCCTTTCTTTAAAGCTGTCTGCCTAAATATGTTCACCTTGTTTAGATGATCATTTACACACTTTCGTGAGCGAATACCCTCCCCCAACTTAACTCTCTAATGTCTGATCATTTTCAACCTTTTTACACTTGGGGATCAGCAAAAATAGGAGAATTATTTTGGGGAACGCTAAGGCAGAAATAAAAAAAACATTATAAAAAAACAAAACAATTGCTGTTAGAGCATTGTATACCAATATAGTAATCTCACCAATTGAGAAGATATAGATACTTAGTGTGATCATAGAAATTGAGTATACTAAGTGTGAAATGCTTATAAATCTTTGCCAGGCTATAAAGTCTGAAACTTCAGTCCTTTTTATGAGGAACAGACCGAAAATATGGGGCAAAAATCTCAACAGTTGAGAGAGAGATGCTACCTACCTACGTCTTATACACATGCACACACCTACCCATAGCTGTCAACCAAAAAGGGACAAATTCCAACAGAATCAAGGACACTTTTCAGGCTTGATAGTTGTTGCTGAAGCACCAAGAGGAGAAAATGCTGAGAGAAGAAAGGAGCCACTTTTGAGATTTTAAGTATTTTCTTCTGATTTGTCTCTTAGAAAAACTGCATTGCCGCCTACTTTTCGGCATGTTCTTGCTTGCAAAAGTTGATATCTGTGTTAGAAACAGTATATAGAACATACCTAAAGCCTGTTTATTGCATTTTTTGTGTTGCACTTAATTTAAAATCTTTTTTTCTTAAAGTTGCATTTTACCTGACCTAGCACACGTGTTGGGGTCATTTATTGCACTGTTCTGACTAATTTGCTACTTGTGTGTCTCTGCTATCCTTAAACAAAAACAAATTTTTTTTGCTATTTTCCCACTTTCTATAATTTAAAAAAAAGTTCAGTTACAGAGCTGCTGTTCTGAACTGTTTGTAAGTTTCTTGGAGGCCAGTGCTTACTTGGGCTAAAGGGAAGTCTCTGTGTTCACCAGTGGTAGTGATCAACACTGAGCAGCCTGCCTGTCCCTGTAGGAGTGGTTACTGCCTAGAAACTGTAGTTGTATTGGCCATTTTGGGTCAATTCCAAACTCCTTGATCTCTCTCTCTTAAAACCCTGCAACACTCTTTTTGCGCGGTAGAGCAGCGTCGGCCAGCTGGGGTATACTATTTCTGGCTCCACAAAGTGTGCGCTGCAAATTTTCCCTTAGAACTAGGCAAGCCTCAACTCAAGTGCTTCATATCAACTGCTCTTATTGCAGCACTTGCATAACCCAAATCAGCACTTGTCCATATCTCCTAGACAGCACTATTATTTTCCAAATCTCCTAGACAGCACTATTATAATACGGCGTAAGACCCTCGATTGTCCGCAAGACAAGTGAAATTCACTTTTCCAAGCATGTCCAGAGGTCAACTTCAGGTGTACTCTCCAGTTCATCTAGTGGAATTGGGCATCCTGAGGCAATGTCACAACTGCCTCATGTATACAGACAAACCCTCTCCTCTTACCTCTAGACACAAACACTTGTGAGAGATGCAAATATGCTGCCAGACTGGAGGCTAAGCGCTCTCAAGCCATGACTGTAACAGACAGTCAAGAGGAGAAGAGACACACTAGCATCACACCACCAGTCACACATGGATCTACAAAACAAGCACCGGCAAAACATACACATAAATACACAAAAACATATTCGGAGGCACTAGGTACCAATCTAAAAAAGAAACGGGGCCCTCCAAAGCAGACAAGCAAGCAACCTGCACCTCCAAACACAAGCCAGAAAACACATAATTCACCTCAGCAGTGTGCCTCACGACAGCCCCCAAGGCAAAACACCATACCCAACACGCTAGTAATAGGAGACTCTATAGTAAGGCACACAAATGTTCCACTCACCAGGCTGAACAAGGAGAAGGTTGTCAGCTGCTTGTCCGGTGCTAGGATCCGCCACATAACACAGGCACTTCGGTCACTCCAGAACAAGTACAACTATGATGCTGTCATTGTACATGTTGGTGTGAATGATCTAAGACGTACCTCTCTGGACTACATGAAAAGAGACATAGAGGAGCTCTCTGATCATGTAGCCCAAGCTGGTTATGACCCTGACCTTTGAGTAGCATACTACCTTCACCTAGAATGATACCACAATACAAAGACAAAATGATCAATTTCAACAATTGGCTAAGCTTCTGTTGTCATTCTAAGGGGATCCAGTGTCTGTCTGCCTGGGATGACATGATAGACCAGCTTCGCTGTTTCGCCAGAGATGGTTTGCACCTGTCACCCCTAGGCTTTCGAATACTGGCCAAGGCTCTTGCCATCCCCATAGTGCCTTTTTTAGGCAAGGCTCAAAGGACAAACCAACCACCGTAACCAGCACAGGTAACCAAAAAAACTAAGGGTAATGCTACAACGCCAGAAGTCTCAACCTCAAAATGCACGCACTCGAGGCACTCCTCAATATGGAGAAAATCGATGTTTGTGCAGTGACGGAAACCTGGTTCAAGACTCCGGAGAGCACCCCAGCGCTACCAGGTTACAATTCATATCATACCTTCCGGCCTCAGTTACTGGATCTCACTACAAAGGGCGGAGGTGTATCCATATTCATCAAGGATACCCACATCTCCAGGTTAGTGGCGCAGCATGATGCCCCAAAGATCATCCATGCACAACTATCAGCAGGCAAAACCACATTTCAAGTCGTAGCCTGTTGTAGATCGCCCACCATGTCCCAAGATACTCACTCAGCGTTCCTTGAGACATTGGAAAATATAAAGGTCCTACCCAACACCATAATTTTGGGTGATTTCAACTACCCTGGTATAGACTGGGCGAACTACCAAAGTTCTAACTCCTATGCCCAGCGGTTCATAGAATTTATAAATTCAAATGCCCTTGAACAACTGGTATGTTCTCCCATTAGAGGGGACAACATATTGGATTTTGTCATCACAAATATGGGCGCCCATTGTACCACACCCGTTATCACTCCCTCTCTGGTCAGATCAGACCACAAACTGATAACCCTGGACGTCCTCACCCCTCCACCTCCCCCAGTCAAAGAAACCATCGTAAAAAACCTTTCCAAAGCAAACTTCAAACTACTTGCGTCAGAAGTGGAAAGCTTCACTATTCCCTTGCAGAAGGATTATGGTATCCAGGATGCAGAATCCTACACCAAGGCATTTTATATACATCTTCAGGATTGGATGGACTGTGCTATCCCAAATAAAACCAAGACTTCTTCCTCAAGCAAGAAGAAACCAGTCTGGTGGACCTCGGCCATAAGCAAACTATACAATAAAAGGAGGAGACTTGTACAAAAAAAGCCAAATCTCAAGTAGAATTATCCCTCATCAGCATTAGTAAGAAATTGAGGGCCCTCATCAAGTCGTCTAAAGCCAATTTTGAAAAGAAAGCTGCCAAGGATAACCATAAGGCCTTCTATGGTTACGTCAAAAACCTATATGTCAACGCTCAGGTCTGTTCTGAGCTAGTACAAAATGGAACAAAATACACTGACCCCACTGACATTGCCAACATCTTGGCTGACAGGTTCAGTGCACCCCCCCCCCCACCACCACCACCACCACCTACAGGGCCTATTACTATTCCAGGGGATTGTGTAACTCCAATTATTATTGATACGTTGGTTAATAAGGCTCTATCTAAAGCTAAAAACACTGCCTCCATGGGACCAGATGGTGTCCTGAGTTGTGTCATACGCGAGCTCCAAAATTAATTCACCCCGCATCTGAATACCCTGTTCAGTCTCAGCCTCTCGACAGGATATGTGCCCATAGAATGGCGCACAGCAATGGTGGTTCCACTGCACAAGGGTGGGCCCACAACCGACCCTGGGAACTACCGACCAATAAGCCTGACCAGTCTGATCTGTAAGGCAATGGAGCGAATCATTATGGAACTCATAAATGGAGAGATTGGGAAACTCCAAATACTTGACCCCACACAGTTCGGCTTTGTCATGGGCAGATCATGCCTCCTGAACCTGGTGGACTTCTTTGAGACAGTTACTCAGGCTGTAGATGAGGGAAAGGAGGTTCACACGGCTTACCTTGACCTTGCTAAAGCATTTGACACTATTCCCCATTCGGGTATTATTGATAAACTCACCAACCTGGGCATAAACCCTACGTCACAAGATGGATCGCAAACTGGCTCTCAGACAGATCCCAACTACCACATAGGAGGTAACCCCCTGAAATCTGAAGAAGTAATAAGGGATCTAGGGATCCAAGTAGATAGTATGCTTTCCTTTGATAACCATGTTGCCAAGGTGGTTAGAAAATCCTGTGTGACCCATCTGATCACGAAAGGGTTCGCATCAGATCTAAGGATGTAGTGGCACCCCTCTATTCTTCCCTCATCAGACCCATTATTGAGTACAATGCACCAATTGGAATGTACCTGGCTAGGCATCTCCAGCAGCTGGAGAGACGACAGAGGTACCTCACTAAGAGGATCACTGGCCTCAAACAGTTGCCCTATGCAGCACAATTGAAAAAACTAAGGCTTTTCTCTGCATACCGCTTTCTCAGAGGCACTCTGTCTAACATACAGAGCCATGTCCAACCCAAAACTGTTGAACATGCTCCATCTTAACAAAACCAAATCTACTCGAGCTACACGCTCTAGGGATATAAACCTCAGCACAGCAATGAATAGAACATGCTGGAGGGATAGATTCCCTTCACAAAGACTTCCCTTGCTATGGAACAAAGTCCCGATCTACATAAGACAGAGCCCCTCACTATCACTCTTCAAGAGGAACCTTGACGAGTGGATGGGGTAACAGAACGTTCACACCAGGGATCATACCAACAGCTCTACTAGATAGGGGCCAAGGGTACTAGCTGCTAGATCAAGGGCCTAGGGAACTAACCAAAGGGGCGGTGAATACCACACAACGTGGCTGGGCTTAATATATTCCTTCGGGCAGATAGCCCAGTACCTACCTATGAACCTATTAGTGTTATCAATTTAAGACATTGACAAAATAACAGAACGTGAGTGAATAAGCATTTTTCTAAAGTAAAAAATTCTGTTAACTCTTAATTATTGCCATTATTTATTAAGTGCAACACTTTAGGTGTGATTAAAAGGGATAGAGTTAAAAATTTCAGTCAACTTTGGGACAATTGAGAGGTTTGCAGCTACCTACCTACCTCTGTTTTGCACACACGCACATGCACACACGCACACACACACGCACACACACACCTCAACCACTTAGCTCAAAAAATCTGGACAAAGCATAAAACAATGGGGGGACAAAGGCCCAAAAATAGGGACAGATTTTAAATGTTGCTCTTATCGACTAAGAAAGTTGTTAGAATAACAGGATTTGTGTTAGCATGCATTTTCTGAAGGGCATTAAATCTGAAACACAAATGTATGCCTGTATTTAATGAATTCAGT